>NC_062215.1:36976891-37288922 GCF_902686445.1 Sciurus carolinensis
GTAGCGGGGTGCAGATATGAAGGGAATGTGCTGGGATTGAAATGCAGGGCCTCTTGCATGCTAGACAAGAGTTCTACCACTGAGAGAACACCCCCAGCCTCCCCTATCCCCCTTTTTTTTCAGTACTAGGGTTTAAACCTAGAGTCTCATGCTACGCAAATGCTCTACTACTGAGCTACATTTCCAGCTCATTTTATTTTGAGACATTCTAACTGAGTTGCCCAGGCTGGCCTCAAACTTGCCATCTTCCTGCCTCAGCCTCCCTAGTAGCTGGGATTACAGGCACGTGCCACTGTGCATGGTGCACCATCTCTTTAAGATAATCACATTCTAGCAGTGTTATGTTTTGTTACTTTTATGCTCCCTATTCTACTTACTGTTGCTGTGTAACATAATCCCAGAACTCAGTGGTATAAAATAATCGTGCTCACAGATTCCTATAGGTCAGGAATTTGAACCTTCTATGATGGGGACAGTTTGGTGGCCGGGCACCTGAGTGCCATTGAAGTGTCTTTACTCACATATCTTGGCTATCACCTGGGCTGTTGGCTGGATCACCCACATATGGCCTCTCCATGCAGTAGCTCTGTTGGACTAGTTCGGTTTTCCTTACAGCATGGCAGCTGAGTTCCAAGAGCTCATCCCAAGAGGACAAGGTAGAAGTGTGTGGCACGTCTGTAAGCATCATTTCTACTATTTTCTTCTGGCTCAGGCAGTTGGGAAGGTTTCTCCAGTTTCAAGGGCAAGGGATACCATCTAACATTGGATAGGAGTGTCAAGATTACACTGTAAGAACTTCATGTAGGGCAGGGCGTGGTGGTACACGCCTGTGATCCCAGTGACTAGGACTTGGAAGGTGGAGGCAGGAAGACAGCTTCAGTAATTTAGTGAGACCCTCAAGCAATTTAGCAGGACCCTGTCTCAGAATAAAAAATAAAAGGGACTGGAGATGTGGCTTAGTGGTGAAGCACCCCTATATTTAATCCTCAGGACCAATAAAACTTCTTGCAGGATGGTGGTATTGTGTTCGTCTCTGGCAAATACATTTTGCAACAGTCTGCAACAACACTTAGTAATGAACATGGCATGAACTCCACAAACACTGTTGTGGAAATGAGTGATGAGAGATTTACACATTTAGCTAGGCAAGGAACAAATTTAAGATTTCATCTCCAGATGTGAACAGTTTGTTACCCAAATATGTGACTTCATTTAATAGTTATTGAGAGTGTCTTTGCCCTCCTCATCCAAATTCCAACATGGAAGATGCATGAATTTATCATGTGGAACTAAAGTTCTTAAAATCACTGTCTTGACTTGTTGATTTTTTTCTTTTTCCTGTGCTCATCAAGTGGCCAGCCCATCTCCTCCATTGGGCTGTGGCCTGTTCCACATCCAGCAGCTGGCTGGTATCATACAACAACGGGCTTTTGTTAGGTTTAGCAAATGCCATATTAAGGGTTTGGTGTCCACTTGTGGTCATTGGGATGGGCAGGTTGGTCACCACTGCATAGGCAGTTCCTTGCTGGGGGAGAATGTGGCCATGTGTATGATGTGTATTTAACTTCATGTCCAAACACTAACATATCAGTTAATTAATCTGATGGGAAAAGCAAAATGGGTGACCTTGCCTTCATATGTAAGATGTGCTGCTTCAGCCAACAGCAGAGGCTTTCTAGGTGAGAACAATTTGGGAATATCGTTTATTTCATTTTACTTTAACGTGAACATTTGTCTGAATTTTGTTCTTAGTGTTCTATCAGAAAGTGAATTTTCTTTAATGAAAGCTTGCCACATTGTGATTTTATTTTTATTTTGTAAGAGTGAATATTTTAACTCTTCCCCCAGTGGGACACATTTCTGACTTAATGAAAATGAATTCAAAAGTAATATCAACTCATGACAGTGTAGGCTATGTTTCTTTTTTAAAAAGAGTGACTAGGTGTGTGTTTGTTTTTTATTCATTTATGCATGCCATCCATACCGGAGGCTGAAGCAGGGGTGAACTACCTTTAAGCTACATCCAGAGTCCTATTTATTTATTTATCTATCTATCTGTTTATTTATTTGGTACTAGGGATTGAATGCAGGGGCACTGGATCATTGAGCCACATCCCCAGCCCTGTTTTGTATTTTATTTAGAGACAGGATCTCACTGAGTTGCTTAGCATGTCACTTTTTGCTGAAGTTGGCTTTGAACTCTCGATCCTCCTGCCTGAGCTCAGGATCTGCTGGGATTACAGGCATGTGCCACCACATCCAGCCTTTTTATTTATTTTTGAGACAGGGTCCTGCTAAGTCATCCAGGCTGTCATTGAACTTGTGATCCTCCTGCCTCAGCGTCCTGAGTAGCTGGGATTACAGGTGTGTGCAACCATGTCCAGTTTGTCTAAAAAGAATTAGACATTAATGGAAGGAGAAAATGTGATTACATAAGCTATTCTAATATAAAAAAGTGACAGTGTAAACCTCTAGTGTGTACCCTGACCCTCTGAAATTCCCGAAGCCAAGAATATTGTAATTTTACATTCTCTTGCACCATCATGATTGTCTGCTTGTTCAACCATGAGAAGAAAAAGCAGTAAGTAGAATTTCACTTCTTTAACTGCTGATTCTAGTGGTGGTTATCAAGAGAAAGAGAAGGAAAAGTAGCCCCCCATGGCACTGGGATGGATGCTCTGAATAGGCTGGGACCCCAGATGGTGCTTCCCAGAGGCGTCATGAGTGCTCCAGGTGTGGATGCCGGGATGTCATCAGTGCTCCAGGGCTGGTGCTTCTGTGCCAGGGGGAGCCAGCAGCTGGTAGCTTATGAATTTTTGAGATTACAGATGGCTGGGCAGACACTAATTCTGTACTTTGTTCAGCATTTAATGCTCGATGCTTATTATTCAAAGAGTTCACCATCTTTTTAAAAATATTTTTTTAGATGTTGGTAGGCCTTTATTTTACTCATTTATTTATATGTGGTGCTGAGAATTGACCCCAGGGCCTTGTCACACGTGCTAGGCAAGTGTTGTGCCACTGAGCAGCTACAGCCCCAGCCCCCAGCATCATTTTTGACAGGATATTTCTTATAGCTGGTTAAAAAAGTCCACAAAGTGATAATTAAAAATCCCCCTAACCTTCTGGGGTTGGTGTTGGGCAGCTCTTCCTTTCTGTCTTTAATGCTACCTTGCCTCCATCCTCCTGGATAGGAAACCATTTTTCCCCTCCATGAAGTGAATGCAATTGCAGAGCAGCTTGGGGAGACTTACTTGAACACCTTGGAGCTGCGTGGATGTTCTTGTGTGCCCTCTGACCACCCTCATCCCAGGGACTGTTGGGCTGCAGTGTGATTGTCATGTTCTCTCCAGAGCACCATGCTGTCTTTTTAAAAAAAAAAAAAAAATTCAAGATTGCGTGGAAGGGGGGTTGGGGATATATCTCAGTTGGTAGAGTGCTTGCCTTGTAAGCATGAGACCCTGGGTTCAATCCCCAGCACCACCAAAAAAAAAAAAGAAAAAAAAAGATTGCATGGAAGGGTTCCTTTATTTGTTTATTTTTATGTGGTGCTGAGGATCAAACCCAGTGCCTCACATGTGCTAGACAAGTACTCTGCCACTGAGCTACAACCTCAGCCCACCATGCCATCTTTGATCTCTCAAATATGGGCCAAACTCTCCTAATAGATCTCCTTTCTCTGTCTCCTGGTACACATTTACTAAGTTGATTTTGTTGCACCTGTGATGTAATACCCATGGGTTTTAAAAAAATTCTTTACAATCAAGTTCTGCTAATCTTAGAACTGGACCAAACTAGGGCTTCTTGTTGTGACCATCCTGGGACTGCTCCTGAACAACTCCTCTGCTGTGAGGAGGTCTGTCTGTGACTGAGAGGTGCGCAGGCTGCGGCAGCTCTCTATTCTGGACACTAGAAGGAACTGAAAAAGTTCAGCCCATCTGGGCCTAGTCTTTTCTGTAAGTAGCATTTAAACATGTTCTTAGGCAGGTACAAGACCCCTCTGTGGCACTGCAGGTGCTGGCTGGTGGTGTTAGAACCCTGGAAGGCGGGTAATGAGGGCACAGCTGCTGTACACCATCCCACAGAGAAGGCGTGTGGTCCAGAGCTAGAAACTGGGCACCTTGGATCTTTTCCTGGCTTTTTTTTTTTTTTTTTTTTTTTTTTTTTTTTTTGTCTTCTCCAAGTTGCAGTCATCTCACCATTTCTGAGCTGGTATTGTCCAATCTGTAAAGAGGGTTTATCAGGAGCATCTGCAGTATCTGCCCTCTGAGTGCTCTCTGGCAGAAGTTGTTTTTCTAAAACTCTGGACCAGCTTTGACATTTTAAGCAGATTTATTGGCACCAGATCGAATAGCAGCAGCAGGATGGAGCATCTTGTCTGTCTCACTTGGATTCCGCCCTAAGGACTCGCGGTCTGTTTTCCTTGCAGCACAAGTACCCTATCACTGCTCTGCTCGACGAACGAGAGGCAATTGAAGCAGCCAGGCTTCCAGCTCTGCGTTGCACAGCCATGGTCCCTGGTGAAGTTCTTTATGCTGAAAAGGCCAGTGAGCCTGGGTACCAGCTCAGGAGGGCAGGTGACTCCCAGTCAGTATAACTATCTGGGAGGACACAAAACCAACTTCTTCCTAACTAGACAACCAGATAACCTACTTGGATATTTGATTAGCATCTTCCAGATTTTCTTCATTGAAGAGAGAGTCCCCAGCAGTTTGAAGGCCTAATTTTGTGTTTATTACCACAGTGACTTTGCTTTTTAAACTGCTAGGATTCTGCCAGGAGAGAGTATTCTGCTGTAGAAAAGCATGTGCTCACCTAAGTTACTGCCCTGCTCACGTTTTATATCCAATACACATTTCCTTATGTGACTACCTCCTGTGCCTCTTCATGGTGCAGTTTTACCTGCAGCCCTGGTTGTACTTCTGCACATGAATTAGTCATCAGGTGAGGGCCCCTAGAGAGGGGTGTAACCTTTGGGTGAGCCAGCATTGAGACTAGGAGCTGTCAGGTCCAGCACTCTTACGCCTCAGTCTTGAAGAGGGGATCTGGCAGCATCGCACCCCCTCTACCTTTGCAGTGGTTCTCAAAGTGTGTTACTGACCAGCAGCATCAGCATTACCTGGGAATTGCAGATTTTTGAGCCCCACTCTCAAAGTACTGAATCAGAAATTGGGGCTAGAGCCCAGTGACTTGTGTTTTAACAAGCCCTCCAGGTGATTTTGCTAGAATTTGAAAACTGCACTATAATGATCTAACCATTTTTTATTTTATTTTATTTTTTAATATTTGGGAAAGGGAATCAAACCCAGGGCCTTATGCATGCCAGTAAGCACTTTACTACTGAGCTAACCACCAATCCCTAAAGTTTTCTTTTAACCTATTGTTCTTTTGGGACAAGGTCATGATATGTTGTCCAGGTGACCACATCTTGATCCTCCTGCCTCAGCCTCCAAATAGCTGGGATTACAGGGGTGTGCTGCCATGCCTGGCTTCTAAACTATTATGAAATGTTAAACATACACATGATATAACACGATATAACACAGCCTTTACTCCTAGGTATTTAGCCAAGAGAGGGGAAGGCATATATGTACACAAAGGCCTGTACATAAGCATTCATAGCAGCTTTACTCAGCCTTAAACTAAATCCAGTGTCCATCAGTAAGTGAATAGATGAACAAATCATGATATATTTACACAGTGGAATGTTAACAATAAAAAGGAATGAACTATTGATATATCAGATGTCATGGACAAATGTCAAACAATACTGAGTTAAAGCAGTCTCCCCCAAAATATTGTACAATTCCATTTATATAAGAATCTAGAAAATGCAAATTGTAGTAACAGATCAAAAGTTGTTTGAGAATGAGGGTAAGGGCAAGGGAGTGGATTATAAAGGAATGTGAGGAAATGGGGGGGGCATATATTTGAGGTCAGTGTCTTGAGTGTATATATATATGTCAAAACTCAAAGTTGTACACTTGATTAAACAACATAGCAATCTGTTATATCACCACAAAGGTATAACAAAAAATTTAAGGTGATACTTACCTGGGAAAGGCAAGGGACCAGGTGAGAAGAACACATTTTTGAAGATGTTCACAGGTTCTCATCATATTGTTACATAAATGAGTAAAATAAGAAGGCTAACATGAAAAACAAAATGGAATTTATTTGCTCTCCTGAACACTGCCACTGCTTGTAGCTGGCATTGGTGGCTAAAGCCCTACCGCCTATGAAACTGTCTTCTGCCATGTTAAAGATGACACTCCTGTCCATTCCCCCTTCCCCCACCTTAGATCTTCCTGTACACTCCTCCACTGTTAGTCACATGGCTGTTCATCTTACCTTCATTGCATCTTGCTTAGCTTTTTACCTGCTGTGGTGTCTGGCCCAGATCCTCACTCTCCTGGGTTAGCTGAGGGTACCAGGAAAAGACTCTGGCTCATTTTTGCATCTTTTACAGGCCTAGTGAAAGAGGGGCATTCTGTAATGTCTTACACTTCATTGATATGGTCTCTGAATTATTGTACTACACATTTGTACCCCACGGGTTACTAATAAAAAGCTGAGACTTAAGTTGATATATTTTTTTGAAATTTTCAGTACTGGGGATTGAACCCAGGGGTCCTTTGCCACTGAGCTCCATTCCCAGCCCCAGGGGGAATTCTTTGAACTTCCTGACTGGCTATGTCCTTGCCTCCTTGTCTGTCTTCCTGCAGGTCTGATTTTTATCCACTGTAACCAGCACTGCTTGCTTAGGACTTTCTGGATCCAGACCAAGGGCTCCAGCGTTCACTGGATTCCGCAGCAAGTGAGTAGCCACAGCACTGCCTCTATAGAACCTGGGGATGCTCTTGTCATATTTGAGAGCATTTTAGGTTTCCTATGGTATCATGGTGTGCATAATATACTTCCCAGACTATAAAGCATTATGACTTTGCAGTAAGAAAAACTGATAAATTTAAAATCTCAGGAAACTAATAATTTTCTTTCTGTGATTACTAATATACGTTATAATAAGCACTGTACTGAGAGTGAACTACATTACTTTTAGTTCAAATAAGTTTTTGAAACACATTTGCCAGTGGGATTCACTTGAGAGCTTAGAGTTGGCAGAGGAAGGTAAAGTTACCATTTAGCTATAACCAGAGTCAGGTCAGGCCAGGTCAAGTCACATGCCCATTTAATTTATAGGAATGAACTTTTAAGACCATGACCTTCAAATCACCTAGGATTATTTCCATGGCAATGCCACAGCACATTGCCCAGATTTAATTGGATTTCCAATGTGTTCATGTGTCACAAATATGAGAGGAAATAGTTGTTTTTAATAATAAAGGGATAAGGTGATCTGGCTTTTCTGATCCAATTCAGTATCTTTTTAGTTTATAAAGGTAGTTCATTAAATACTTGATCTAGTGTGAGATCCTCTTTTACTTTTATAAGATCTCTGTCTAGAATTAGATTTAGGAAAATACAGCCTCATCGCTGTGGGAGTGAGCAAGAAGTATGTGAGGCCATGACTGTCCGCAGATGAAGCTGCCTGATTTCCAGTCAGCATGGAGTGCATTCCCTTCAGTAAGGGCAGGGCCCTGCAGGGTGCTTCTTCAGGAACTAGTTGGGCATATTTCTTGTGTCTCTAACTTTTCTGGAAATAGGATGACTGGTTCCACTTGGGTTTTTTTGTTTTACAATCCCCAGAGAGCTGAATTTTATGTTGGTTTTACATATTGTGGTCTTTGGCTGCCTGTCAATCAATAGAAAATGATTTGTCTTCATCCTGTTATAGAAAATAACTGTTTCTAACCCTTCCCACTTCACAAAACGCTGCAGGCTGTGATACATGAGTAGCATTTGAAGTACTTACAGATACCTCTGTTTTGCAGGAAGGAGACTGTGGCTTAGGATCCCCTGGTGGAGAACAACCACGCACTCTGGTCTTGCCCCGACGATGCAAGCGTGACTGCTGGCATCTTCATGAGCTCCAGAGGTCACAGCACACTCCCACGGACTCTCATGGCTCCTCGGATGATTTCCGAGGGAGATGTAGGAGGCATTGCTCAGATCACCTCCTCTCTCTTCCTGGGCAGAGGCAGTGTGGCCTCCAACCGGCACCTCCTCCAGGCTCGTGGCATCACCTGCATTGTTAATGCTACCATTGAGATCCCCAATTTCAACTGGCCCCAATTTGAATATGTTAAAGTGCCTCTGGCTGACATGCCTCATGCCCCCATTGGACTGTACTTTGACACTGTGGCTGACAAGATCCACAGTGTGAGCAGGAAGCATGGGGCTACCTTGGTGCACTGTGCTGCAGGGGTGAGCCGCTCGGCCACCCTCTGCATCGCTTACCTGATGAAGTTCCACAACGTGTGCCTGCTGGAGGCGTACAACTGGGTCAAAGCCCGCAGGCCTGTCATCAGGCCCAACGTGGGCTTCTGGAGGCAGCTGATAGACTACGAGCGCCAGCTCTTTGGGAAGTCTACAGTTAAGATGGTACAGACACCTTATGGCATAGTTCCAGACGTTTACGAGAAAGAGTCCCGACACCTGATGCCTTACTGGGGGATTTAATGCCACCAAAGCCTGCATCAGCAGCCCCTGAGCAGTACCAGCATCTGCTACTCACCGTCTGCTCCCCTCTCTTCATCTTTCTTTTCAAATTGTTGACTTTTGGTTCTCCCTTAAGTGTTTTTACACTGGGTGTTGAAATTTATTTTAAGAGATAGGGAGGGGACATAAGGGGAATGCATACATTGCTAGTAACATTTTTAAAACTAGCATTTTGAAATAGTGTTTATGAAAATCTTTAACTGGCTTTTAATCATTTTTAACAATTTGAACAGTTTAATAAGCTGTTTGGTTCTGCTTTTGGCACCATGGCAGGTGCAGGAGCAGCTCAATGCAAAAATCACTCTGGGTTGTGATTAACCCTTTAGACAGGCTTTGTCCGTGGCTGCCCACCAAACAGATGCTTAGAGAAGACTGATACCAGCTTCAGTCTCTACTGGATTAGCTCTACTCTTTCCTTTTCCCTCTATTATTTAGTGACTCTGTAAGTTAAAATAACACCTTTATTATTTAGTTGATAAGTATAATGAAATCTGCTGCAAAAACCCTCTTGAAATCAATGTGCCCAGGATTATATTAGCATTATTTTTAATAAATCTGCTTAACATAGAACTTTTACTAATTTGAGGATGTGTATGTATGTGCATATGTCTTGACAGTGGAAGATGATATCCAATAACTGTGCTAACTTATGGCTCTAATGACAATTATGAACACAACTTGAAATAGATCTGAGTGAGTCATGTGTTTCACATCCTTGTAGATGAGCAGACATTAATATTCATATGTTGGAAAACTTTTTTTTGGTACTGGGGATTTAACCTAGAATGCTTTACCTTTGAGCTACATCCTCAGGCCTTTGTATTTGGGGTTTCCCTAAAATGCTTAGGGCCTTATGATGTTGCTGAGGCTAGCCTCCCAAGTCATGGCTAGAGTGTTGTTTTGATAAAGGGTACTCTTTTCAGTTTTCTCTTGGTATGTGGCATGCACCAAAGTACTGAATCCTCCATCAAAGAAATCAGTTTTCAGCAAAAGGTATGCCTCTGCTTCACTATTAACCCAAAAATGCTCTAAGCCAAACCTTAGTATAATAGATAAGCAAATAATGGCTTCCTTTAACTTTAGAAATGTTACCCAGTTTCCTGCTCCCAATAAATTTGACAGCACAATCCATTCAGTTGTGGTAGAGGTTTAATGAGCTCTTCTCTATTCATGCTCCTGGGTGTTGACCAGGTTGTTCCTTAGGAGAGTCATCCAGAAGTCTGCACCACACAGTGAGAAAGTTCCATCATTGCCTCATTTCACTTGGTCTGTTTTGGCGGGAAGCCATTGGTATGCCAAAAGGTAGATGTTCAGACAAACTTTTAGCTTCCTGCTTTTATCTGGTCTGTGGCAATGGTTTTCCATCTAAATCCTACCTTGTGTTATACCATTTGCCCACTCTTCTAAAAGTGCATCATTCTTGTCTAAATGGGAAAATTAAAGTTTATGTGGAAAATCAAAGAACACAAATGCAACATTAACACATGATCTAAAATAAAATCCAGGGATTTATTCTGTGAAGCTCAGCATGAAAACTGATAGTCTTTTGAGTAAGAGCCAAAAATAGCCATTGTATTATATGAGGAAAACACCTGGTTACAGATATTAAAGAAAATTTCCTGTAGAAATTCTGGCAAACACCACTACTGAGCTGTAACTAAGAGTGTTCTTTGCATTTGGGAAGCCTAATACCTAAGTGCTTTGGCCCTCATTCATTCCAGTGACTTACATCTGTTTGTGTGTGTGTGTGTCTGTGTGTCTGTGCTACTGGGGATTAAACTCTGGGGTGCTCTCCCTCTGAGCTGCCTTCCCAGCCTTTTTTGAGAGGGTCTCAGAGTTTCCCAGGCTGGCCCTGAATTTGCAGTCCTCCTGGCTCAGCCTCCGAGTAGCTAGGATTACAGGTGTGTGCCTCCACACCTGTTTCTATGAAATCTAAACCCAGTAAAGAAAAGACCAAAAGTCTAGGAGCATGACATTGGGTTTTCTGTTAGAGAAGCTTAACAAATGCTTAATTCAGAACAAACCCTGACAATATTTTAGAGATCAAGCTTTATAATTTCTAAACATGGCAGTTAGGGCAATTGTTTGTTTATTAAAATGTACACAAAGGGAAAAAGCCATACCATCTTTTAAAATGTAGGACCAAATTCCACATCACACACAACTCATTTCACTGTGGACTTACAGCACTGGTTAATACAGCCACCACTACAAAATAATGAGATGCCCCCATAAATATTTTTTTTAAAGAACCCATTTACTTATCAACATATGAAGAATGGAATTAAGTAAAAATTTTGATATATTTTGTTAGAAAGGTAATTTGTAAAGTGGCATTTTTCACCCAAGAACTATTTTACTTAAGATTTATTTTTTTCAGCTTGACCTTATAAAGGGCTTTTCAATTCTATTGTTTGGCCCACACTTCTCCAAAGAAATACTCCCCAACCTAAACAAAACAGGCTAAACTCATCCTGCCCTGCATTCTGACATTTGCCAGAACAGTCTACAACAGACTATAATGCTCCCTTTTAAATGGCAGATGTCTGAAAATGTCAGTTTATTAGCTGTTCACAAAGAAAGGTGTATTGACCTAGAAGGTATAAAGGGGAATTTTCACAGTGGTCCCCAGAGCAAGCATTTTCAAATATATAGGATATACAGCCCCTCATAGTCTTTTCATAGCTTTAGGAACATACTAATTAAATAGGAAAGTAGAACATATCTTTAAATAAATCAGACCAAAAAGCAAAAACACCCAAAATGCCCAAAATATTTGTATATACACAAAATATTTAAATAATTTAGAATATGCAACCCATCTAGAATGCTAACTAGTAACCATAGGAAAAATAAACCATAGAAAATATTTTAGTATACCTGTACCTCTTCTATCTCAAGCATGTCCAGACAAAAATTAAATTACACACTAAGCCACAGAAATTTTAAAGGCAAAAATGCAATGCCAAAAAGAAAAGTGCTTATTAATCGCCATTCAAGCGGTGGGGTGAGGCTGCCTGACACAATACCCAGTATGGAAATAAGTAACCTTGGTTACTGTTTCCAAGGACACTGGGCTCTTGGCTAACAAGAGCTGAGGTGAGGCTGAATGCAGTGATGAGTCATTTCAATAAATGTATGCAAAGAAAACTCAGCCTGATGGTATTCCACACTTCCCAAATCCTTATCGGTGGCAGGTAACTAAACATTTCAAGTATTAAACAGATATCAAAAGTAGTGAACACTTTTTAAAGCAGTGGTTTTTGGTTGACGTCTACTGAATTTTCTTCTGGCACCTCCCAAAGCGTCACTAAACCTCTCATACTTGGTAAACACAGCTGTGATTATATGCAGGAATTTAATCTGAGGCATTCTGGAGTACATCTAGGAAGGGAAACCAATCTAGTTAACAGGTACTTTAAAAAAATGTCATTGATATAGGCCACTGTGACAGAATAACAATCCACACAGCATTCTCCCCCAAAGTACTTCAGCAACATAAATTCTGTCAAGCTTGGAAACATTCTTGCTAGGTAGATTCCATTATGGAATATGCAAGACAGTTAAGCCTGCTTGTTATTCTGGTGCCATAATGAAAACTAGCGCCGTCCAGGATGAAGCGGGACAGAGGCCTCAGGTAGGGTTTCTCCTAAACACGGGCCCACCTGTGCTGTTACAAGCACTACACTTGCTCTGCGGAGGCAAAAGGCTCTAGGTGACAATTCAGATAGCCATCTCAGTCATAAACAGCTGGAGATGGTGTCATCTGGAGCAAATGAGAAAAACAGATTTATCTCAACACTTCTCTGTGTCCTGGTATACAGCAGGGTAGAGCAGACTTTGTTGAAGGAAATGTAAAAGGTATAAGATGAAATAGCACAATTCCCCCAAGTTTTGTCCTGAAAGGGGAAAACAATTGTGTAAAAGCAGCAGATATCCAGAAGAAAATGAACCTTTTTTCAAAGTTTACAATTAAAACCAGCCTAGGTCAGAAAGCCTAAATCATACAAAGTGACGCATACTAGATTCAAAATATCTTCATGGAGCACAAAAGTAACAGAGAAGTATGTATTCTAGATTGGTCCATTCTTCCTAGGAATAACAGCCTTTAAAATTTTGCTCTAGGTCCTGATTTTATGCATTCAGTTTAAGCAGCAAAGAAAATCTCACACCAGAGAACATAAGCCTTTTCCTTCTAAAACAGTTTCCTTCCATGCTTCTACAACATTTATCTCTACCATAAATAGACATATATTTTACTATCCTGCTCACCAGGCTGGGAGCTCCCCTCTCACCCTGAGTTAATTTTCAGATCACTCACGGACATGCAGTTTGGCAGCGCTGGCCCCTACACCGTCATCTTTGGAAATGTGGAGCGAGGCCACCGCAGAGAGATTTTGTTCCATGGCCTTTCCGGAACTTCTCTGGAAAAATAGCTAGGATTTTTGTGGGGGCAAAAAAGGTTTTCGATAAAGTCTCCAAAGGGAAAGCATATTCATCCTGATTCACAGATGATGCACCTCTGTCAAAATGGATGTTCCTCTCCACTACAAAGGACTCAGGCATGTTTTGGGAAAGAGTTTTCTTGAAAGCTGACAGTTTCAGAAATGAAGGAAAGGAGCAGAGGTTCAGTTGTGGACAGAAAAGATGGTACATCTGTCCTCACGGCCTGCTACTGTCCAAAGGAGATGAGCTAAGTTTTTTCTTTAAGAACATAGAGTATCAATTAAATCACAATATCTCCCTTTTATTCATTACAGATATTTACAAACTAAATGCAGAGAAATGCATTCTATTCACAGGACCACGTGTGTTCTGAGCATAAAACACGCACTGGCTTGCACAGTCCTGCCAATACCAGTCCCACGATAAGAAGTTATTCTTCTTCAAATGTCAAATTCTTCACAGTTTCAGTATCGCAGCAGCAAATTATTCTTTAAACTGTGGTCCATATTTTCGAACAACTTAAGAGAACTAGAAATAAGTGCACAAACTTCTTTCTGTTGTCAATTTTATCTCAAATCCCAGAGACTGGCAGCAGGAATCAGACATCAAAGGTGGTCTGTAGGAATGAGGGGAACTTCCAATGCGTTTTCTCTGCCTCTTGGGGAATTCATACAGTTTCATGGAGGTGAACCTTGCAGTACTCATATTCTGTTTATTGGTCCCTGTCACCCCCAGGGGTGTGACAGAAAAAACACGAAACAAAACAGTGCTTCCTAGAGGATCTTTTCAGAGCAAGTCAGGCAGGATGAGACCAGGAGGCTTTGGTTCAACACAGTTGATCCAGAAGTTGGCACAGCTGGCGTGATACTGGTGCCCTCCATAGGCCAGCTTGAAACTGTCTGTTTCTGAGTTGAACGCCTACCGGAAACAGAGACGTGGGGCAGGTCAGGCTTTTCTGCTTTCAAGTGCTTATTAGCAACCAACATACACCTCGCCAGGTGTCAAAGAGGCTGAGGCCCAAATGGCACACACACAAAAGCTGAGTAGGTAGCTACAGGAATTCAAGTAACAAAGTTGTTTATGGCTAATTAAAGGTACAAAAATTGTTACTATTCAACCTAGTTTCAGCAAGAAAAAAAAAAAAAAAAAAGGGCAGGTCTTTCCTAGAAAAGTCAGACAGAAGCTGTGGAGAGTGGGGAGAGATCATGACACGGAACTAAAATAGTCAAAGGCCACGGATAATTGCCATCACTTAACAGCGCTAAAGGATGCCCTCTGATTGTAATGTGTAGCCCCTTAAAATTCTGTGGTGATTACGGTCCTATTATGGCAGAAAAATCATAAGAGAGTTAGAAAAGAGTCAACTCCTCTTAAGTCTACTGCATAGGAACCGGTACGTAACAGCCCCTCTCTGCTGCTCTGCATTCTGCAGTTTCAGGTACCCACAGGAAACCGTGGTCTCACAATATTAACATCTGCTGTCACTCTTGTGAGAGTGAGACTACATTCACATAACTTTTATTATAGGATATTGTTATTAATTATTCTATTTTGTTATCATAACTGATCTCTTCCATTAAACTTCATCATGGGTATGTGTACACAGAAAAACAAAACATGGCCTATATTGGGCTCAGTTCTATCTGAGGTTTCAGGTATCCACTGGGCATCTTGGAACATATTCCTTTAGGGGCAACTCCTACAGTTAAAAAGTCCCAACAGGTATAGGGTTTGTAAAAAAATGACTGTCATTAAATACACAAGACTTATTTCCAGATTAGTAATGCTTAAAGGAAGGTTATAGTCAACTGGGAAAAGTAGTCTCAACCTGAACCACTTCCTACGATTAATTTTCTAAAATGCTAAAAGTAAATAAAACTCTAAAACCCAGCTGATTTGTTTTTGTCTGTTAACAGCTAAATCCTGAAGCTCTCTGATCTCATTCTGTGTGTCACTACAACTTCCAGTCTTCCAGAAGTTGCTCATTCTGTTACCCTGTTCACCGCAGAGAAAAATAACTACAACACCAGAAGCCAATTATGAGACACAAGCATGCAAACAAGACAGCAGTGGGTCCACACAGACGTGTTAGTTGATTAAATCAAACATTATGGGAACAGAAATGACTCAGTAAAGGATCATGATTGGAACAGTCCAGGATGGCAACAGAATCATCTGTTTGCCTTCCACACTCAAAATTAAAATGGACACGCTAAGATAACGTGTAACTGGTTCATACTTTTTTAGGATGTTCTTCTGCAGGCTTCTCTTCTTTCTGAAATAATGTTGAAACCATAAGGTCAAAAAAAACCCAAAAAAACTCAGAACAGGGACTCTTGCCTCCAAATAAATCCTCATAGGTTTACCCTTCCTCTTTTCCACCCCAGGGTGTAATGCAGATAGCATGCTTATTAGCAAGGGAAGGACTACATCTGCTCTCTCAACATCGCCCCCTATTGCCCTTGGAAAGAAATGTATTCCCTACTACCTCAGCTTTCTTGATTTTTTTTCAAATCCCCACCTGTAGTCACAAACCCTTGTGCTGAAGCCTGCTACATGAGCTTGTCACCCGAGTCATGTTAGGGAAGCACTCTGCCCTCTTTGGGAGGAAAGCATATGACTTACCCGGCTCCTAGAGTCCACATTTAAGAGGCACACCCCACAGGCAAGTTCCTGAGCATTTTTAATCCCAGGTCGAAGCATACAGGAAGAAAAATCCAGTGAATTTTCATCTGGCTGTAAGGATGACAGGACAAATACGTAAGAACCCAGGAATTTCAAATGCTGTTTGCTTCATTCCCTGATCATCCATCCCCAATAGGTCTGGCAGCAAATTAAGCCAAGTCTCTAATACCACCAATACGATCATAGTTTTATTTCCCAAATGCCTGCTATATTCTAGGTATTAGGGACACCACCATAAGTAAACCACACTCCCTGTCCTTTGAGAACTCACGGTTTAGGGCAGGGCCAGGTGGGTATCAGGCAATTCAGGTCACGAGTGTGGCCAGTGCTTACTCAGAGGGAAGCACTTGGTACAAGCTGAGCTGGAGCTGCTGTGGATGGCTAAGGTCAGGTGCTCTGTACATAGGTGGCGGATGTATGGGGTTAGTGTCAAGAAGGAGATTTGCAAGTCGGCAGCTAGAGGTGGTGAGTCCAAGAGCTGGAAGTCAAGCCTTACTTGCACTAGGCATTATGCTCACCCTTTATTGGCTTTATCTAATATACTGCCCTAAAATAAATCTGATTAAAATGGCAAGGTCTCAATTTTGGAAAGTTGTCAATTTCTTTCTTTTTTCTTCTTTTTTGGTACTGAGGATTGAACCCAGGGCGCTTCACCACTGAGCTACATCCTGAGCAGCCCTTTTTATTTTTTGAGACATGTCTCACTAAGATGCTGAGGCTGGCCTTGAACTTGAGTTCCTCCTGCCTTAGCCTCCTGAGTCTCTGGGATTACAGGCATGTGCCACCATATCCAGTTAGAAGTGTTGGATTCTTCATGTGAAGAAGTTTTTAAAATACCTAGAGCAATTTATTTTCTGACACTTTAGTCTGGATAACTCTTTGCTGCAGGGGCTCTGCTCTGCATTGTAATCGTTCAGCAGCATCCTAGCTTCCTTATAAGTAAAATTGTCCCACTCCCTGCCATTGAGAACTGATTGTCCAAAGAGAAAAGAGCACACACAGGAACACTTACAATTTACTATAAACTGAATTGATATAAAGGGTGTGTAGCAATCAATTTGCAAATAAAATATATAACAATGATCTTTATTGTAAATTCGGTAAGTTAATTGATTCTCATGAAATGCTTTCTTTGATTTCTGCCAACTCTTGGATTCATATTCACTATTTGGTTACTTTCACAAAAGTGTAGTTTTGAATAAATACTGGGTGATGCTTTCATGTTAAAGACTAAGACCAAAGTGAAACAACAAAGACATTATCTGAGAACTTCACTCATTTGTCAAAGACCTGAGTAACTTCTTCTGAATATTGGGGAATATTTTCTCAACTCTTGTGCTATTCACAATACAATGGCTATAGACACAGCACACTTAAATTTAATGCACATTATTAACATTTTCTCTGATACCTTTTTAAGTCCAGATAACCAGCAAAACAATAAAGCAAACTCTGGTTTAAAGCATTTGCAGATTTCTATGATGTAAATACTCCAACCATGCTGACTTCCAGTTTCTAAAGGTGATGGCAATGAACAAGGAATTGGGAAGACATGTATGGGAGTATCATTACCTAGTATCTGCACCATGCTGATACAATATTCTAGGGTGACCAACTGTCCTGGTTTGTTGAAGACTGTTCTGGTCTTAGCACTGAAGAAATTCCTCAGTCCTGAGCAAACAGGGATGGTTGGTTGTCATACAATAGATGTAAATAACCCACAAAGCTAGATAATAGTAAATATAATAAAAGAACTAGGCAGTCTTGAGTATTTATGTCTTTTTTTGAGTATTTTTTCCTTTTAATTTTTTTTTTTTTTTTTTTTTTTTTACTGTGCTGGGGATCAAACCTAGGGCCTTGTGCTTGTAAGGCAAGCACTCTACCAACTGAGCTATATCCCCAGCCCCTCCTTTTAATTTTTAACTGCAAATTTATGTTATTTTTACTAATGGCTGTGTTTAACAAGTGACTTACAAAGTTCCTGAAAATTTAACAATCGGCTCTTACGAGCTCCAACACACCACTGCAATGGGAGGAAGCTTCAGGTGGGACCTGGAGTTGAAGAGTCCCCTCTGAGGGCCTGTCCTCTCTCTATGGGGGGCGCGGTGCAATTATCAGCTGTGTATAAATGGCAGCAGCCTTGAGAAATGATCAAGGGCAGCAAACTGCAGTGGTAGGAGTGTCCCTTTACCAGCAGGGGTCAAGGGGGCTGTGAGAAGGGGGATGGCTGCACATATCCGGGTTGGGTTTTGTCTGATGAGTGTGACCAAAGGGAGTGGTGGCGATGCCAGGCACCACAGGGACTAAGCAGGTGGGAAAGGAAATGGAGACAGAAAGGAGTTGAAAGGAACAAAGTAAATGGGTCAAGCCGGTGTCCTGTCTTAAGAATTCAAAACAAGAGCAGTGCAGGTAGAGTGTGGGAAGAGTGGAGGTTTGCCAACTTGGTTGGGCTCAGAAAGTCAGCTGTCTGAACTGTGGACTGCAGAGGCACTGCAGTGTGACTTGGGAATACAGTCCCGAGTGATCATGCACGTGGATGAAGCGAATTAGACACAAGGGCCCTGAGTCCAATGGTCAAGGACCCGAGAACCTGGCAAGGTAGCTGGTTTATCCTCACGGGCACTGAGGTGATCCAAGGTGATGGCAAACTCCTGCCAAAGTAATAGCTACATTTTCTCTAGTTACTCTAGGTTGAACCACAGTGGGTTTTTGAACAATGAAGGAAAACTATTAAATACTTGTATTTTTCTTCCCTAAAGGAAGAACATCGGCTTCTTTCTAGAAAAAACGTGTGGATTACATATCATGTTTCTTCATTCATTTCTAATTTGAAATAATAAACCATTAAGTACTTTCACTTTTCTTAAACCGTAGGTAGCACGGGAAAAAATGTGTATATGAGGTATTTCAATTGAGTATAGAGGATTCTGACCCAGGTGACCAAAGTAAACTTACATAGCCTTAGCCAAGTCAGAGGATAAATTTTCTTTTCTCTCTTTCCTTTTTTTAGTGTAGTCATGGCCACTTTGGTCAAATGTAGAGTGACTGGTACTGTTACTTGTTTGTTCCCCAGTTCTCTCATCTATACATGGTAATAATTTCACTTGCCCTAACTTACTTCCTCAGTTGGTGTTGAGACTCTCGGAGATATAAAAAAAGTACTTTTAAGGGTTTGAGTCCTAGCACCATACCAAAAACAACCAAACGACAACAGACCAAAAAATAATACTGTTCTGGAAAGGAAAAACAGTCTAAATGATTATCACAATTATTCACTTTGATAAACTCTATCAAGTTTTCCAAAGAGGTTAAAAATACAGTATCACCTCTGTAATCTACATTATAGACATTCATCATCTTACTGAATCAGGACTATTTGAGAAATAATTAAAATGTGGGAAAATTGTGAATTTGAAATCACATTAATAAAAGCCTTTAGTATCTGTTTACTGAAGGCATAAGGAAAGCGGAGGAAAAGGTCATATTGTAATCTCCAATGAAAACCATAGGCTCTGCATAAATTACCCTGTGATCAAATTAATCCTTCAAATGATAAAATGAACCTTCCTAAATACACACCTATAAGCAGGGGATTATTACAGTGTATAGTAACAGTTTGACACCAAGTTATGCTTTCAACAGACTACCATAAATTGATCATCTACTTTAATTAAAGACATTTCACGTTTTTTGTTTTTTTGTTTTTTTGGTTTTTTTTTTTGGTGGTATTGGGGATCGAACTCAGGGCCTTATGCTTGTGAGGCAAGCACTCTACCAACTGAGCTATCTCCCCAGCCCGACATTTCACGTATTTAACAAAATTTTTTTAAAAACATGTATGACCTGCTTATACTGAGAAATCCCACAGTCAGACTGAGATACGTAATACTGAATCCTTAGCTAGTAATGGTGTCCAAGAAAATCATCATTAAGGAAGAAGAGTCTGGTGGTAGGTAATTAGTGTCCTTCACCAATATTCTCAGTTTCCTTTTCTGGAAAAATGGTATCCTGGCCTTCCCTGCTTCCTTGGAATTAGCCATGGCCATGTAACTTGCCATGGTCAACAGACCATGAGTGTAAGTCACATGGATCACCTCTGAAAGGAAGCCTTTAAGACCAATGTGCTATTTGTCATATTCCTAGCCCCTCCCAATGTGACCAGCTATGTGACCAGTTATATTTCACATGGTGGAAGTTCTGTCTACCTGGGTCCTTGAATGAGAAGAATATGGCACAAAGCCCCCTCAAACTTGAGATGAACATAGGAAAAAAGTGTAGTTGTAGTTATATTGCTAGGATTGGCAAGGGGGTGTTTGTTACTGCAACATAACCTGGTCTAAGTTGACAGATATGAAGAATGATCTAGACAAAGCTTCCACAAGCAATTCTAGATTTTTGGATATTGGTTTCATTACAAGGTTTTGTGTAATACTCACCTAGTGTTGCTGTGACAAACTAGTACAAATTTAGTGGCTTAAGAAAACACAAATTCTTACAGTTCTGGAGGTCAGAGGTCTAAAATGGCTTGGCAGAGCTGCTTTCCTTCTGGAAGTTCTAGGGGAGAATTTCTTTCCTTGTTTTTTCTAGCTTCTAGATATTGCTTGTGCATTCCTTGGCTCCAGATCTCACCTCCAAATTGGCAGGGTAGCACCTGCCAATTTCTGTTTCTGTTGTCACATCACTTTTTCCTTACTCTTATCCTCCTACCTTCCTCTAATAAAGATGCTTGGGATGACGCTAGGCCCAACCAGATAGTCCAGGATTATTTCCCCAACTGAAGATACTTAATGCCATCTGCAAAGTTACTATTACCAGTAACATCTTCACAGGTATCAGGGATATGGGCATCTTTGTGGGTCCATTATTCTGTCTACCACAGCCACCTTCTGTCAACTGAGGACAGCCATTCAGAGACATGGTAAAGATTTTGTCTCTAAAACACTGTACATACTGGCAAGAGAGAAAATGCTATCATTAAAGTGTTCTCTTGATATGCCACAGCAATAGGACATGAATCTGAAATTTACTGCTTAGTTTACACTGAAAGGAATTATCAAACAAAGAGTCTGTATTATACTGATGATAACAGTGAGATCAAAGAGACTGAGTGATTTCTAGTTGACTATAGGTCTGAGGAAAACAGTTCTTGCTCTTGTCTTAGATTTTATATGGCAAAATTGATTGGCTTTGCTTTCCAGGACTGAAGTTTTTTGTTCCAAACCTACTGGACTTCATCCACAAGATAAAAGCTTAGGTAACAATTCACTTAAGGAGTTAACCATCAGAGCATCACATGTGAGCATAAGAGATGACTTCTCTTTTTTGCATCAGTTCCTTCAGGGTCTGGGTGTCCAGAGGAGTGAAGGCTTCTACTGCAGGGGGAGTCTTGGTCCATGGACAAAGGAAGTATCTAAGGGAAAGTGGGGAGCACAGCACCTTTTTGCTGGTATAACATCCAGCTTAAATACCAAGGAGTCTTTTTTGATGTTTCCCTGAAGGGGGTTGCACCATTCAGGAAAGTACTACAATATTAGATGAATGCATGGATCAGGGTCCTATACCATGTCCCTCCTCCAAAAATCCATTTAACACACTGTTCTTGGGCAGAGATATAAACTGTAATAACAGATACCACACTTGATCTCAGCCAAAAAGTGACCTATGTGGTTTTTTCAGTGGAGGAAACAGTGTAGTGGAGATTTTTTTTTTTTTTGGCACTGGGGAACTGAATCCCCTCTATGCCAAACACATGTTCTACTACTCAACTACACCCTGGCCCTAAGGCAGCCATCTTTTGAAGGGAATAGTCCCATGGAATCTTCATAGGAAGAAACAAGTCTTTTCCAGCATCTTGGAAGCTAGATATAACATAGCAAGAAGAAATAATTTTAAAATGATGTGGATCCAAATCCCAGAGTTGTCAGTTTCAGTCAGGTTTTCTCTTCTCTGAACCCTAATTTCTTCACCTATGAAAATAGGTTTTTGTGCTACTGACCTTTAGGGTTGTTACCAGGATTAAATGTGAATGGATCTAAAGATCATAGCATAATGCTCAGCAGGTCTAGGTACAAAACAAATGGCAACTCATTACTGGTAGTAGTATTAAATTCAAAGCACCTCACCATGGCAGTGTGGTCCATTAAGGAGTTTAAGAAGCTTATTTACCTAAAATGAAGCAATGGAATAAAGAGCTAAATGTTTCCTATGAAACCTCAATCACGCTTCTGTAATGCTCTCCTTGCTTTCAGCTTCTAATCCAGAGTCCGGGTCATCACAGTTTTGGTACAACTGAAATGAACTATACAGATGTTGGATTGTAAATCATTTACATTTATAAAGCTATTCTTATCAGTTCTGTCAGAGTAAAGGCTCCTCAGGACAAGTTACAGCTTACACTCCCTTTGTAGAATATACACTACTCTTCAAGAAACAGGCAATTCAGATGAGTTTATATGCCAAGACCTACCTGTCAGTTATCAAGAGGAAACAACAGAGAAGGATCTGAGCAGAGAAAAATTATTGTTTTGTCAGGTTAACCTGGTGAAAAAAGCAATTGAAACTAAAGGACATGGGCAATTACAGAAGGGACTACTCAGTGGTAGTCCTGTACAATTTACAGTGCATTCCTGCAATGTGGAGTTATAGATAATTAATTTCTGCCCCCTTAAATGGGTTTTTAAAAAGTCAGGTAAATCACTCTCTAGTATCTAGACACTGAGACTAGGAATGGATGCTCATAAGAATCTGAAGGAGAGAATTTCTCTCTCCATTTATCTCACATTTGTCACACTAAAGGAGTTAGTGCCACCATACCAGAAGAGGGGCAGCAATTCTCAAGTTAGATGGGCTACCAAACCAAATAGGCTTTCTTCAAAACAACAAAATCAAATTCCAAAATGTGATTTGAACAAAACTAACCCTTGCTATAAAAACCTGAAACAAATTTGAACAGGTTAATCCTTGTTCCAAATTTGAACAAAATGAACACTTGATATAAAAATTCACAATAGGGATTATCTTTGAGTATGGTGATAACTAATAAGATGTTTAAGGAAACTTTCTGGAATGATGGAATAATCTCCATCTTGACAGGGCATGGGAAGTGTGGGGATATGCATTTGTCAAAGTCATCAAATGGTATAACTAACAAAACTCCTGGAATGGTACAACTAAGATTTTTGCAATTTATTGTATGTATATTTTATAAAAAAAGAAAAACATGCAGGTCTGGAATGGTAATCATAGTCTAGAAGGGAAGCCCTTCTCATGAGCAGCTGGGAGGTGCAGGAGAGCTGGGAAATTTGGGGAGATGGACAAGGAGGAAATGGCTTCTACCACACCTGGTAAGAGCAACTGTCTCAAGAAGTAAATGCACGGCAGCAACCCAGGACAAGTCTCTCCAATTACCCTTTGCTCCAAATTGAAAATGACAAATACGTAATGAGCTTGGGTAACACGTGCTTGGCCTTTTGTACTACTATCTTCTCTCCCAAAAGCTCATGGCAAGGAAAGATGCTTCATAGTACTGTCAGCTTTTTCTGGCAGTACCACAAGAGAAGGGTGGCTGATTTGAGAGTTTGTACAGAAATCATGTTTCATTCATTGTTTTGGTATCAGGGATCGAATCCAGGGGCACTTTACCACTGAGCTACATTCCTAGTCCTTTTTTATTGTTTTGAGTTGCCAGGGCTGGTCTCAACCCTGTGTTTTCTCCTGCCTCAGCCTTTCAGGTTGCTGGGACTACAGTTGTGTACCACCACGCCCAGCGAGAAATCTAGTTCTCAAAATGTTAAGCACAATGAGAACTGGTTGCCACCAAAACAAAGAACCTTAAAATCTAAATAGAAAGTGGGTGGCTTTTAAATTATTCCACAGTCTATAGAAATTCTTAGAATAATAACAATTCTACAATCTATTGGAAATTACTCTGTAGTCTATAAGTAGCAGGGGAAATGTTTATAACAAGTTGTTGCCTGTACATACTCCTGGTGTTCTGTTTCATTAATCTTATTGCTAATTCAACCCAGTTCCCCAGAAAGCTTTTGCACATCTTTGGTTTTACCTACTGCACTTGCCCATTTCAGGATAGGAAAAGGAAACAGAGTATAGAGGATATCTCTAGAAGGATGATGGCAAAGATATCAAGTTGCCATGTAAAATTAATGAGATCAAAGACCCTAAAGTATAGAGGTCTCGATAACTTATGAGTACAAATGAAAGGAGAAGTGGGCAAGGGTACCAAAGGGGATCTGCAGGGAGGGTTTATGCAAGTGAGTAAAGGGTAGTGATACATTTCTTCTACCAGAGTAAAAATATTTCCCATTGTAAATATAATAAAGATAGAAAAGAATTTTTTTAAGAAAGTTGAGAAAATAAAAAGACTAAAAAGAATATTTAGAAACCCAGGTTTTCAACACCCAAACACAGTCCCATTACCATTTGGGGAGATTTCCTTCCAGCCCTCTAGTAATGGCTCTGTGTTATTTCAAACTTAGTGTTCCCTTACAAAATGTCTGCAGAACATCCCCATATGAAGAGTCACCATAAGTAACTAATCCTCCAGATCTGGACTTTCAGGTTGTTTCCAACCATTCACTTTTATAAAGAACAATCTTGTGCGCTTAATCTACTTCTTTTTGTGATTTGTATTTAGAATCATTGCTGTAGCAGTTTTCTTAGATGTGCAGTTACCCAGACAACTATTCTGAATGTCTGCTGCTCCTCTGGTTCAACTTCTAGTGGGTTAAGGTTAAAAGTGCACTGGGTTCAGACCAAGGGCACAAGTCTTGATTTTTTGTCCTCTGTAAGTGGAGGGGAGAGCAGATTGCCATGCTGCTTTTCCACAGGGAGATTCCACCCTTAAGGTATGGGCCACTTTTTAATCACACTGTTATGATTCCAACTAAACAAAAACTGGGCTTAATTCGTGGGTTTAAAGAACACAAATCTTTTAGCTGGGTGCGTTGGCACACGCCTATAATCCCAGCTGCTCGGGAGGCTGAGACAGTAGGATTATGAGTTCAAAGGCAGCCTCAGCACCATGGAGGCACTAAGCAACTCAGTGAGGCTCTGTCTCTAAATAAAATATAAAATAGGGCTGGGGATGTGGCTCAGCAGTTGCGTGTCCCTGAGATTAGTGATTGAGTGCCCCTGAGTTCAATCCCGGTTACTAAAAAATGAAAAAAGAGAAAAAAAAACCTTTGGAATCAATGTTCACCAATTAGTTGTACTCCTCTTTTATAAATTACTCATATTGTTCATATGTTCCTGGGATGTTGGTATATTTCTCAATGACTGGTATGCTTCCTTTATACAGCAGTCATGAGCTCACCATGAACAAGCATGGCTACATGCTTACCATTTCATCTTTTTCCACACGTAGAATGAATTTCACTGACTTGTCCTTTGGAGCTATGTCATTTGGCCTATACTGAGATATGCTGTAGGAAACTACTAAATGGAACCTATTGCTTTATTTATTGAAAGGATATTTTTTGAAGATAATACTGGTTACATTAGTTTTATTTTGTTGTTGTTTCTGGAAGCTTTCTCTTAATGAGAATTCACAAAAGAAATTTCTTTGTGATATTAGCAGTAGCAATAATTATGCTTCTTCTGAGTATTAAGTTATGAACACAGTGAATCATGGAACTAGTCATGTCTTATAAATTCGTAGAACACATAAAGTAACTGTACAGCTCACCACTAATGAATACAAACACTCTAAGTACACACTTTTTGTACACTTAACTTCATTCTTGGCTTTATCTTATCTTTCTTACTTTCCTATTCATTTTCCTTATCCATTTTCTAAAAAACCTTAACTCAGTTATTAAAATGATAAAATAGAAAATATGCATGTTCAGAAAAACTTCATAAAACAGTTTTTAAAACAAAAAAGTCCCATCAAACACTGTGTCAGAATACTAATAAAGAAATAAAGGACATGGTCCTCTTTTTAAGGAATTGACAAGTGAGGGGGCAAAAGACAAGTAAACACACAATTATCAATAAGCACAGTAAATGCTATGAGAAGGGAGAGAAATGTGCTAAGGACACACACAGGAAAGGTGCTTGATTTAGACAGAAGGACTCTTGGAATACCTTCTGGGGAAAGCAGCCTAATAGAGGCAAGGGAAGTCCAAGGATAGAAAGATCTTCACTGAGCTAAGAAATCTGAACTTGATCCTGAAGCCCATGGTGACATGGTAAGCCCACTACAGGATTTTAAATGGAATTTAAATGACATGATCAGATCTTACAAAGAACAGTCTAGTAATGGCATAGGAAAGAGACTGAGATGTGAAAACAATGGAATCAGTCATCCTAAATACAAGGTCAGAAGTTCAGAAGTGATGAGGGCCTGATGATTCAATACATACAAAAATCACAGATTCTCTACTTTCACTGTATCTTCCAGTTCTTGTTAATTTGCAGGAACACTATGATTTTTTATTTGTTTATTTATTTTTGTGGTACTGGGGGTTGAACCCAGGGGTACTCTACCACTGAGTGACATCCCTAGCCCTTTTTATTTCTTGAGATAGAATGTCATTAAGTTGCCCAGGTTGGCCTTGAACTTGCAATCCTCCTGCCTCAGCTTCCCTATTAGATGGGATGGCAAGAGCTTAACACAAAGCCCAACTGGAATGTTATGTTTTTGTTAACTTAAATACATTTAACCTCTAGAAGAATTCCATATTACAAAATGAACATACTTTCATCTCTTCTTTCCAAATGCTTATGTTCCATTTCTTATTATCTAGGAGAGTTATTTTTTTAAAATTACCCAAGCTGTATGATTTTAGGTTATAAACTGAAAAATTGTTCAAAAGAACAAAACAGAGTTTGGAAATTATGCAAATTCTTTAAAAACTTAATATTGTAAGCCGGAAGCAACATAAAAATTGTGAGAAGATTTGCTCTTTAAGACATGTTGTTGGGACAACTGGGTATCTACGCAGTTCTCAGTTCAAAGCAGTAAGAACTGCTTCCTACGACAACTGCAAGCAGTAATCCTTTTTGGATGGGTCACACAGTTAAATGTGAAAAGAGGAAAGAAAGATAGTATATTTATTCCAGCTGTAGAAGGAAGATAACTTTATGTGAGTATTGTGAAATAAAGGATATCATAAGAGATAAACTGAATAGGTATGAATATATAAACATAAAATAGTTTTGCACAATGAAATGAAAAAAGGTGACAGTAACAAAGGAGGAAAAGACTGAAAAAAGTTTACAAGCCTATATATATGTACATAAATCTATCATAAATATGAAATATGTAAAGTCAATAATCGATACATTCTATTAAATAACTGGTAAAAAGAAGTTATCAGTTTATACATGATGGAAATAGAAACTGCAAATTATCATTTTGCAAAGCCTCTCATGAAATTAAATGCTAGCTGGGAGATAGCTCAGTCGGTAGAGTGCTTGCCTTGCAAGCACAAGGCCCTGGGTTCGATCCCCAGCACCCAAAAAAAAAAAAAAAAAAAAAAAAAAAAAAAAAAAAAAAAAAATGCATGCATATACACATGAAGGGCCACACTCTGGTCTGTAAAGTGCACTTCGAAGAACTTTACCCCCCAAAAAACCAGTCAGTTGTTTATTTGGAACAGAACTACTCGTAACAGGAAAAAATGAAAATAATCCAAGAATCTAAGAAAGGTAGTAAACAAACTATAAGACAACAACATGACATTTATCTATCTTACAGCTTTTTAGAAGGACATATATGAGGATATAAATAATTAGAAGTGCAAAGGGAGGAGTTTGAACCAATGTTTTTTTTTTGGGGGGGCGGGTGGTACCGGGTATTGAACTCGGGGCTCTTGACCACTGAGCCACATCCCCAGCCCTATTTTGTATTTTATCTAGAGACAGGGCCTCACTGACTTACTTAGTGTCTCACTTTTGCTGAGACTGGCTTTGAACTCTCAATCTTTCTGCCTCACCTCCCCAGCCTCTGGGATTACAGGCATACACCACAGTGCCCGGCTCAAACCAATGCTTTTTTGCAAAATTTGTGTATGTGTATGTGAATTAAGAAGGATGTCGACAGAGGAAATGTCCTATACTCTTATTTTACCTAGGTACAGTGGGCCTTGGAGCTATCCCAAAGTCCACCCGGCACCATTCAACTACTCACATCCACACTGTTTTCCTCCTTTAACACAATGTGATCCAGGAGGCACCTTCATCTCCTGTAACTGTCATCAGA
Source organism: Sciurus carolinensis (assembly GCF_902686445.1). Taxonomy (NCBI): domain Eukaryota; kingdom Metazoa; phylum Chordata; class Mammalia; order Rodentia; family Sciuridae; genus Sciurus; species Sciurus carolinensis. Next base: position 37,004,865 of record NC_062215.1, read on the forward strand.
GGAATATATTTCCTGCTGTACAACATAGGTTTCTGGGAAGAAAAGCAACTACTGAATTGTTAATAGGCTTACTGTGAGTGTGGCGAGGGACATGAAGCCGATGAGGTTATTCCATACTTTATCAATGTCCTTCAGCAACTGTTGCAGTTTCTCACTGCACACTGCAGTGGCTTTTATTCCCAGTTCCACACGTTTGGTTACTCTGTACACTTCAACAACACCTGACAGGGCAAGAGAGGAGACAGTTAAGAGCTGCAAGCACAGAAAAAGAGATGAGTAAGATAAGGCAGCACTGCTGCTTGATGCCATACTGGCTGGAATTAAGGAATGTATCTAGACAGAGGTGAGCCTGCTATTTTTGGGGACCAACCTACCTCTCAATGCTGCAGTACAGCTTACTGGTAAAAACAGACTCTAGGGTAACACTGCTTGGGTGCAGCTCTATTCTGTCTTGTACTAGCCATGTAATCTTGGGCAAGTCACATAACTGCTGTCTCAGTTTCCTCATCTATAAAGTTGGGATAATAACGATACCTCCTTCCAAGGATGGTTGAGAAGATTAAATGGGTTAATGTTATAAAAGGCCTAGAACAGTGCCTGGAGAACAACAAGCATCAGGCAAGTGATCAGCTTTTTTTTTTTTTTTCCTCCTTCCAGGTTTAGGAGTTTCTGTCTGAATCTAGGAAATCCCACTAAATAGACTGAAAATAGGAATGATAAAGGTTTAAAAATATCTAAATTTTAATATCATCATAGAGTAATTACAGAAATATCTCACCTATCTGAATCTTCAGGAATTTACAAACTCAGTGGCTTCACATATCTTTCATACACTTAATAGGATGCAGAATGGTTCTTTTCCTTCCAACCCTGAATTAGGTTGAACACTTGAAGAAAGGATGAGAGGTGCCAAGTAACTCCACATTTTAAGTTCAGCCATCAGGCATACCCTGACTCCTGCAATGTGACAGTCACTAGATATATTATCCCAGCCTCTGTAAGTGAATGCTGGAGAATCCAGGGGACCAACAACCTTGTGTACAGCACTATGGCTTTTCTTCTTCTTTCCTCAAGGGAAAGGGATAAATTATGTCTACCCTAAAAAGTGAGGGGGCTTTTAAGAGAATCTTAAAAGCTACTAGAGAGGAAGACAGGCACCCCATTTCCTGGTGGATATCTGCTAATGCAGAATTGTGCCTATCTGAGCAGAAAAAGAGGAACTAGAGGTGTCAAGAGCCAGCAGAGACTACATCCTTTCACTATCTACTTGTCCAGCAAATACTTTGAGTGCCTTCCATGTGCCAGGCGCTAGATTAGGTGTTGGGGGCACAACAGTTAACAAAACATACCAAAATCTCTACCCTGATGGAGGTTCATCCAAGGACAAGTAAAATATATAAGATATTAAAGGTGACAAGACTAGGTTGATCCCCAGCACCATGGGGATAAGGCTATAGAGAAAACCAAGCAAAGACAGGGATACAGGGATAGAAAGAGCTAGGGGCAGGGAGAGGAGATACCATTTTGAGAAAGAAGACAGAGAAAGCCTCAGCAAGAAGGTGACATTTGAGTGAAGATCTGAAAATGATTAGTGCATGTGGCCTGACCACAGGTCAGGCCTGAACTTGGGGAAGGGAGGAACACTGAATTAGACAGAGACTGAGGTTTCAAGTTGGATTGGAATATTTAAGAGTTGAAGATAGCCAGGAAGTTAAGGGGTAGAGAGGAAGAATTCAGAGTATAGAAATAATTGATTAGAAAAAAAAAATTTTTTTTCAATATGGGGGATTGAACCAGGGGGTGCTTTACACTTGAGTTATGCCCCCAGTTTTATTTTGAGACAGATTCTCACTAAGCTGCCCACAATGAGCATTGAACTTGTGATCCTCCTGCCTCAGCTTCCCAAGTTGCTGGGATTATAGGCATTCACCAATGCACCTGGCTAATAATTTCATTGTAATACCTCATTAATTCACATTCTTTGATAAACCAGTTAAACAGGTATAATTTATATTGCTATTAAATATACAGAAAACAAAGACTTGAAACTTAGCCATAGAGACACATATACTGCCTATAACTTAAGTGTCTTATCTACAAATGCAGATTCCACTTAGTGAGGTTGTATATAGCTTGAGAATCAGTTTTAAAATACTTAACATAAGTAAAAACCGATAATAATACAGTGTCACAATTTCAAATAAGTAAAATACAAAACAAAGATACCTAATAAATATTCCATGCCTTGAGCTGACTGAATAACTTCTGTGCAAACAGCACTACTACTAATTCCATTTAAGGTGTCATTTGCCTTCTTAATGACCTACAAGAAATGAAATCACATCACATTATGTAACCAAAAAAGGTTACTGCAAATCAATTTACTATTAGTAGAAAACCCCACCAAAAAGCCAGGAAGTATGGAAAACCATGACTGACTAATGTATGTATATGGTGAAACAAATCTGAGAATTTAATTTGAACCTGGAAGAAGCCATCCTGCATTACTTTGGAAGAGAAAAGATAGAGGTTCTTTAGTTTAAATATTATTTTAATTTAGGCAGAGGTAATGATACCACTTTGTTATATCTCAAACATAGTGACAGTTGAGGAGACAACTGACAGGCCAGTATTTGCCATTATAAACAAGAAAGAAGTCTTACTTATGACATATGACTTTCACATTCTAAAGGCCATGGGAGAAAGGTTCCCCTCAAGTTTTCTTAGGGGAAGGCAAAATGACACAAAGTACACTTATGTGTGAACATAAAGGTGACATACTCACATCTAGGGCACTCCCCAGGCATCTCTGCCATTCATACGCGTATCTCTCATTTTCCTGTGGATTTTTGTAGAAAGAACTAGGTTATATAGGCAAGCCTAGGATCCTATGACTTCTGTCAATAAAAAGAGCTTTTAAGACTCATTTTATAAAAATCATTTTTATAAAAGTAGTTTTCATATATATAATCTGTGTGTATGTGTGTGTGTGTGTGTGTGTGGTGTGTGTGTGTATATATTTTTTTCTTTTCTTTTCTTTCCTTTTTTTTTCCCTTCCAGTCTTGGGGATTGAACCCAGGGGCACTCTACCACTGATTTATACTCTCAGACCTTTTTATTTTTTGAGACAGGGTCTGAAGCAAATTTCTTTTCTTTTCTTTTTAAATATTTTTTTAGTTGTAGATGGACACAATACCCCTATTTTATTTATTTTTTATGTGGTGCTGAGGATCGAACCCAGTGCCTCACATGTGCTAGGCAAGCGCTCTACCACTGAGCCATAACCCCAGCCCCTGAAGCAAATTTCCAAGGCTGGCCTTGAATATGTCATCCTCCAGCCTCAGTCTCCCTAATTGCTGGTGCTATAGACATGTGTCACTGCACCTGACAATAATTATTTTAAATTGCTAATAAATGTAACTTCTGAGCACATGACCTATGAATCTGAGGGAAATGCTTGACAGCAGCTTCCCTCTACAAATGTTGCCTCATTTGTTCCAGTCAGTAACAGTGGAAGCCTTTTTCAAAGGTACATACCTTGGAGGTTTGTAGTGCGAGAATTCATGTCAAACCACTGACTTTCCACTTCAGTCATATTGCTCTGTGTGTGTGTGTGTGTGTGTATGTGTACATGGGACAAGGAGAGTTAAGTGCGTTGGTCACAGAAGGAAGACAGCATGGGACTAAGAAATAGAAAACTCAGAATATTTCCCCTCTCTCCTCTATTTTGACATTTTAACATTCAGTAGGATGATACATAAATATGAACTCAAAAGAATTTCCAAGAATAATTTCAGTTTTAGGGTCTCTGAGTGCTTCCAGCGGATGCAACATCTGGAAAGTATTTCACCAGTGTTCCCAGTCTCTCTCTTTTTTTTTTTTTTTTTTTTAATAATTTTTTAATTGTAAATGAATCTTTTAATTTTATTTATTTACATGTGGTGCTGAGTATTAAACCCAGGGCCTCACACATGCCAGGCAAGTGCTCTACCACTGAGCCACATCCCCAGCCCTATTTTGTATTTTATTTAGAAACAGGGTCTCTCTGAGTTGCTTAGTGCCTTGATTTTGCTGAGGTTGGCTTTGAATTTGAGATCCTCCTGCCTCAGCCTCCTGAACCACTGGGATTATAGCCACCAAGCCACTGCACCTGGCTAATTATGTATTTTATGTCTGATGCCTTGTGTCTTTCTCCCCCTCATATTCCCAGGTGAAAGTTGAAAGTACTTTTTCCTGGAGTTCTTAGGACTCAGTTCATCTTTTATTCCTCTGCAGAAAACTGCCCTGCTCACCTCCACCTCTCCGGTCAGATCTTTGTACTTGTCACGAATGACAGGCAGAGCAGGCTTCTCACTCAGAGTATTGGAACGATCTCTGAAAGGTTGCTCCAGGGCTGGAGAAGGAGAGGATCGGTTTATTTCTTTATCACCAAGGCTCAAGCTCCTCTTGTGTGATCCTGGGAGGAGTGGATGGTACAGTCAGACATTTTGATTACTCAGTTTAGCTCAAGCAGAGGCTCCTGCTTGCTAACACGCCCCTTTTTCAGATGGTATGACATGAGGCATTTAGAAAAACAATCCTCATTCATTCTCTCTAGAAAGCTACTTGTTGAATCCTTTTTACTGTTTTTTTCTTGCTTGGTTTCCTTGCACTGTGTTTTCTACATTACTCTTCTCTGATCTATCGTAGTTCTTCCATAACTCTAAGTGCAGAGTTATCAGAGTCTAGAGGACAAAAGTGCATTTCTAAATATCCGTGAACATGAGATGTGCTGCTTTTCCATTGACTGGTTATGGATTTGTACCTGAGCTTCTACATGCTCTCTCAATCCAACCGAAGTCAATGCTGTCTTGTCAGGATGGGCTTATAGCAGAAGAGGCAAATTTGAATGTCATCTGAAACAGGTAAGCAGTGTGAGACAGAAAGTGGGGGGACGATCACAAACTGGTAGAGTGAGCCCCATCTATGGAGGATGATGCTAATCACCTCCAGATGATTGTCAAGACATGGGAACACAGGCCCAGCGTTGCCAGATAATATGATTTTTTCCAAGAAAAGCTAGAAATCCAGATTGTGAAATCTCATGATTTTTAAATATTGGCAATTACTTCACATTTTACGGATCAATCAAATCAGATCTGCATGTTGAAGGCAGATCCACAGCCACCATATTGCAGGTTTTGTGTTAAAAGACATGGTAGTCAGGGAACAAGAGCATAGCTAACTTGTTCACAAGTGAAGCAAATCCATTTCTCTGGCTATTTTAAATAACATACCACTACACTAACAAACAACAAATGTCTATGTTTCGTACAAAAGCAATTAAGATACACTGATACAATGTCAGTTCAGTTTCAGGGAAAACTTTATTAGAGCTACCTGTAAGTGACCCTGGTTTCAAAAATTGGAAAAATCTTTTTCTTGCTAATCCCAAAACACTATCTTTTTCTTTCTCTCCTCCCGTAAACTCTGTCTCTCTCTATTATTTTTTTGGTATGGGGGATTGAACTCAGGGGAATTTAACCACAAGGTACATCCCCAGCCTTTTTTAAATTTTTTTTTTTTTTTTTTTTTTTTGTGGTGCTGGGGATTGAACCCAGGGCCTTGTGCTTGCAAGGCAAGCACTCTACCAACTGAGCTATCTCCCCAGTCCCCTTTTTTATATTTTGAGACAAGGTCTCGTGCTTAAGAGACTCAGTAGTCCATGTCTGACCTCGAACTTGTGATCCTCCTGCCTCAGGAGGGATTATAGGTGTGCACGACCACATCTGGTGGAATACTTTATTTCTAAGAAAGATTATCTAAACATCTCAGTGGAATAAACCCACAATAATAAAATCACCTTGAAGTTACTTCCCTTGGGGCTGGGGTTGGGGCTCAGTGGTAGAACACTGCCTTGCACATGTGAGGCACTGGGTTCAATCCTCATCACCACACAATAAATAAAACAGTTATTTAAAAAAAAAAAAAAAAAGAAAGAAACTACTTACCTTGAACAGAGAGGTCAAAGGTTGCCAGCTCACTTTTGATCATTTCTTCACTGGATTTCATTTTGCTTTGTGAATTGGCTACTAAAAAGTCAAATTTGCTGATTTTGGGCTTTTCACTTTGAAACTCTCCAAAGTCATCTAAACATTCTTTGGGGGTTTCGTGAGAGGTGCCACTGGAAGCTGGGCTTGAACATGTGGCCTCTTGGCTCTGTTCAGCTATAGACAGGTCTTGTTTTGTAAAATTTTTATAGTCCCCACTTTCATATTCCTTTTGCTCACTGGTCTGGGGAATCATGTCTTTAAAACTGGCAAAAGCTGGAAAGGTAGTTTCTGGAAGAACATCTTCACTTGAAAAAGTCGTTACTTTGGAGAGAGAGGTCATGGTGATGTTTTCAGAACTGCCAAATGATGTCTCTTTCTTTTGAAGAACTGAGGCAGCTGGGGAGGATCCACTTCCTGCTGAGAGGACAAATGGAGAGAGTTTTCTGCCCTGAGAAGCATCATCCCTGTCTGACCAGTCATAGCTTGTAAGGGTGCTCATTGTAAGAGTGCTACTGTAGCTCCCAAAAGCAGCATATTTTAAGTCCTCTATATCTGAAAGGGAAATAAGACCCCACAATTAGAGGCAAACTCACAATTTGGGCAAAATGCCCTGAACTCTGCAGAAGCAAAACGCCTAGCACATTTGACTAGTTGTATACTATGTTGAAGAATAACTACATTTAGAGCTTGTACTAAAGGAGTTGGGCTATAATATCTGATCTTTAAAAAAAAAAAAAAAACCCACAATAGCCTTGAGTTGGTTTTTACACTTAGTTAAAAGGGATCACTCTGTTGGACTATAAAAGTTACTAAAAAAGATAAAAGGTTCATCTACCAGGATACATACTGTTTGATATAAGACTAAAGTAATTTAATACATTGTCTGTTTCCTTATAAACTTTAAAATGTATTACATATTCCCTACTTAAAATATGTCTTCCTCTGGACTTCGTTGGAAAACATTTCCTGAAGACATGGTCATATAAAATGGACATGACAAACTGATTAAAAAATGACAGTTTCTCAAAACTAAAGTGAAAGTAGTGTCACCTGACTAATAAATGAGGAATTCATGTCTCAGGCAAGGCCAAATATGAGATTTAATTAAGCAATTACTTACCTAATTGTTATTTTGGTCAATGTGGACGTCATATTGCTGTCATGGATTATGAGGAAAGAAAAATCAATCTAATCTACTTTGGCCCTTAAAACACAGAATCAAAAGTCTGGGTTCTTTTGGGCTCCCATGTTGGTTTCAATTACATATCTACTCCCCCAACCCTCCAACCATTCAAAAAAAAAAAAAAAAGAGAGAGAAAAAGAAATGCTGGGACATAAGACTCATTATATGAAACATTCTTAATATATGTTTAAATAATTTAAGAGGGAGCATAAGTAGCAGAAAGAATGTAAGTTTTTTAATTTGGAGAGACCTGAGTTCACCTGTCACCTACTTGTTTGTGGGTCACTAAGCAAATTACTTCACATTTCTGAATCTTGGTTTGCTTATCTTTAAAATTATGAGAAAAAAATTTTTATCTTTAAAATTATGTACTTGGCTGAACTGTGCCAGAATGATCAACTGTGATAATGCGTGTGGAAAGCCAGCTCAGGGGCTGGCGAGCAATATGTAACAGCTAGTGATGGTTCAGCATAGCCACCACTAGCTTCATTTGGCATTTGGTTATAGCTTTATGGCCTAAAATGAAATTATTTCAAAATAAAAATTAAAAATCTATTTATCATGTTAGTGATATTACTAGGGACAATTTCTTGCTCAGTTTCAAAAAGCACAATCAGCTGAGGCTGAATACGACTGGTGTAGAGAAGCCACTTTTACAGCTGTGCTGTCCAATCTGTCACACTGAGCAGCATTGAGTTTTATTTCAGACCCGGGTAGAAGGAAAGCAGGCTAAATGCCCCCCTGAAAACCACACATGTGATTGGCAAGGAAAATGTCCGAAAGTTTTGTGATCCAGATTTTCACAATCAAGTCAAAACACTACTAGGTCATTTCTTTTACAACAAATTCAGTTTTGAGAAGTGAAGGGCTCCTGACAGTCCCCAACTCTCTTTCTAAGCTCTTTTAAAGGTACAAAATTAATAAAAATGCTAGAAATAGTCAACCAGTGAAAAAACATCACCAAATTATGGCATATTTTTAAATTTTGTAATGCAAATTGTACCCTTCAAATGTGACTTATTAAACAGAAGAAAAAAAAGATTCAGGCAAAAAAAAATGCACAGTTTATAATGAATGAAACAAAACTTTAGACAAAATGCTTTTCTAGTTTCTTGCTGTAGTGATTTTCTCCCACTATTTAAAGGAGTCAGAAAGTACCCAGACTCAATTGGGTGAAATTCAATCAGTAGGCAGAAGCAATTTAACTTGCCTAGTCTTCAAGGGATTTAGAAAAAAATGTTTTATAGTACAGATTTTATTATTATTATTATTATTATTATTGGACCCTACCAGAAAGTTCTTTGGGGAAACTACACGAGGAACAGCTTTCAGAATCTCATTTATTAACGGGCAGCAATTTTTCTAGAGACCAAAGATAAATTTAATGAAGACAGCTCCAGTTCAAACACTGTAACCAAGTTGCTATGGTATTAAAAAAGGCCTTTTTGTGCAATTATGCAACAAGAAAGATTTTTGTTTTTGTTTTTTAAATTAGAAATGACTCAAAAAAAAAAAAAAAAAAGAAATGACTCATATGATTAGGTAAAAGGCATTATAAGCAACAAGGGATTACCTTAACTGAAGAGTTTTTAAGTATTTTTATAACTATACAGGTCTTTAATAAATCTTATTTTTATTAAAAGTGATATGCATATAACATTTTGCCTTCTGGAGCAACTCACAGAAATAACCAAACAAGGGCTAGAGGTGTAGCTCAGTGGTAGAGTGCTTAATTAGCATTTGTGAGGCCCTGTGTTTGATGCCTAACACCATAAAAGACTAAAATCAAATGAAAGACTGAAAAGTAAATATAAAAGAATCACTAGAATCAGGCTGGGGATATAGCTCAGTTGGTAGAGTGCTCGCCTTGCAAGCACAAGGCCCTGGGTTTGATCCCCAGCACTGCAAAAAAACAAAACAAAACAAAACACTAAAATCAAGCCTCAAGTTGAGTTTTAAATTTACTTTTGCTTAAATTTACTGGCTATGATGGGGTCAAAAAGTAATTTACTAAAGTACTAAACTGAACATTACTAAGCAATATAAGACAGAACATTTACATAACACTTATCTCTAATCTTTAGCATTTATCAACAATACAGTAGTATTTCCTGGCATAATGAATACTTACAAACCGTTTTCTAAGAAAAATGTGATATATCAGTTCATTGAAGGTAGGTTAAAGCAAAAAATTCCCCATTTCCTGTGTTAACAGTTCTACATTTTTAAAGCAGTTCCGCTATATGTATTATTGTATAATGGCTTTAAAAATATTAAAGATTATGTAACGCTTACAATATAAGTGACAGAAACCTTGTCTGGAAAAATGATGTGAAATAACCCACACTTTATTTTGTAATCACTGAAATTACTATAGATGGGTTTTCAATTTGATAGCTGAATTCTGTAAATTGCCAAGAGAAAAAGGAGAAAAGAAAATGGAGAATGAACACAACAAATGAACAGAGAATCACTACTGTATTTCCAATTCTGTTGGAGGAGAACTGCTAGGCTGTGCTAGGTTGAGCTGCAATTGCACACAGATAATACACCAAATTGTGTGCTTTAATACAACTATTTGTTTGCAACCAGGAATGTCTTCTTACAAAGGGTAAAGGAATAAACTATACAATCTGCTTTCCATCATGGATCTCAAATCAAGACATAGATTTCTTGTGCATTCTGGCAAGTAACCCTATCAGTCTCTTCTGTAACCTCTATTCAAATCTCTTTTGAATGGATGTTGTACATGAAAACAAGGTATTTCCAAGAATGTGAGCTGCCACTATGGGACACAGAAGGCCATACCCATTCTTACAGACATTTTCTAAAGTTGTAAACATAGGCCTAGGGGATTAAGAGTTACTGGCTTTTGAGGAAGGAATTTGGAGAAAGAAGAAAGAAAGTACATGCTCACATTCCACTATTTTTGAGTTTTTTTTTTTCCATATAGCAATAACAATGTTCATTGGACTAAGCATGAAATATCTTTTAACTTCCAATAATGATTTAATCCAGGTTTCACCAAATGCAAATCATAAAATATTTATACATTTCAGTTTCTCTTTACTCCTGGATCTAGTCTACCTTAGAAAATAATCTGTATAATTATAAAACCTGGTCTCATGTGTCCTGTTAAGTCTACACCTATTTGGATGTTACAGAAGAAAACTGGGAACAAGCTAATCACAGTAGAAATGTGACAAGCTAGCAAATGCTGCTGCTGTATAACTGCCTTCCAGTGTTGTCTAATCTGCATGAGAACCTCCAGTTCTTTATTGGTGCTGACTTCCATAACACTATGGTTTAAATTATATCCATATCTATAAGCTCCTTTAGGTTTCTACATCAGTGTTTTAAGTTCCATAAAGAAAAATGGCAGTACTGTGGATATTGTGAGAGGAGGTTAAAAAGCCAAGAAATTAATAGCAAGATATACAGTGGGACTGTCTGTGGTCTTCAATAAAAATCTTATCAATATGATACCAAATGAAGTTGGGTGTGGTGACATGCACATATAAACCCATAGGGTTTTATAGGGAGGGTGAGGCAGGATTGCAAGTTTGAGGCCAGTCTCAGGAATTTAGTGATACCCTGTATCAAAGTAAAAAATAAGAAGGGTTGATGTAAGTCAGTGGTAGAGTGACCCTGTGTCCAGTCATCAGTACTGCAAAAAAGAACACAGAATGTGGCAATTGGAATTGAGGCTTTTGGGCCATGCAAGCAAGCAGGCAACACTTAGGAGATCCTTCTGTGTATATAACCATCTTATGCTCTCAAGAGTTATTGAGCCAAAAATTTCCAAAACAACTTACAAAAAGTACTCAATGCAAAAACAAGGAACTAAAAGCAACTTTCAAAAAAATAAGATAATTCAGACTGAGAGTGTAGCTCAGTGGTAAAGCACATGCACAGCATGCACAAGCCCTTGGGTTCAATCACCAGCATGGCAGTGAATAAATAATCATCTCCAGGTGCACTGGTGCACACCTTTAGTACAGCTACTTGGGAGACTGAGGACTGTTTGAGCTGGGAATTCAAGATCAGCCTGGACAACATAGTAAGATTGGCTCAAATAAAACAAATACATAAAAAGAAAAAAATAATTTCATTTTTGGAATTATTTTAGGATTTAGCACACCTTCTTTGATATTATAAGTGTTTCCTTCCTGTTCACGTGCTATGTCTAAAAATCAGCAGGGATTTTAACATGAACAACAGAGTGACTGTACAACATAAATACATTTGTATAATTTATCAGGTACTGATATACAAGCATTAACTCATCATATCTTACTTGACATTGGGGTAAACAATATCTTTGTCTGAATCCACTGTACAGAATTCTTCCAAGTTTTTATTGACAAAAAAGTTTATGTCATTGTATTACATTATTAAAACTGCCTCCCTAAAAATATAATATGGTACTTAGGAAAAATTAATTGTTCAATGTGTGAATGTATGCTTCACAGTTATAGTCAGTCACTTTTGCTCAGAAAGAAGTTAAAATGAAATGGTCCCAGAGGACTCACCCTAACACTGGAGAATTCCACTGACACAGGAATTCCTCAAAGCCACCCTGAGAGTGGTATTAGATACATGGCATGGGAAATTCCTAAGGGCAGCTGATGTTATCAATAGATCAAGGTTACAAATTTTTAGCAGCACATGTAATAATTAAAATACAATACATTTATAGAAGGTTTTTTGAAACCAAGTATTATTCAGCTTGCTCTGGAAAACGCTATTTCAATGGCAGGCCTAGCTTATGTTAGGGTTAATTTAAAGCCTAACAAGCAACTTTTGTCTTTCTCAAGTGTCATATTTGAGATATGAAAATGATCCAACTCAGAATCCTCATCTTCCATGGTTTAATTTCCTTTCTTCCTCAAATTCTAAAAATGAACAAAGAACTAAAAACCTCGGGCTGGGTTTGTGGCTCAGTGGTACAGCACTTGCCTACCACAAGTGAGGCACTAAGTTCGATACTGAGCACCACGTAAAAAAATGAAACAAAGGTATTTGTCCATATATAACTAAAAACAAATTTTAAAAAAGAACTAAAAACTTCAAAACCCATGAATAAAAAATTTAAACAATTGAAATAACCCTTTCTACCAAGTTTTTATTTGGTTTGGGTGTCTGACCTGAAAAACAATACTATTCCCATGGTTTTTCACTATTATATCCTAAAATGTTGAAAATATTTTCTGTGTTTATCCTATTCATTGCTTTCATTTGCCCTTCTAGAAATTGTTTTCTTAAAAATGAAAAAAGTTTAAAGATTACCGAGTCTGATATATCCCCTAAAGTTGTTGTAAAAATTTGTTTGATGTCCTATGAGTGAAAAAAGACAGGGTCCCACTTCATAATATATTCTGAAGTTGGAAAGAAAGATAATGCCTTGCCATTAGAGGATAAAGTACCCAGTTTCACGCTTGAATCAAATTCAGTCCTGAGGGCTTCCTTGCATCAACTCTGAATACTTCTAGTTTGGAGATTGGCAATTGAAATTCAGTTTAGATTTACGGTATTCAGTCCATCTCAGTATCATTTGGTGATTTTAAATTAAGCTTATATTAGGCTGAGGATGTAGCTCAGTGGTAGAGTGTTTGCCTAGCATGTATGAGGCTCTGTGATCTATCTCTAGCACAAGAAAAAAAAGTTAATTTATGCTTATAAATATCTAGTTATTTAATATCAGTGTATCTCTTTTCCTAACACTCAATTCTTACATTCTCTTCCTCACCTTCCCTTTCTCTTCACAATGTAACTCCTAGTAAATAGGTATACTCTAGTTTCTTCTAGTTAAGAAAAATTTCTCTTTCCCTATTATATAGTGTAAAGTTTAAGCTTTTTAAAACACGTTTTAATATATATATGTACCTGTATATTATATATAAGATACATGAAACATAAAATATGTAAAACACAGGTTAAATAGATATTTATAATATATATTATATACATAGATCCAAGGTCTTGTACATGCTAAGTAAGTGCTCTATCATTGAGCTACATCCCCAGTCCTACAGTTATATTTAAACCCAATGCCATATTAAGAACATACATCTATGTTATTAATAAGGGGCAAAGACTAAAATGTACCAATATTCTCAAAGGAGAGAGATGTCTGAGGAAACAAAACAAAGGGAAAAATGGTCTAATCTCAAGGGATATTACTGCTTTAAACTTGATACCAGCTAGGTGTTTCTTTGGTCTAACCCTGAAAAAATACAAATTACACACATCCCCACACTTTCAAAATATGCCAAAGAATTATTTATTAACACAGGACTTACAGATCACAAAAGATAGTGGTACAGAAGAGCTGGAAAAGAAGTTATCAGAATAAGCATGCAGATCAGTATTTGCAGAAGAATATACTAAAGCAAGTTCAAGAAGGCACATTCACACAGAAAATGTCTAAATTGAAAAAAAAGACATTAGAAAAGCGGCCAAAAAAAATTAAGGCGCTGATTAAAATACAAAGATTTTCAATGTCAAAGAAGAGCTACTTTACAGGTAGGTAGCTACAGAAGTCTTACTAACCCTTTGAGGATGTCACAAATAAGACCAAGCTCTTGCTGCCAACAAAACCCAATGGTCTTAATGACTGAACATCAAGATGCTTCAGTGCCAGAGAGATTAAATTTAGTGGGGGAAAGAAGCAGCCTAGTTGAAATTATATGCAGCAAGGGCTCAAAGGGTTAAATGTAATAATATGCAGAAAAATCAGGCAATGTTATTAGTATTATCTACCTTCCATACAAAGAATTATAGCAGGAGTTAAAAAGAGACAGTATCCCCTTCAGAGTTAAGTTAGGGTTTCTAAACAGAATTAAGGTCCACAGTGATCTACCTACTAGGTTTATTCACTTCATTGGTCCACTTTTAATTTCTCCGACAGGATGTACCTTTGACACTCAAACTAAGAGAGCAGGAGATACTGTGGTGAACAGAAGAATAAAATGTCACATTGAAGAAAGCTCTGCCATTCACCCTCTTTAATATATTTATGTAGCAAAATTTGTTCAACAACGGTACAGACATTCTTGGTCAGACATCAACCCTTTAAACAACCGCTCTAAAGGGATACTGCACCTTTCCAACAGGTTTACAGATCAATGAGAGGAAACAATCTGCTTTTCAGAGTATCCTCACACTGAAGAGAGGTGGCTTGAACATGACAGGTTCCAATCTGGGAATGTTCCAAACATACATAAAGAACATGAGCACAGATTATTTTAACAGGTTCATCAGAAGAAGCTCAGTCAAAAACCCAACCTCCCCTCCCCAAATAAAAAGAGGAAGAGAAGACACCCCAAACCCAGATTAGACTTGTTTCATAAAGACATCTAGCTTGGCACTGTGAAAGAATATAGATTCATTTTCAGAAAAATAGCTTCTAATTAATAACTTCAGAGTCCAAAAGGCTAGTATACATGTTATGAGCTTTTTAAATCAAAGTCAAATATCGTTGTTTAGAAAACAGAACACTTTGCAACCAACTGCTGCGGCTCCAGCAGCTCATACAAAAGAGAAAAAACAAAACAAAACAAAACAAAAAAAAAACCCAAAATCGTCCTACCAAACAAATAGCAGCAAGGAAAAAAAGAAAACTTGCAAGAAAAGTACCAAAAACTCAAAACAAAAATGAAAGGAAAATAGCCAAGGGCACAAGGAGCTCTTCAGACAGCCCACTGCGCTGGCAAAATACCTTAGCAAGTAGCAACACTACACACATAAGGTCTCTGCCAACTTGCTTCCAATTCAGCACCCAGCTTAAGAAAACCTCCAACATTTCAGTAACCAAAGGATGGATACAATTTTTTTCTGACTTAGCAATCTGATATATGCAAAAGCTACTGTACTTTACAATTTCTGCCTGAATCTGTAAACTTGGAAGTGTCTTATGTGTCTCTCTCAGGTTAAAAAAAAAAAAAAAAAAAAAAAACCCTTCATATGCCGAATACATTTTCCAGAATACAGTAATACTGAGATCTTCTCATTATTAAAGGCCACAAAATAGGTTTATCTTACTATATACATATTAAAAAAAAAAAAAACAAATGAAACAAAAACTAGGACACTTGGGTATCTAGCTTTTATGATAGGAAGTTGGACTAAAGAATAAACTGCTACGTGTAAATCTTCACAGAATTTAAAGAGGGTTTCATAATAATGTTCTCAATTATTTTATCAGAAAGTTAGTAGTCACCCTATCTAGCATCTACAGATCTGTTAAATCTTAATACTTTCAGTAACAGAGCTCACACTGAAAACAGTACCTGGACTCCACTAACATAGGCCCTCCTTCTTGCTAGACTGTGCCACACAGCCAGAAATAAACTCTTTCCCTCTTCTTCTCTTGAAGGAATGTGGCACACTGAAGTATAACTCATTAGAATTTTTTTATTTTCTTAGGCTAAGAAGAGTCAGTTTCTGTAAATCAAACAGAGTACTACATTGGCAGCTTCTAAATATACCAAAGAGAAGAAAAAAGGAGAGGAAAACACTGATTTCGCTCACAGAAATGAAGACTGCTGACACTACAAATCTATAAAATTTCTGGCAATGTAGGGTTCATTTAGCAGTGGGTTTTAATGTGCCTCTGATGCCAACATAGTATTGGATTTCAAAAATAAAAATATTTTAGCTATCCAATCTAGTTTCGGAGTAATCACAGTATCCATATATTTCAAGGATCCATAGAATCAAATTTAACACTGCTTCCAGGAGTGGCAACAAGGAGGCTAATTATTAGGAATTCATGAAGGGCCAGAGCCTCACTCCTCTGTAAATCGACACCCACAGAATCACTTTTGCGATCTACATTACCATCACCAGAGCAATCTCACCAATTCCTCACCTGCAGCAGGAGGATGCTGGCCACTAACTGTTGGTAAATCCAAAGAGCTATCAGACATGACATGCTTAAGATCTCCTCCCACATCAGCCAATTTCATGTCAAACTGAACAGAGAGTGCATCTTCAGAGTCCTCCTTGCCAACGCTGCTGCCACCAATGGAAGGGAGATCCAAGGACTTCACTGAAGCAGAGTCTTCTTTGGTGTGTCTGAAAGCCACTGCTTTCTCTCCCGAGTTCTTGTCCGAGTTCATGGAA
Source organism: Sciurus carolinensis (assembly GCF_902686445.1). NCBI lineage: Eukaryota > Metazoa > Chordata > Mammalia > Rodentia > Sciuridae > Sciurus > Sciurus carolinensis. The sequence continues at coordinate 37,021,206 of NC_062215.1, forward strand.
GAAAATTTACTGGAGTGGAAGTCAGCAAAATCATCATCACTTTTTCCAGGAGTGTTATCTTTTAATTCTTCAACACCTAATCCAGCTCCTTCTAGAGAAAGTTGTTTGAAGACATCGTACTTGGTGGATAAAGCAGCTGGGTTCTGTGCACTCTTTACTGTGCCGCCCATGTTGCTGGTTAGAGGAACAGGACTAGCTTCCTCTTTAAGGACATCGTATTTATCATCTGCCTTTTGCTCAGACGACATAGAGCTGTTACTGAAAGCCATAAAATCTGCGAAGTCATCCTGCTCCCCAACAGATGCTGGACTAGAATATTCCCCAAAAAGGTTGAATTCTCCAAAATCATCACCCAAACTAGAAGTTTTAGTTGATGCCAGTGTTGTCACCGTTGTGGCTGAACCTGCTGGCTGACAGGGTCGTGTGGAAACTGATTTTGATGTGCTAAATGCAGCTGAAAAAGACAAGGGTTTCTCGCTGCTGCAATTAACTGAAGAAAACATATCTAGGTCTGCCAAGTTCAGAGGATTTTTCACTTGTGTTTGCTGTTTTTGTTGTATAGTTCCTGAGGGGAAGGATGCTGGAAAAGTTTTGTCTTTTGTGGGTGGCTCTAGTGGTGATATACTATCGGCTGTTTTAAAATCGGTGAAGCCATCATCAGTTCCGGCAGATCTGAATTCTGCAAAGCTCTCTCCTGAAAGAAAAAAAAAATGACAAATAAACAAGAATGCTAAACTGAAAACCACATAATGCACAGCATATTAAATTGCAAGTGTAACGTTACAGGGTTTTCCCCACTGATTTGACATTAATCACAGTTTAAACTCTGTCAAACTATGTGTTTGTTTCCACACTGAAGCCTAGTGATAAGGAAGTAGGCACTGTTCTCAGAGACTTTTTCTTCCTTTGGCCAGCCAGCTAAGCATTCAACAGAACAGAAATAGGCACTGGAGGTTCCTGAGAGGCGTATTGAAATAGCAGCCCTTTAAAGATAAAACATGTTACATGATTAAAAAAGAAAATCCCAAAGGTACCAGTGAAGTATTAGGAGAAATCGTGCATCTAATATTCAGGTCATACAATACTTAAACACCTTGAACAACTAGACATTTTCAGAATCATTAGAAGCTGGGGTTGTAGAATAGTGGTACACCTTGTGCAGCAAGCACAAGGTCCTGGGTTCAATACACAGCACCAATGGGGTGGAGGAAGATACTATGTGATCTTGCTCCAGTATACGCAGGCATTAATTTGAGGATAACTTGGGTGAAAACTTTTGAAAAGATAGCTAGTTAGTTGCCAAAGAATCTGGCTAAAGGCACATTTTAAAGCAGCTTCTCCCCATACTCTCTAACAAATAAGTTAAAAAAAAAAATCTGTGATCAGGTGACCTTTCTTGAAATCAGTCATCTCACTGTACTTATGAACACTTATTCATAACAGTCTGGGCCCATGAGTCTTAATAGGGTTTCTATTCATTATTATTACACTAATGTTATTACTCACAGGTATGATATTAGGATACAGATGATCTCAGTTTTCTAATACCGTCTCAAGGTCTACTACAAAATCCACTAGTATATACTAGGTAATGAAAATCACAGAGAAGCTAAATATGAATACAGCAATTCCAACCAATATTTTTATTTAAAATTTGACTGTCATTTCTGGAGGTTTATAAATTAAAATAACAAACTTTAACTGCATTACCTACTTTTAAAATATCCTATTGCCCCCGAAAACTGAGATACAGAACCATACAAACTGTAAAATGTGTTTAAAACCAAATCTAATTCTTAAAACTGACATATAAAATGTAGGCTTTAAATATATTCTGTTGAAAACATGATATATACTTCGATAAATCAAATGAAAACAACAGAAGTTGATTTTTCCTTCTAATATATTATTCAATTCACTAGCAAATCTCATCAACACAAATCTATCTAATACTGTTAGGGAAATTTTAGAAACAGGAACAGCATTCAGATTTTCTGTAATTTTTATTTTTAAGACATACCACTAATAAAACTCAAGTCAATTTCACAAATTGACAAGAGATACAGATGTAAAACTTATAAAAATTACCCCGGAATTTTAGATTATATTTGTGTTACTTCTATAAACAAAAAGGTAATGAGCATCCAATTTTCTCACAGCTTAAACTTTTGACATGTTGCTTTGATTATCTGTGAAATTGACAAGTTTTGCTTGGTTATTTTTATAAAGAAATCACCACAACAAACTAAACTTACTGATGAACTGTAACCCTTTCCATCAGAAATGGAAGCTAGGTGAGAGTTAAAAGAAAATAAAAATGGGTAGATTTATAAATTCAAAACAAAGGAAAATTTCCGGCAAATAAGTTAATTGCAATATTTGGAAGCTTGCACATCAGATGGCACACTGAACATTATTTTGTGAGTAGTTTTTGAGTTAACTTGTGAATTAAGCTTTCCTAATTTGTCACTTTTTGGCCCTTAAAAAATAAACTCGAAAAGAACACTTCTTGTTAAAACTTCAATAAGAAGTGTCCTTTCTATATATAGAACATTTTATTCATCTACTTCAATTTATGGCTCAAACTGCACAGGTAGAAATAAGGAAATTTTACCATTTAGTAACATGAGAGATTCATAACTCTGAACACAATACTGTAAGATGCTTTATAAATGCCAAGACACTAATATACTTTGTTGAAGTTAAGTCAATGTATTTTAATGAGATTATAAAAAAGAGAGCAAACCTAAAATGAATGAAGTTAGCAACTCTATTCAGAAGGCTTTAGAATTAAAATCAAGATAGAGATGAAAGCAAGCAAACAAAAATGACAACAATCTGGGACTTTGTTAAGGATTGAAAAAGCAGGACTAAGGTTCTGCTTACATTTTGGTGGCACCACTCTTTCCCTATTGTCTTTAAAAGGAATAACATGTATATCATGGTCATTAAAACCAAATTAGAAAAAGAAGTGAATGTTTAAATCAGTGGTCTTTACTCTAAACTTGCCTTGGCCCAAGAGCTGAAGAAAGCATTGCTAGGAGTAAATGAAACATGTCAAAAGTTCATCTTTGTACTCCTAGTGCCTAATACAGACACTGAGGAAGAAACAGTTATTACATCCTAAATACTTGGACAAACACAAGGAAACATTTCTGGAACCTAAGAGCTATAAGGGATTGAATATTCCAAGAAGTGGCTTTCCTTTTTTTAAATTTTTTATTTGTGTTGGGGATTGAATCCAGGGGCGCTTTACCCGAGTCCTTTTTATTTTTTACCGAGATAGGGTCTTATTAAGTTGCTGAGGCTGGCCTCGGACTTGTGATCCTCCTGTCTCCAGCTCCCAGGGACTACAGGCATGTGCCATCATGCCTGGCTGGCTTTCCTTTTTCAGAGATGTTTGAACAGTATAGTACCGACTATACCTACCTTACTATTGTAAAATCTTCCCATCCCAAGCAGAAGGATGGAAATAAGTAAGGATGTTGAAGGATGTCCCATGTTTAAGCATTTAGTATATAAAGATAGAATATGATACTATTTCTAGAAGGAAGTCCTTATTAGAGCATATATATTTCATAAAATAGTTTTATTGGGGAAGACAAAATTTGACCTATAGATTACCTAAACTCTACATACATGTTTATTATAGGACTTAGTCACAAATATTGGCTTTCAGTTTTTACATATGGGGCTCTCAAATGATCATTCTATATTCCCTTTCACTCTTTTTTAAGCCCTTCTATCAGAGATAGTGATGACACATGCATATAACCCCCTCTTCATCTTTCTCATTAATTCATAGCCAAACTTAAAAATCTTGAGTAGTGATGACTGAGTCAAACACAAACATAGCACAGTAACTGACCTCCCTTTCTTCCTTTGTGAGTGAGAGGAATAACTAAATTTTTTAATATTTTATTTTTTGCAATGCTGGGGATGGAACACAGGGCCTCATGCATGCTAGACAAGTGCTCTACTACTGAGTTACATCCCCAGCTCAGAATAATTAAATATTGATGTTAGCATTCTTAGAAATATTCAAGTGGGCACTGGTTAGCTACTGCTTCTGTTTGAAATGATGCTATGTTCTGATTGTGACTTGAGATGCTAGACAAGTTCACATTTCTTCCACAGAGCTCTCATCATTCAAACATGGCAGATTTGGTAAAAGAGTAGTTAGGCTGAGCCTTGCTTACCTCCACTTGATCAGAATCCAATGTTTTGTTTGTTCTTAAATTATTTTTAGCTCATGTTCATGAAGAGTAGTGAGTACTCAGAACTGTGCTACTATGAAAAGAAATCCTAAGACACATATCTTTTTTAAAATATTTTTTTAGATGTTGATGAACCTTTATTTATTTTTTTACTATGTATGTATATGTGGTGCTGAGGATCGAACCCAGTGCCTCACACTAGGCAAGTGCTCTACCATTGAGCCACAGTGTCCCAGCTCCATGAGACATATTTCCTTAGTACAGTTGTCATACCATACTTTGGACACTTTGTTAGAAAAACAGAATAAGTCTCAATGCCTTTTTAATTATATCCTCTTGCACTATAGATGCAAGACAGTACTATATCATACCTCTGTGAATGTAAAATGTCTTATACCTACTTTATGATATGTAGTAGTGACTGTTTTATCAGAGATTATTATTTTTTGGTCGGGGGAGTACTGGAGGTTGAACCTAGGGGTGTTTTTACCACTAAGTTATATCCCCGGCCCTTTTTATTTTACTTTTTTTGAGACAAGGTTTTACTAAGTTTCTGAGGGCCTCATTAAGCTGCTAAGGCTGGCCTCAAAATTGCAATCCTTCTGCTTCAGCCTCCCAAGTCAATGGGATCACAGGAGTATACCACTGAGTTGAACTTCAGAGCTGTTTTTAATGTTATTCTAGAATGTTTTCTTTCCAGATGATTTAGAAATTAATGTACACACATAAACATGCACACACACGGTGCCAGGTACTACAAAAGGAACAGAAAAAATCTTGAAAAATAAAAGACTCGTGGATGCCTTTAAGTCTTGTTGAACATGACAATAAAAACAGTGGTCACAGCAGGCCTTTTGATACAAGAGTCCAACTTGGTTTGCAGATTTCCAGTGAAAGGGAATATATTATCTTCAGATGAAAAAGCAGTGATTTGAGATTTGTCCTTAATTTTGGAAAATAATTTCCAATAACTGAGTCACATTTGCCTTTTAATTTTTCTTTTCTTTTTGTTTTTTGTTTTTGGTACTTAGGATTGAACCCAGGGGCTCTTAACCACTGAGCCACATCCCCAGTTCTTTTTTATATTTTATTTAAAGACAGGGTCTGAGTTGCTTAGGGCCTTGCTTAGTTGCTGAGGCTGGCTTTGAACTCACGACCCTCTGTCTCAGCCTCCCAAGCTGCTGGGATTACAGGGATGCGCCATTGTGCCCAGATTCCTTTTAATTTTCAAAGCCACAAAAAAGAAAGGAGAGTTCTTCTTCCACAAGATAATTCCCCACCCAGAATCTATCACAATATTTATTAAATATAGCAGATACCCATTTAGGGTTTCTGAATTAAAATATTTCATTTAAATATCTATCACAAAAATCACTACTCTACCACATTGTTTTACCCACCCAATGTTTTTCTCCCCAAAACACACACACGATAAAATAATGTTCAGAAATGTTAAGGAAAGAACCATCAAAATTCTCTTTATTAATAATAGAAATGTACCCTTTAGGGAATCAAAAACTTACCTACAGATTTACTCTCTGCTGTCTGTTCCAGTTCTCTGAAAGCACTATACTTATCACCAGGCTCTATGATAGAAAGACAGTAGCTCAATTATGGAAAGGAAACTTGAGATCATAGCTCAAGGAAATAAGGCAGATTAGGTTAAAAAAATATATTTAACATGTGAAGGAAGCACTTTGCATATATGTGTGTGTATACACATACATACATGCTTGCATCCATTCATGTATACATATATGTAAAATGCTTGTATCATACACTATAAATATATATGTATACATACATGTGTGTGTGTGTGTGTGTGTGTGTGTGTGTGTGTGTGTGAGAGAGAGAGAGAGAGAGAGAGAGAGAGAGAGAGTGATAGAACCCAGGGACTTGTGCATGCTAGGCAAGTACTCTACCACTGAGCCACATCATAACCCGTATTCTGTGTTTAATATAAAAGTCACCAAAGATTCACATAATTTAAATGTTACATTCAAAGATTTATGAATTTACAAACTATTTTTACCTCCAAATGGAACAGTATTTTCAGAGGACCTGTCAGCTGCAATTCCTTTAAACACTGCATATTTATCCACTGAAGCCAATGTTTTAGTTCCAGGAAGTGGCATCAAAAGAGATGGGGTACTAAAAGCAAAAAAGAAAGTGTCTTAATGACCAGAACATTCAATCCTTCCCTTGTCATAAAATAGGAGCTTAGAATTAAAATGGCAAGCAGGTACCTAGTTACAACTCATGGCTCTCTGCTTTAAAAGTCAGAAACTACATACACATACCACAAATGACTAAAAACAATGTTTTTCTTGAAAAAAAATTAAAACGAACAATAAACTTTTTTCTTAATTAACTGAAGAGTGGTCAAATCAACACTGATCATCTAAGCATCTCTTTAAACCATAATAACGATTTGAATGGCACTGGAAATAGATTATTAAAGAATAACAACCTCCCACAATGTTTACTGAAGTTCCATAAATCTGTAAAAGTCAACTGCTCAAAATAGGTATACCCAATATTTTAAAATTCTATTAAGTTCAATATAAATTATTCTCTAAAATAGGTTCAGAGTGCAGAGGTGGAATAGTTAAGATACAAATCTACTTATGAACTGTTGTTTAAGCCAAGGTGTAAATTGTTCTTCTTTTGATCATACTGCACTGCTTTCTGGCAGAAGTTCATACATCTGATAAGAAGCAGCAGAGTTAATACAATTTGCATTTTTACAAGGATCACATCAGCAGTTCCAGAAGCTATCTTTGTAGCAAAACAACAATCACTTCAAAATTAGATAAAGATACTTCTGCCTGTGGAAGTATTTTTCACTGGCTGGAAAAATAATGTAATGAGTAGTATCTGGGTGGGTAATTCTTGGAAGGCTTAAACATATACTATAAAAGCACTGCTTTTTTTCCCCCTTATCAGACTCAGGCAGCTCCCAGGAAGAACAACCTTTACATATGAATGACTACATTCCACCACCGGTTTGTGTCATTCAATACCACACACACGAAAGATATATAAATGGATTTCTATTGAATTCTTTGCCCTTAGGCAAAAATCTTTCCACAGTCATTTAAATCTTCTTATCAGTGGCCTACAAGCAAAGTAAAAACCAGGCTCTAGCACAAGCATGCTAATGGGAGTCCACAGTGCTTTAGGACTTAGTGCCATCAAATATTAAAATTTCACATCAGTACCAAACAGCTGCTACATATCTCATCTTGAAAAATATAATGGGCTATCATCTATACACTATAGGTAGATTTTAAAAAGTTTCATATATAATTAAACTACAGCTTACTGTATAGAATGTTGCATAGGAATAAAGCTAATTAGTATCTTAAAAAAAAAAAAAAAAAAAAAACCCACAAAGTTGAATGATCTATTTGCTTTTCATGACCCTCCAATTTTAGCTATGGTCATTTAAAGTTCATCAGTAAAATCTTTCTACTATTTGTGACACTTAATTGAATATATTTCAAAACTATATCCACATAATTGGAAAAAAAAAAAAAAGAGGATCTTGAGGGTAATGAAGTACTGCTGATTGAAATCAACAAACTAAAATTCCAGCCAAGAAGGGTTTGACTCAGACTATAATTTTGTGCATACTGCAAATGAATGTTTCATTTCAGTTCTTTCTCTGAAGTGATTAAAAAAGACTAATCACCATGAAAGTGTTTATGTCAGTTATATATAGTAGTAGTTATCCATCTTAAACATGAAAATAGTTATCTCTACTCTTTAACACTAATGAAAATATTCAAGTGAGAGAGGCACATTGTTTAAAATTTAAGAACCTGCATTCTATTGGATGATAAAGCTAAGAATTTGGCCATGAAAAATGCGTTTTTGCTTTTTCTGTAGTGAATCCATTTGTTTTGTAATCACTCTACCTGCTTGTGGTACATGGCTTCACTTAGCTGCTCACTCTGCTAAATATAAACATCTAAAAAGAAATATTTTGATCTCCACAAAATAAAACTAATGAACTCCAGACCTTAAGCCTTTTTGAACTTTTCTATCATCAATGCCCCATGTGTGCTTTGTTGATTATTCTAGGCCCCTTAGTGCCTGACACACAGTATTTTCTGAATGGTCAACTGGATGATGTTGCTATCTTCTAAAACTCTTCTGTCTTAGAAGGCTCAATTGCTCTCTCCCCTCTGTCTCTGATATCCAGTTCAACATGGAGTCTAAACTGGTCCTCAGACAGAAACTGTTCAGAGTCTGTGAGCTCTAGGGAGTCTTTCATCATCTCACACCAGGATTACCACCACAGGTGAAGGGATATCACATAGCAGTGAAAATTCCTCTCACTGTGCCAGTTCTTATTCCTAAGATGCTCTATGAATCATGAGGCATCCCATAACTGGGGCTGCCCTTAACTAATAACATTTTCTGACTGACTAACAATGTTTTCTACCCCAGGCTATTTGTAACATTTTAATGACTTTTACATCTTTTAAGACAAATAATGCCCATTTTCTATGTAAAAATACTGCTGAAGTGTTTGCTAAGGTTTATGACAAAGAGCTGTGAAGTTCAAAGAATAAAAGTATGAATAAAGAAGAAATAAACAAATACTAAAGCAAGTCACCTTAATTTTTCTTACTTAGGCTTACTATTGTGGATACCTCTTTCTTAATGATGAAATATATTCAGATCTTTTTTACCTGTTTCCCTGTTGGGAATTACTTGTTTTTGAAGAAGCAGGTACCTCTTGGAAATCAGTGAATGAGTCATCAAGGGATCCTGACTTAGAAGCATCTTGAAAATCCTGGAAGTCATCTTCTTCTGACTTTCCCACCTAGATTTAGAGAGGACATTTAAATAGAAAGCATCAAATTGATAAAGTAAGTAAACAGCAAATCTCTAATTGTCAACCTCAAAAAATGTGATTTAAATTTTTCAATTTATAGAAGGGAGACCAGTAGAGTAGAGAAAGGGGATTAGGGGAAGGAGGGGAAAAGAAAAGTACTGGGGAAAGAAGTTGACAAAATCATGTTATGTACGTGTACAGACATGCTATAATGAATCCCACTATTATGTATAATTATAATGTACCAATTTCAAAATTTTTTAAAATAAATTTCTCTATTTATAACTACCTAATTTTAGAAGAGCACTTTTGTGTATGTGTGTGCTGTTAGGGATCAAACCCAGGTTGTACATGTTAGAGAAAGCAATCTACCAATGACCTATACCTCTAGTCCAGAAGAACACCTTTTAGATATAACATCAACTCAAGTGCTTCAGGCAAGAATCCTATTTTGTATTTTTAGATACTTTCTAGTACAAATGGTAGAAGATTGGTTGGAAAAAGCTAATCTATACCTTTTTAAAAATAGCTGAATCAAATTTATTGGGTAACTGAGAAACTGCCATCTTTAAAAAACATTTTATGCACGTTTTAAATTACAAAAGTATTGTTAAGTGTGGCATAACCCATCACATACATTTATAAAGTAAACTATGAATACTGACTCCTCAGCATATGCTTCAGAAGAGAGTACTGTTAGAAGTTCTTTTATTTTATAGAACAGGCTCATATTGTTCTATACTTTTTTAAAAAAGGAATTATACAACAGACATCCTTCCATATAGAACATATAGATCTTTCATTTATTTTTAAATAGTTTATTATTTTATGGATGAATTCAAATTTATTTAACCTTTCTCCTGATGGACATTCAGCTATTGCTACTGTTTTACTCTAACAATATTACAACACATATCCCTTCATTCATAATTCAAACACCCTTTTAATACCAGTGACTCCCAGAAACAAGTGAACAAGCAAAACAAAACTCAAGCATCTTAATGCTTAATAAATATTCTCATTTTTTTTAAAATTAATTTTATTTATTTATTTTTTTGTGTGTGGTGCTGGGGATTGAACCCAGAGCGCTGTGCTTGCAAGGCAAGCATTCTACCAAATGAGCTATATCCCTAGCACATCCTCATGGTTTTAAACAATGAAAAATTAAAACCTGTCTAGATGCACGTTCAGGGATTATTTGGAATATGCATAGCTTCTTCACTTACCTGATTTGCTGAGTAAGTGGGCATGAAGCCACTAGAAGCTGGGGCTGCAGCTCCACCCACTGGTCCAACAAGGTTAATACCCATGACTGACTGTCCAAGGCTGAGGGGCATGGAGCCAGCAGGGCCTGAAGGTAGCACAGTTGGTTGACTCACAGGGGTCGGCAGAGAGATGGGAAAGCCACTTAAAGTTGGAATAGGAGCAGCTGGGAATTGATTTAAAGTATCAGGACTCAGAGCAGGAACACCCCTCTGTATAGAACAGGAGGAAAAGGGAATCATTTTAGGGATTTGCAAACCACAGTCTTTCTGTATTTGGTGAAGAGAGACCTTAAGGTAAAATCTGTAGTCTTCATATTGCTTCTACTCTCTTTTTCTGATTCCCCAAACTCATCATTTGATACAAAAAATTAAGTAACAAGGGTAATGCAAACCTGTTATTCAGTCAAAATAAAAAAGGCCAACACCCATCAATTCCAACATTTTCTTTTTCTGACAAGTTTGGTTAATTTGCTATAATCAAACAATTTAAACTGATTTTATAATATAAGAAAAAGTGTTAACAGACTTAGACTACTTTATCTATATCAAGGGAATTTTGTACAAAGACTTTGAAGGACAGAAAAAGTAATTTCATGTATTACTAACCTTCAAGTTCAGAAGGAATACAGTGAGGCCAGAGAGTGTTTATATATTAAATAGTCCTTAAACAAAAGGTCATGCTAACACAAGCATCATATGAACTGAACATTTTTGAAGTACTGTATGTTAAAAGTGATCTAAATTTTAGTGTACAAGGAGTTCTATAAGGGTAGTCAAAAAGGATTACTACTCTTTCAATTTATATTGAAAAGGTTATTTGAGCTAATTTAAGAAACACTGTATACCTGTGTTACTGCTATCATGGCAAGAACAGTATAAAGTTCTTCTTTAGTAAGTTTTCCAGGTGTAGTTCGATTAGCTAAGGCCCATATCTGTCCAAGAGTTTCCCTGGGAAGTCCAGATGACATCAGAATGGGATAAAGTTTAGCAGTATCTATTCCAGTTGGAGTCATTGTGGTTTCTAAAATTTTCTTATAGGCATCTAGCAGAGGAAAGACCAGATTATAAATGTAAGCAAATTGTAAGTGATCAATCTTTTTGTTGTCATTGTTGGTATACAAGAATAATCTTAAGTCACACTTTTAATAGAAATGAAGCCACATCAGCTTCTGAATAGCTGAAAAGAAATTCAAGTGGGATTATCTAACAATTAGGGTATGGAGTTCAGAAGAAATGAGGCTTGGTTCTAAAGCTGAAGATTTAGGGCTGAAGGTAACAAAACATTTTATAATTCAGAGAAGACTAGCAATGTTTTTGAGTTTTAGGTATTTTCTGGTAAAAACAACAATAATAAAAAGATGAAGGTGGTATAAGCAGTTGCTTTAGACTTTAAAAGAGGAGCTTTAAGTAATGCTGGTGGAACAGTTTAAAAACAGCAGTGGGAAGTAAGAATTATACCAATATCACCTTTCTGCTGGCCCACTGAATCAGAGACTATGAAAGAAACACCATTGGAGAAGATGCTCTGGAAATAGAGTCTTTGGGGAAAGACCCAGTTGTAGTTAAGGTGATAAAAAACCATTGTTTGAAAAAAGGGAGGGACTGTTGGTGAGTTTTTCACAATCATATGGGTTTTCCAAAGGACAAAGCAGGAAAGGCTGTTAGAGATTGGTTGCCAATTAAGGACAAAGAATGCCAACATGGGCCAGGCATAGTGGCACACACCTATAATCCCAGTGATTTGGGAGACTGAGATAGGAGGATTGCAAGTTTGAGGCCAGCCTTAGTAACTTACAGCACTTAGCAAGGCCCTAAACTACTTAGTGAGATCCTGTCTCAAAATAAAAAAGTAAGGGTTCAGTGGTTAAGCGCCCTGGGGTTGGATCTCCAACACGCACACGCACAAAAATGGATGCCAATATTGCAAGGGACATACCTACACTAAACGATTACTTGCTGTATAAATGAAATTCAAATTTAACCAGGCATCCTGTATGTTCTATGTTAAGTGTGGCAAGCCTAGTTAGAGGAGTTGATAGAAATCAAAGTCAGTAGGGTTAAGGGAGGCAGAGAAAAATGTTTAAAACAAAAATTTTACATCTAAGATCATAAATATGGATGTGGATTACAGGTTAGTAGGTTGGCAATAAGAACACATATTTTGACTGAGAAAGCAGGGTGTGTGTATGGAAGGAGGAGGGAGAAAGAAAGAAGTTAGCAGAAAATGGATAAAACTAAAAAATATTCAAAATCTAGGTGATTTTTTGGGGGGAAGGCACTTAAAGAGAGGAAGAGAAAAAGACACAAAAGAGGTAGTTGAAAGAAAATCTATTATTTTTATGTAAAATTGAAGACACTATTTTTTTAAAAAAATTAGTCTTTTAATCTTTGATTATGATTGTAATATAAACACTACCAGTTTCTTGCAAAAATAAATTCAGCTACAGAAATATTGCATGTTTTAGTTAATGAAATGTAGAACAACATTAGCCAACCTAGAAAACTTAAGACCTAATGAAAGCTACCTTTAGCTTTCAAGGTGTTGGCAAAGTAAAGTAAATTCAACAAGTTACAGTTTATTAGGATTAATATATACTGTTGCAATAGTCATTTTACGCATATGGCTCATGGCTTAAAAAGACCATTTCCTTATTTCAATTGAGTACTATCACAACATGCACTTTAGTCGTCTTTTTATTTTTTTGGCTAAGCAGTAATAATACATATAAAGTAAAAAGTAAACAGCAACATATAAAAGATGCCACCTGGTCTTTTACTTCATATAGTATCACATGCCAAATCATAAAAAAAGAATATCTTAAAATATAAACTACTGAGAATTCAGAATATTACATTAAATATATTAGTGCAGTTCTTGGTAAGTTATTAATAACCTCTGAATTTTTTTTTTTTTTTGCGGTTCTTGGGATTGAGAACTCTACCAATTGAGTTATATCCCCAGCCCCTGAAATAAATATTTGATAATGTCTTTAAAAGATAACTAAAGAAAGTTTTTAGAAATAAAAGTATTATAGTCAATAAAATATTAAAAAGCAAAACATTTATCCTGCATTTATATAGTTATTCCATCTATCATTCAGTCTGAAACACTAGATCTATTGAATTTTCTATACTCTTTCTGGAAAAAAAGAGAAAAGTGACAACTCCTTCTGCATATTTTGTAAACACTTATAATTACAATCTATGATATTTAAAACAAAATATCGAGATAGGAATCCTGGTAAAGAACCTTTTTTACCTGGAACCAAACTCTCATTGTAAATCCAAGGAGGCATTCTGGGCTGAACAGGATCCTGTGAGGGAAATACTCCCACACCTAGAAAATAAGGAACATTAATGTATATAATGGTCCATGAGAAGATGCGGAAATGACACTGAGTGATGACTTTTTATAAAGGACACGTCTGGAGACACTAGAAAAAAGTCACCAATACAACTAAAATATTTTTCTTTTCTTTTTTTTTGTACTGGGGATGGAACCCAGGGGCACTCTACCACTGAGCTATATAGTCCCAGCCTTTTTTATTTTTAGACAGGGTCTCACTAAGTTGCTGAGTCTACTCTTAAATTTGCAAGCCTCCTGCCTCAGTCTCCCAAGTCACTGGGATTACAAGCATGTACCATTGTGTCCAGCAAGTGTTTGGTTTCTAAACAACTCTTATATGAAAACTATGTCCTAAAGAGTAAATTAAAGAAAAGCAAACATGTACCAAATCAATATTTTTAATCATGAGGCTTGAATCATTTCACATTTTTATAACTTAAAGAAAAATATGATTGAGGATGGCTTAAAATTATATATGAAAAAAACTTTAATTGCCTAAGTTTACTAGCAGCTTTTTATAATGCTTTTTTGCAAAGTATGATTTTTTTACGATTACTAAGGATTGAACCTAGGGGCTCCCTGCCATATTTCTAGCCCTTTTTGTTTTTTGAGACAGGGTCTTATCAAGTTGTCCAAGCTGGTCTTGAACTTACAGTCCTCCTGCTTCATCCTCCTAAGTGGCTGGGATTACAGGTGAGTCACTGTGCCCAGCCTGATTTTTTTTTAAACCTGAATACAACATTGCTGAATTAGATGTATAGGATTTGGAGTTATTTGTTGTTGTTCAATATAATATCCTCTAAAAATTTGCTTTCAGGGCTGCCACATTCTAATTTATCTATGAAGTTTGAATTAAAAAAATTTAATTTTTGTGTGTGTGTATGTACATGTACTAGGGATGAATTGAACCCAGGGCCTTGTACATGCTAGGCAAGTGCTCTACTACTGAGTTATATCCCCAGTCCCCAAATTTGGATCTTTTAGGCAGCAATACATATGATTTCAAAGAAAATAAAACTATATTTTCATTGGTGACTTTTCCAGTTACAACTCTTGGATCTTTGTGGAAGAACAGAAAGTATAAAGGGGAAAAAAAAGAGAATTTTTATAAGATAAAAGGAAAGGAAATTTTAACAGGAACGATTCTGATTAAGAAAATTGGTTATCAAAATCATTTTTTGAAAAGGAATAATACAATGTGTTGAAAGAATTCAGAGCAAAAACTTAGGGGTTAATTGGAGAAAGGATTGCATTAAACATATTTTAAGCAAAATTTTAATTGGCAAAATCAAGCAGCATTCATTTTAAGATTAATGCTTAAAGTGTTAGCAGCTGAGCGACATTTGGTTAAACAAATTTCTTGCTTTATGAGCTCACCACTCTCTTCAATTGACAGGTTTTGGTCTGAAGTCTTTTCTGCCTCTGCAGTGGTGGCACCACTTACATATCCATCTACAGCACCCCCGTTATTGGCTGTTAAACCGGAATGGTTCTTACTGGAACCTGGGCCTATGGTTTTGTGCCCAACTTCAGAAGTATTTAATTTAATTTGTTCCTGCTCAGATGTACTTATATCACAAGACATTAGGAGCTTCTCCTCCAAGGAAGGGCCTAAACAAACAGCATGAAGGATATTTGAACAGAACTGCATATTTCTCATCTTGTCAATCATCCCTTTCCACCCAAATATTCTAAAGGGAAGGCCCTGCTATGTATAAAGTAAACTTAGACATAATTCAATAGCCAACCATTTGTATAGGTCTTGAGAGACTAGAGATTTTGGAGAATTTAAACACAATTGTCTATTCTGATTCTCAAGAATTCTGGGATCATATGTAGAACAGTGTAGCAGAAGGTCCTACTCTGGAAATCTGGCATCCTACAAGATACAGACACTTTCACTAACTACTGGGGAGGTCTCAGGCCAGCAACATCATCTCTGAGTCTGTTTTCACATCTGCCAAATGAGAAAGTCTGGACTAAGTACAAGCCTGCCAAGATTCCTCCCAGCACTATACTGTTTCAAGACAGAGCATGTAACTACCCCCATTATTTCATAGGTGATAAAAACAGGTACAGGAGTGTTTAAAGACTTGTCCAAGGACAAACCAATAGTAAATGAACATCTGAGTTTCTGCCTCCAAGTGCTCTCACTGAACCAGAAAGTGCACTTTCTAAAGGAGCTTTCTCAAGCTCATTGTTCTTAAGACAGTGATATTGATGATTTTCCCAAACAAAAGAGAACTCTTAAGAAATGAGCTTGTTCTTAAAGTTTTAAGGTGGTTTAAACTTTTTCTACTTCAGTAGCAAAATGTTTTAAATTACTTTTCTGCCATGTGAAGACACTAGAACAAAAAAATCAAGACAGATTTGTGTACATGTTTCCTTGCCAACACTACAGTATCATTATACTATCACAGAAACAAATTATCCTAGAGTATCTTAAGAATATTTTCATTAATACTGCTAGGAGTTACCTGCTTTCTGCACATTTTGTGAGGCTGAAGCAGTAGAGAAATAAGGAATTTGCCCAGGGCCACCATGTAAGGCAAAAGACACTGGAATCTGACCTGGAGGGAGAGGCTGTGCCCCGGCCTTCTGAGTAAGCAACTGGGCAAGTGGGGTGGTGGGATGTAAAGACTGAAAGGGCTGGGCTGTGGAAGAAGGCCCACATGTGGGAACTTCAACCGGCCCCTGCATAAAGTCACTGAATTCTTCTTCATCAAGAAAGGCAGGTGATGGGGAGACAGTTTTAGTAGAATGAGATGATGTGGGACAATCTGCAAAATGGAAAATGGCAATGAAACACACATATAAAAATCAACAGAAAAAGAAATTAAGGTGTAGTACAATCCCAAAAGAATACAATGAAATATGAATAGAAGAGATGAATAAAAAACAACTAGTAGTAGTAGTCAAGTGGAATTACATTGTATGCAAAACACTTTGATGTCCATACACAATTTGTCTCTTTGAAATGAGGTTTTATAGCTATCCTGCATTTTGTTCAAAGAGAGAAAAAATTAAAACTCAAAATCTCCATCTTTCATTAAGTTAGTACTAATTTCTCTTCCTTAACCAAGACCACTAATAAATTTACATCAAAGAGGTAAATATTTTTGAAATCCAAATGACATATTTATCTTGATAATGTTCCCTCAAACCAATGTATAACAGATATCAGAAAAAACCTACCTATACGCTGCCAAACATTTTAATAAATTCCAATGTTTACATTTCATTATTTAGAAAGAAATTCAGTAATAATCATACAATACAAACTTGTAATTTTTCTATCATGCCTTATCCATATACTTTGCAAAGATGACATTTCAGTAAAATTACCATATGAGAAGTGAATATTAAACATATTATTGAGGTGATATTTTCTTATGAAAAGCATCAAAACTTAGATACCACAAACTGCTGAAACAACTCAAAAGTCAATTTAGAAAGTAAACTTTGAGGTCTATATTTAAAAGATTTTTGGCACTAAAGGACAAAGACAAACTGTGGTTTTTTTTTATTATTAAACATGAGATTCACTTAGGGAATAAATCAGCTCTCCATGGGTCACATTTAATCCAATGTTCAATAACAATACTATTTTAATGTTGCTTCACCTTTTTTTTTTTTCCAGTATCAAGGATTGAACCAGGAGTGCTTCATAAATGAGCCATATCCCCATTTTGAGATGGGTTTTTTTTTTTAATATTTTGAGATGGGGTTTCACAAAGTTGCTTAGGACCATGCAAATTTGTTGAGGTTGGTTTTGAACTTGCAACCTCTTGCTTCAATCTCCTGGAACCAATGGAATTACAGGCATGCACCACTGTGCCCAGCAGTTGCTTTGCATTTTTAGTAAATATTTTAATATTTTATTTACTAAATATTAAAACCATTACTTATAGATCATCTTTTTTTTAATGGCGCTCATCTGAAATATGGGGACACTAAATGATTCTCTTTAGCATCAATCTGGAAGCACTGAAAGTTCTCTGAAAGATGCAAAATGAATATTTAAAATTACTGCCATAACTAATTTTATTTAAAAAAGAAAAAAGCCACATATTGAATCCCAGGCCTCCCAACAATGGTTACCAAGAATATGGACTGAGGTTCTCAGTTTAGGTTCTCAGTTACTTTGAATATTTTTTTAAATGAACCCTAGCTATTTACTAGCAATATGCAGCAAAGGCTAAGCCAGTGTTTCTTTGCATTTGGCTGCAACTGTGTTAATTATTATATATATTTTGGCTCGTAAAATCATGCAGCTATATATATGATTAATAAGAAATATTTAAAATTTTATGATGTAGTTTGTATATTCAATATTTTAAGATAAAAAGTCTACAGGGAAAAAAAAAAAAAAGATGGCTTTGGTGGTAAAATGGTTAGAACTCTTTTTATGTACTTTAGGCCTAGGTTTAAAACCCTAACTTGAGAAGTTTTGGAATCTTCTTACTTCAGACCAATCTTTTTCTGGGGAACTGGAAATTGTTAATTGCGAATATGTTGACAGAACTCCAGAGATTTGAACAGCAGAACACCAATTTATTACTTAACAATGACCTTCCTTTTTGTCAGTACTTATTGTTAAAACTATACCTGGATGATGAAAAGGGCATTCTATATGGACAGAACATGTTGACCTAACAACTATCATTCCTCTCTGCCTTTCTTTCATCTACGTTTAGTGCCATGTCCAGTTTTTAGTATTAACTTCTGATGTCTCTTTTTTTTTTTCAGTTCTGGGCCAAGGTCTATTCCTAAATCACTTCCTATTGATATATTTGCCTTTTTAGGTTATGGTTTCCTTTTCTAATCTTAATTTGATTGCTAATATCTATCCTCTTTTGAATCTTGGTGTATAATTTATATAGGGACATATTTTTGCAATGGGAATCTAGGTGTATAATCTAACCCATGAAATTCGTAGAACAGAGTAAAAGCTGTCCTGGAAAATTAAGAATTGGAAGCAATGCCAATATCAGATTATTCTCTCCTGATATTACATATAAGAAGTCATAATACAAGGGTTTAAGACAAAATTTAATAATATTAACATTTTAATACTTTCTTGGTTGGTTGAATGGTTTATGAAAATTGTTCATCTATTAATGATATGTTATTTTTTTAAAGTAACTGATAAATAAAATGTCAAAATCTTGTATTTTTTAAAAGGCTGATAACAGTCATGCAAAGACAAGACTTAGTTCAATGGTTAAGTGTTCAAATTGATAAGAAGAAAACCAAATATCTCTTTAACCTGCTCTAAACAGGTACTTTTTTGCTTATCTAATGATAAAAACTACAGAGAAATTTACTAAAGAAATCTTTCATATGGAGTATTATTAAGCCTTTTTAAAAATAGGGCATTTGAAGAATTTGCAATTTGCAACACACTGAATAGTAAAATATCAACTAGCTCATAAAAAGTAAAATTATAAAAGAAGCATAAACTTCTTTATTATATTTGCTTTGAGTGAACAGATTTTACTTGTGTTAACATACTTATTTATGCACAGAAAATATGATTTACAATAAAGTTGTCAAATTGACGTTTAACTAGAAGACAGAGGTTTTTCCTAACAAGACAATTGGTATCCAGACTTGATCTCTTAAGCCACTGCAAAGTTTTCTTCCTTCTTTCTTTTTTCTTCTTCTTTTTTTTTTTTTTTTTCTTTTCTTTTTTGCAGTGATAGGAATCAAATCCTGGCAAATGCTAGATGAGCTCTCTACCACTGAGCTGCATTCCCAGCCCAAGCCAGTATAAGTATTAAAACATCCACTTCTGTACTTAGTTTGAAGGTAAAGTTCAGCACTCACTTCACACATACATAACAGTCAGTACATGGGGTCTTTTAAGTCTTTTCCAAGAAAAGAAAATGTTTATGCCTCTTAAAATTACCTGGTTTCTTGGGGTGCGATGCTGGAGTAGGGTGCATCTTAGCATCTCTGGAAAACCCATCTAAATTTCCTTTTATGGCTTCTAAAGCATCATCTCTACTCTTCTCTCCTGTCTAAGAGACAACAAATGTATGTCATTTCTTCACTTATCTCTCTTTGCCTAAACCATCCCAAATTAAATGAAAAGCACAGATACTAGTCTCTTTCTAATATTCTTTACAGAAAAAAAGAGAAATCCTTCACTTTAGGAGTTAGGTAAACCAAAGTGGAAGGAATCAATCACAGTTTCAGCTTGGGTTGGTGTCTGAGTGACAAAATTCACTGAACAGGTGAGAGCAGACACATTCAGGGGATGTATGTTAGGGGAGGGAGAAATGGTGAATATATTACCTTGGGTTTCACACTACTCAGAAGTCTGAGCTTTTGCTTTTGCTCTTCAAACTGGCGTCTTTTTCTTTCTTCTTCTAGGAGTTTTTGTTGCTGTTCAAATCGTTTTCTGAAGGAAAAACAATCTAATAAAGATTCATCTTAGGGATTATTAACTAGTTATAGTCAGATTTTTATTTTTGTACCTGGGATTGAACCCAGGGTTGCTTAACCACTGAGTAACATCCCCAGACCTTTTTATTTTTTGAGGCAGGGTTTCACTAAGTTGCTGAGGGTCTTGCTAAATTGCTGGTTCTGAACTTGCAATCCTCCTGCCTCAGCCTCCTGAGCCACTGGGATTATAGGTATGCACTACCTCACCCAGCTTATAGTCAGATTTTTACTCATAGATGTAGCAATATCATCTTATATTTCTAGAACTATAATTAACTATAATTAGAACTTTTCATTTCTAATTATATCTAATTTTCTCAAGACAATGTGTGCTCACTATATTTATTCTAAAATATTTGAAATGAATCTAAAAATGACTTAAATTATGTACATGTATTTTTTATCTAATTTGCAAGGAGAGGAAACAATCTTTGCATACAAAAGTAATCTCTCAAACTAGAGGCAGATAAACATAAAACCATCTGCTCTGCATATGAAAGAGAAACTTCCTTCAGAAGCAGCACCTAGAGTAGAAGAGAATCAGGGGCCTGCATTTTGGCTCAGGCTTTGCTGGTAATTATAAACTGGAGCATCTCTAAAGTCCTTTTTGACTCAAAATTTCTATTAAAAGTATTTTGAAGAGTTTCAAAGGCAACTTCACTATTTCAGCTTCAAATATGCTCTACAGAACATCTGACGATTTATAAAAAAGCTGCTATTATCTATCTTTGTTATCCTTGAATCCTGCAGGTCTCTTACTGCTGCTCTTCGGCAAACTGCTTCTGCATGTCTGGAGTGTACTGTGGACCTGGAGGACGCATGCCCAGGAATGGTGCTTGTCCTAGGTAAGGCATTCCCGCTGCTGGCATTGGTCCCATTGGTATCCCTGCCTAGAAAAAACAGACAAAATTAAAATAAATATTAAAAATATATAATATTTCCTTCTCATTATCACAAAGAAAAATGTAATTTGCACAAATTTAACATTTATTAACATTTACTTAACATTACTAAACTATAAAATATACTCAAAGATTCAAAGAACATATGCTAAATAAAAATGGAAAGCATCTCCATTCCCTTTGATGTCTCAGAGGTGACCATTGCTAATTGTGTGTGTGTAAAATCCTTCAGGTAGTGTATGGAAGCCCCTACACAGTTATATTCCTGTGAGTTTACTACTAATCCACACATTTTGAGATAAGGTACCATATCTTACATATCTTTGTATTTCCAGTATTAGATAAGAGCCTGGCATATGGTAATCATTCTACAAATGAAATTAAATCTGATTTCTCAATACTTATGATAATATTTTGATGTTCACTATTACAGGCCTGATATCAAGACTTACACAGAAAATAAAATACATTTAGTTAATAGTAAATGATGTATCAATGTAACAGTAAAACGTTTACTCAAGTGTCAGAAGGATCCAATAACATAATAGGAAATCACAAAATCTAATATTAAAAATCATGGTGATAATGATAATAATGGCTAATTTTCACTGAGTGAAAACTTATTTCTTAACCTTTTCCCCTTTTGCCCTAACTGAAACCTGGCTTTCTCTGAAGCCCTCTCATTTGGAGATTGCTGCTTCTACACTTCTGTAAGTGGGGAATATTCCTTCTTGGTTCTTATGAACCTTTCTTCCTCTTTAAAAAAAGTTGAATACATTTTAATTTCCTCCCACTGGACTTCATCATTTACTATAATACCTTGTTCCTGTCATCTACTCACCCTCAACTTCCTCACTTTTCAATTGAAGACTTTAGAACTCTGTTATCTTCCATTCTACCCATAAATTGCTGGTGGTAATACCAACATTCATATAAATGACTCATTTATCACTGTGGCCTTTCAGGTCTCTGACCTCCTCACCTCAGTCATATCCAATTATCATTTTATCTTCCCATTTCATGGTCATATCCTTGTTCAATCAGCATCAATAACAACATCATGTTCAAATTCTTGATTTTAAGCAGCCCAACACTTGATCACCATCTCCTATCGTTTCAGCTCATCTACATCCAGCAATTCTCTTCTCACTTGCCTTCTGTTAATTTTCCCACATTCCATCATCTTTATCATCTTCACCATGGCCTCTTTTTTCTTCTTGTTCAGCTTAGGTCCCCAGGTTTAATACTAAATGGCCTTGTAAACAGCCTTAACTCCCTTAGTTGTCAATTTCTTGGTATGGTCTCCCAGTTTCTCTATGATGTGTCTGCATGTGAGGACTTGGACTTCTATTTCTTTTTCTTTCTTTCTTTTTTTTTTTTTTTTTTTTGAGGTGGGTGGTACCAAGAATTGAACTTGGGGGCACTTAACCACTGAATCACATTCCCAGGCCTTTTTAGATTTATTTTCAGACAGGGTCTCACTAGATTATTTAGGGCCTCACTAAGTTCCTGAAGCTGTCTTTGAATTTTCGATCCTCTTACCTCAGTTTCCTGAGCCACTGGAATTATAGGCATGTGCCACTGTGCCTGGCTTGCATGTGAGGATTTCATTTTGCCTGCATTTTAGACAGCTTCTCCTGACCTACTGTCAGTTCCCTAATTCTTTCTTCAGCATTTCTAATTTGCTATTAAACTATCCATAGAACTCTTTTGGTTAAAGTATTTTTCAATTACAAAATTTTTAAAGATGCTATCACTTTTTATAATTTGAGTTTCCTGCCAACATTTTCCACTTTGGCTTTTATTTCTTAGATCACAGAAAATGCAGTTCCATGGTCTATTCTACTAATTCCAATAATTCACATTTTCATCACTTTTAGAGTACCTGCTTATTGAGCTTGAGGACCTGTCAGACCCCTGCACTGGGGGTAATGTGGGAGTAATGATGGTATGTGCATATACATCCAGTGACACAGGAGGCTGAGGCAGGAGGATCACTTGAGCCCAGGAGTTCAAGGTCAGTCTGGGCAACAAAGCAGGACCTCAGACCCTGTCTTTAAAAAAAAAAAAAAAAAAAAAAAAAAGGAACCTTTGTTTTTGCAGTACTGGGGATTGAATCCAGGGCCTGCATATGCTGGGCAAGAGTTCTATCACTGAGCTGCATTCCCAGTCCTTTTTATTTTTCTTTGAGAGAGGGTCTTCCAGGCTATCCTTGAACTTACTATTCTTCTGCCTCAGTTTTCTGGGTAGCTGGAATTACAGGTGTGTGCCACCATGCCTGGCCAAAAGATTAACTATTTCTAAATATATTAATAAGTCTTTAAAAATACAGTTCTTTTATTCAGCCATAAAAAAGAATGAAATTCTGTTTTCATTTGCAGGAAAATGGATGGAAGTTGAGAACATCATGTTCAGCAAAATAAGCCAAACTCAGAAAGTCAAGGGTTGTATGTTTTCTCTCATATGTTGAAGCTACAGAGGCAAAAGGAAAAGCAAAGTATGTATATGTATATGTGGAATCTCATAAAAACCAAAGCAATCAGTAGAGTACAGGAAAGGGTCCTGGGGGAAGGAGGAGGGAAGGGAAAGGGGAAACACTGAGGAATGATATTGGCCAAATTGTATTGTTATATCATGTGCATGCACAAATATATGACAATGAATCCCACTGTTAAGTATACTTAAAATGCACCAATAAAAAACACTCTTGGTGTGCTCACATCTAACAAAAAACAATAACCTTATAAACAATCAAAGAGTACCTGCATAGCAATGGGTCCTTGGGACATTTGGGAGCTGTAATTCATTCCCATCATATTAGGCTGCATGACAGAGACCATAGGGAATCCTTGTTGCTGCATTGGCATCAAGCCTGATGGAAAACACCAAGGCATTATTAAAGCCAAAATGTTTGAAAGCTTATTTTCTTAAAGACTTGTTAACTGGCAGACTACACACTACAGTGGAAAAAGCACAGGTTCCTAATTAGACAGTCTTGAATATGAATTATTCCAATTCCATCACTTACCTAGCTGTGCGATCTTGGGCAACCTGTAAAACTTGATCAGTAAAATGAGGATAATAATATCTGTTCCACAGAATCTGAATGCATATTAAAAAATGGACAGCATGGCTTCATTGTGGTACTTAGCTTTGAAGATGGCTCCTGATGATTTTGCCTTCTGGTATTCATATGCTTACATCATTCTCATCATTAGTTGAACTAGTACAACCAATAGAATAATGTGGAAACAACAGTATGTAACTCCCAAAGCTAGTTCTCAAAAGACACTGTGGCTTCCTCCTTGCTCTCTTGGAGCACTAGCTCTGGGGCAAGCCACTAAAGTGTCACAAGAATATTCAAGCTGTCCTATGGAGAATTCATGCGGTGCTGAACTGAGGCCTGCTGCCAAAAGGCGGTGTGAGTTTGCCATCTATGTGAATGAGCATCTTGGAAACAGATCTTCCCGCTCCATAAACCCTTCAGACTACTGCAGTTCTGGCTGCCATCTTTACCACAACCTCACAAGAGGCCTCAAGCCAGAACCTCCAGCAAAGTCACTCTCAGATTTCTGACCTGTAGGCACATTGTGAAATAATGTTTATTTCTTTAAAAAATGTTTTGACCTGAAGTTTTATTAGTTTTATTTTATTTATAAGTGGTTAACTCAGCTGTTTGATATCATATTCAAAGGCATAAAAGTGAAAAATAAGTCTTTTCTCCTGGTTTCTGTTGAGGTACACATGATCTGTGGCCACCCCTGCTGTTGGTTCTTTGTATGTGCTTTTAAAAATGATTTGTGCATGATTTAAAGCTTCTGAGTGATCAAAAAGTCCATTCTAACATACTTTATTTTTTTAAAAAAACTCTGAAACAATTACAAATTTAGAAGAAATAAATAACAGGAAACCTTTGAGATCTCTTCTTCTTTAATTTCTTTGCTCTGTATGATTTCTAGTTGAAAGTTTATGAAAATGCAAAATAATGAAATGCACATGATAATGAACACTTCACTCTGTAATGCCTTCTTAAAGAACAAATGATCTCAAAACCATTTGATCTAAATCTGGGACACATCTTAATACAGGTACCTTAAATAATGTATAAATGTGAACACAATGAAAAGAATACAACTGGCTCTTGGAAAATTTACCTGAAACTCAACCTCCACAACTGATTATAAACAGAGACAAAGTCAGAATGAGCTACTGACCACCTGCTACTGAGTTGCTCTTTATCTTTCATCTCTGCTGGTGACCTGGAAGTCTCTGTTTCTTTAGCAAGTCTACCATAACCAATCAACACTGACTTTATGAGGAGAGCCAGTTTTCAGAAGCAGCTTGACATTGGTGGGGTGGAGATGGGGAGTATGCTGGAGTGGGAGAAGTGAGCAGAAAGAAGAGAAGGGTAGACACATTTCTCTCTCAATGTTGTGTTCTATTTGCACAGTAGCATGGGTCAAGATTATATTCCTATACTACTGTTTCCTTGAAGACAGAGCTAGAATTAATATTGGTGGGCCCTGGTTCTAAAACCAAACAGAGTGGGCACAACTAGTAGAGAAATTTCTAGGAATAAAACTGACACTTGAATACTTTAATTACATCAGAATGTGATCTCTTTTATGTATGAGATTATATTAAGACCATATCATATAGAGAATAAAGAGGTTCTTTTATTCATTCAAAAAACATCTATAGGGAAATTAGTACGTTCTATCAGCATGCTGGATGACGGAGATACTGATGAACATAAGACAGACATGAATCCCACAGTATGGTGCTAACAATCTTCTATGTAGAAGACTAAATAGGAGGAGGATGTTATCATTAAGAGAATTACAGGTTATTTCAATTTTATTACCTTTTCTTAATAGTCTTGGCCTGAAAGTCTCTGTCATCTCTGAGATTAAAAATCAATCTCTTGACATAATGTTTAAGCAAGTTTGGGAGAAATGAGGAGTGCTTCTTATTACTTCCCAAATTAAACAATTTTGAAAAATCTTCAAGAGTAAGTATCATACAGGTTCAAGAATATAGGAAAATTTTACTCTATATGGCAGGAATAGAACTTACTTTCTACTTTGCTATCTTATCCCTAGGTTTGGAAAAATAATAAAAACCAAAAGTTAAAAACTAAAGCTTTCACATACCTTGAGGGGGTCTTATTCCACTTGCAACAGGAAACATGAAGCTGAAAACAGAATACAAATACATCATGATCATCATATGTACATAGATTTCAAATGAAACACTTAAGTCTTTACATGAATGAAAGTATCATAGGTAGGGCCTGGTATCTGTTCAGCAACATAATACTGAATTGCCCTACATTAATACAGACTTGAATATCATAAAAGCATGAGCATCCGCATGTTAGTATAGAGGGAAAATTTTTTAAATAGAAAAGACCTAAAATTAGTCCTGACTCTGTCATTGGGTGACTTCCCTAGATTCCACACATAAAATGAAATGGCTGGATTAGTTTCAATTTGGTAAACATTTATTGAGTGTCTACTACATAAAAGAACTGAGTCGGCTTGTGATCTTGAAGACGCAGATGCAGGCAAATGATTATATCACTGGATAAATGTGCTAACTGCTATAAGCAAAATATTAACAGAGGCGAGAAGAGAAAGATTAATTTTAATGGGTTTTATTTTAGAAAGTTTTATGGAATTAGCTTTTGAGTTAAATCTTAAAGGGAAAGAGAGGCACACTACATAGCCTAGGCAAAAGTCGTTGAGGTCAGAAATGCAGAGATAGTCAGCAAAATGACTTAAGGGTAAATATAAAGTATATGATTAAAAAGCAACCAGACTGTAGAGGGTCTCTAAAGCGTTCAATGTTTATTTTTAATATTATATGTTTCCAGTGGGTTCTTCTGTGGTTATGTCTCCGTTTTATTCATTTTAAAATGTATAATCCAATAGCATTAAGGGCATTTAAATGTACCACTATCTTTTTCCAGAACTTTTCTTTCATCTCAAATAGAAATTATACCCATTAAAAAATGAATCCTTATTGATTCGCCCTCTCTCAGCCCATTCCTGGTAACTACGATTCTACTTTTTGTCTCTATGAATCTGCTAATTCAGGTACTACATATAAAAGGGATTATACAATACTTACCCTTTTGTATCTGGCTTATTTTACTTAGACAAACATTTTCAAGGTTCATTTATATTGTTATCACTTTTTAAAATTTCAGTCCTTTTTATGACTGAATAACACTCCATTTTTCCCCCCCCCCGCGG
Organism: Sciurus carolinensis; assembly: GCF_902686445.1. Lineage (NCBI taxonomy): Eukaryota > Metazoa > Chordata > Mammalia > Rodentia > Sciuridae > Sciurus > Sciurus carolinensis. Next base: position 37,048,489 of record NC_062215.1, read on the forward strand.
TGCTGGGGATTGAACCTAGGCCTTGTGCTTGTGAGGTAAGCACTCCAAGATCTGAGCTATCTCCCAGCCCCAATAACACTCCATTTTATGTATATAGCACATTTTGTTTATCCAATTATTTCTTGATGGATACTCAGGTTCTTTCTTACTTTGGGCTGATGTGAATAATGCTGCCATGTGTAAGTATCTCTGAATCCCTCTTTCAATTCTTTTGGCTACACAGCTAGGAGTGAAACTGCTAAGTCATATAATTCTATATGTACTTTTTGAGAAATCGCCAAGCTGTTTTCCACAGCAGCTGCATCATTTTACATTCCTCCAGCAATGCATGGGGTTCCGAATTCTCTAAATCCTCCACAACACTTCTAATTTTCTAATTTTTGTTTTAAACAGGAGCCATCCTATTGGGTGTAAAGAAGTATCTAGTTGTGCTTTTTATTTGATTTCCCTAATGTCAGAGGTTTTTAAGAAGAGTGATAAGATCAGAAATGATTGCTTTAGGTTACTCTGCATATGGCAGAGAAGAAGTAAAAAGAACTAGCTAAGAAACTTTTTTTTTTTTTTTTTGACACAGGGTCTTTCTGTCTTGCCCAGGCTGGACTTGAAGTCCTGGGCTCAAGTGATCCTCCCATCTTAGCCTCCCAAGTAGCTGGGACCACAAGGGCACACCAGTGTGCCCAGTTTCCATTATAATTTTAATAAGAGATGAAAAGTTTCATAATTGAAGTAGTAGGGATGGGAAAGAAGTAGAATGTAAAAGATATTTAAAAGAAAGAATCAACAGGTCTTGGCAGCTACCAGGTCAGAGAACAGCAGTGGGAAAGGAGAGGGAGCAGATGATGCTGAGACACTGAGTCTATGAAACTGCAAGAATGAGGAAGCTGTTTACTAGAAATAGGAACCTGTCATGGGTAGATTTGGGGAGAAAGGTGGGAGGAGTGTATTCACAAGGAGCAATCTAGCAAGTAATCAGAAAACTAACTCAGGCTCAGGAGGAACATACAGATAAGTCTATGGAGGATTTTTAAAATAAAGATTAAAAACAACAACAACAAAACCTGATTATGAATGAAATACCCAAGGAAATGTTCCTACCTAGTAAGAAGACAATTAAAGACAATCTTGGGAGGATTCTCACAGTGAGAACTGAGGAGGGAATGGTCATTGAGAATCAAAGGAGTTGCTTAAAACTGAGGAAAACTGTATTTTAGAAGAACGTAGCTACCAATGTCTAATATTATAAAAAAGGTGGTCAGAATGAGGATTAAGCAAAAAAGAAAAAAAAGTCACTGCTTTGAAAATGATGATCTTTGGGTACAGTTTCAATAAAGGAAAATGAAGACACTTTCATGAAGAAAGATTTGGGAGACAAAAAGATGTACTTAGTGATTGTAAAACAAGGTTTCTGAAGGAATGGAATTTACATAGCAAGGCAGCAAAAGGGGTCTGCTTTAAAAAGGAAGTGGTACTTCATTCATTCTTTGCGATTAGAGGAAAAGAAAAAAAAGAGAAACTTTTAGTGAGAAAAGTTAATTTTGAAGTCAAAGCTCTGAAGAAGGTTTCTAGATAGTCTTCAGAGAATCTAGTGAAACACAGGAATGGGGTATGTCAAATTTACGAACCCTTGCATTTTGCTATTATTAAGCCCTCTTTCCCAAGAACTAAAATTTAGAGTCTCTGAGCTCCAGAATGTTTAAGACTGTGGAAAGATTTCTAATGTGGTTTACAGACTTCTGGTTGGACATCTATCTAGTTGTTACAGCAAATTCTGCTGCTGATAAGCAGACCTGCACTGAGAGGCATGAAAAGTGAACAGCTTTTCTGAACTATAATAGCTAAATAATGTGCTAAATGGATAAAAGGTTTAAATTGAAGGTATAATATAGTGGCGCTCTTTTTAAAGACTTTACTCATATACTAAGATTAATAAATTTAGGCACAATGACTGCATTTAAATACTCAAACTGTCAAATTTTTTCAAAATTATCTTTAAAGTTAAAATTACCAGTATTTGGTTAATGGTTCAGTAAAAACTGGACACTTGAGTTATATTCTTTTTTTCTGGCTCTGCCATAAGGTAACTGTGAGGCTCTGTGCAATCCCTTCACCACTATCTGCCTTCCCCTCTGTCAGAAGAGGACACAGAACTGAAAGTCTGCCAAAGTTCCAACTATGACAAATACACAGATATGTTACAGATGCATAAAGGTTACTTCAAAAATAAAAGAGATAAAAACAAATTTAAGAATTCTACTGATAAAAGTGTCTTATTTTAGTAAAAGCTTGGCAAACTGAGCTATCTCAAGACCCATGTGTCATTCATTCGATTCTCTGAATCTATATCTAATATGGATTATATACTCTAATATCAATGTGCTTAAAGACTGATTAAGCCAGCAGCTAAATTAGGCAATAATACAGAGAAAGCTTGGCAAAAAAAAAGCTATGGAGCAGGGTGACCTATAATTTGATTTCAAAGGTAAAAGCATTAACTCATGTATTGCTGATGTCCCAGTGTGAAAGACATCTGTAAGGTTTATTTGTCTCATTCTTATCTCCTTTAGCCTTCCTTTTTACCTGTTACTAACCTAGAGTCACTCCTAGCCTCACTGCTCAGGCCTGAACTCCTAAATAAAGATTTCCTAATGGACTGTCACACCTCCAGATTCTGTGGTTTCTAATTCATCTAAGGCGGCACAAGAGATATGCATATTCCTAATGGACCATCTAATAATGACTCCTTTAGGAAGATGCACATCTGGAGTTAAAACTATGTAATGATTTAGCCTCAAGGCCTCTAGATTGGGTACAACTTCTCTTTTTCAGTTTTATCTCACAAAACTCTTCTCTCAGTACCACAGCCAATCTGGCACTGCAGGAGTATTGTTCACATTGTTTTTGTAAGTGTTAATCTCTTGACCCCTTCCTCTTCTCCAACTTAGGGATCCAGGAGAAACACAACTGCTTTATTTTCAGTACAGGTGAAATCCATAAATACTTACGGAATTTTTTTTATGTGTCAAATGGGCCAGAAGTGGTGAAAGATGGAACAATAAGTTCTCAAAGAATAAATGAGAGCAGGACAAAATAGAAGAGCTCATAAATTAGAATATCCCAAAAGGATGCATCTCTTTGTTCCCCTTTACTTACTGCTACAATTATTTTGTATACTTTCCTAAGATGGGAACCATGTCTTGGATATCTTTTGAATTCATTACAGTATCAAAACCAGTACCTTACACATGTAGGCATTTAATGACTATCAGTTGAACAACTACAGACTAATCCAGATCTTCAACCCTTTTTGCTGCCTTACTTGATTAAAAAAATTATATAGCTAACTCTTGGGCAAATTTTGCCCTTTATACACTATCTACCATTTATTCTAAAGTTGTCCTTTTAGGATACCAATCAAAAGCAGACTAATGTTAATGTTAGAAAATGCCACTGGTTTTCACTTAGGTTTTTAGAATAGAGAGAAGCATCTAAGAAATATGATCAGTTCTAGTTTGTGAATTTTCCCCATTAACATCTTAGGAGGACAAGAGGAGGGGTTTAGAGAGGTTGTTTCTCCTTTTTCCCTAAAACATACTTAGGCTACTATAATATTACTTTCCTTAGAAAATAACACCAGTCCTTAACATTGCTCTCTAAAAAACAAACATAATATTCTTTATTGAGTACACTGCTTCTCAATTCAGAAAGTTTCTAATATATGTAGTGAACTTACCATACAGTTTTCAAAGGATCATTTTAACCACTTTTCTGTCTCTCATATCCTCTAGAATTTGAGAATGCAGATATTACCACATTTACAGGACAGTATTTAAAAACAAAACAAAACAGTCATTCTAATTTCTATCAAAATTCAGCCCACAGTAAAAAAAAAAAAAAAAAAATGGTGTCCTTGGACAAATTATATTAAAATACTATAAACCAAATAATCTTCTTAATTTTCTGCACACGAGATCCTTCCCAAGTAATTTTTAAAAATAAAAATTTGGGCCAGATGCAGCAATGCACACCTGTAATCTCAGAACTCGGAAGGCTGAGACAGGAATATCCCAGGTTCAAAGTCAGCCTCAACCACTCAGTGAGGTCCTAAGCAACTTAGCAAGACCCTGTCCCAAAATAAAGACTAAAAAGGGCTGGAGATGAGGACCCCTGGGTTCAATCTCTAGTAATACCCCCCCCCCAAAATAAAATTTGGGCCTAGAACAACAAATTCTTTTGATATTTTCCAGAAGTTGGTGCTATTAATTGGTCAAAATTATAGTTGGTGCTATATACTTGGTCAAAATTAATGCCACTAGCATTTTAGAAACTAACATCATACATAAAAAGAAATACATTTTTCTTCTTCAGTCAGAAACTGATTTATACCAAGTATTCACAAAAAGTTCTAATGAAACAAAAGAAAACAAAAGAGGAAGCAAAAAGTTTTATATAGGAAGTCAAAGATGTGTAGAGGAAAGGAAAAATGGGGCTGCACACAGGTGGTTTCAACAGTGACTGCTTTTCTCCGCCCTAGCATGTCATAAGCACCTGCAAGAGGTGATAATGTTAAAAGGCCTCACTTTTGTAGTATTCATGAGTCCACAAACTATATGCGAAAAACGAGCACTTCATTTTCCAAGACAATTTAGGTTACTAAAGATAAAAAGCTAATTTTACTTACAAATATGTGTGCAGTAATGTGTTAGTTAATAAAACAAAATCAGACCAGGTAATTCTACATCTTCCGTTACAGTTCCAGGTACAAGAACTACAGTCATCTATTACCTGAAACATAACAATAGGCAGATTTTTAAAGAGCTAAGTGAAAATCTGGAAGCTTTGTTGTAATAAATGAATAACTGCAGTTTTACAATGAATTTTCTTTGTTTTAAATGCCTTTTTAAAAAGGAGACAAATGAGTCTTAACTGAGTTAATCTACAAGAGCTCTATTTCAATCCAATTACTAATTCAAAGGTCTTCAGATTTTCCTGTCTGTCGTGTGTTAAGAAAATAAACAAAAAAATAAACAAAAAGGAGGGCAAGACACAGTAAAGGGTGAAAAGACAAATGGAAAACACACACACTTCTCGGAAACAGTTTCTCCAGCTTTGTGTACGGATTTTCAAAGCCTTGCCCTACAACATCTTTGGTCAAGCCCAGGAAAGCCCTGTAAAAGGGAAGACCCCGGGAGCATTAGATGCAGCGGGGACTGGAAGCAAGGAGTTGGGGTTCCCGGTGGCCCAACCCGCCGAACGGACCCTCCCCTTCTCCACTTCCCCTCCCCGCACCCGAGCTCGCGCTCACTCTCCGGTCGACCCCAGGCCGCGATGCCCCTGAGCCTGGGTCACTAGCGCCAGGCGCTCGCGTCTCAGGAGACGACCCTTTTCCCGCAGCCCAACCAAAGGAAAAGGGTCAGAGCTGGCGAAAACCGCCATAACCGCCAAGCACTCCCCATCGCGGCGGAGGCCAGCGCCGCTGGGCGGCGGCGGTCAGGGGCTGCCCGCCTGCCCCCACCCAGCTCTTCACACCCACCTGCCTCCCCCTGCGGCCCCCGCGCCAGCTCCCGCGGCCCCGCCGCCGCCAGCTCCGGCTCCTGGCCGCAGCGCCATCTTGCTCGGGGCCCGCCGCCGTGCCAGCAGCTGTCAGCTGAAGACAGGCACTTCCGGGGCAATCACCAGCCCCACCTCGCCGCGGCCGGGCGACGGGGCGGGGCCGCGTGGCCCCCCACCCCGCCCCGTCGCTGGGGGAGGTGCGGCGCGCCCTTGTCACTTGGCCAGGCACCGCCCGGGGTCCCTCCGGGTGCAAAGCTAGCTCTGGGCTGGCCGGGCTCCCCTCGGAGGGAGCTGATTCACCCTCCGGGAGGCCCTCGGCTAGGGCCCAGCTGACTCGTCGTTTGCGTTTGCAAACGTGCATCTCCGTTAGTGGGAAGAGCAGGTGGAATCGTGATTCTTAAACTGGATGATAGGTACACGGGTTTAATTGTTACTTTGCACATAAAGAATGGAAGGATCCGGTGGCACTTTGATAGCTTCACACCGCTGAACACTGATGGGCTATTAACTCAGCAGCTTCCTTTGTGCATTCGAGACGCTAAAGGTATTTAAAATTTACTTTAGTAAACCAAGAGCACAAAATCCACATAAAAAACCTCCAAGGTGCACAAGTCTTGTATTTTAGTCTACCATGGTGCCATTTAGTAGCCCCACCCCCACTCCAATTCTGGCAGAGGCAACAGTTTGGAAAGCAGCTAATTACTCTCAATCTATTTGGGCATATTTCTTACTATGATTTTTCCCTCCCTAATCAAACTACTATTCTGTAAACGTTTTTAAGCCCTCGAGTAATGGATTAATTATAAGCCTGTTCACTCTTGCCTTAGGACTTTTACTGAGAAACAATTTATAAGTTTTCAGTTATTGGGCACAAATCATTAGTCAGGAACTTTATGTGCATTTAAAAATCCGGTGTACCCGAGAGTATTGGCATTTTACTATGGATAAAAATTAACATCAAAGGGGCTGGGGAGATAGTTCAGTCGGTAAAGTGCTTGCCTTGTACGCACAAAGCCCTGGGTTCGATCCCCAGCAACCCCCCGCCCCCCCCCCCCCCCCCGCGAAAAAAAAAATTAACATGCTGCCATTATAGAGCTATAAGCAATATGACCAGAATTCAAACCCAGATCAATTATGTATTCTCATCTTCTCTTCTCACTAATTTCACACCTCCCCTTCCTTGGACAATGGTGAAATTTTTGTAGTAGATACGTACACTTGATATAAAGGAATTTAAATTTAGTATTAATCTACTGACAAATTTGATACAGAGGTCTTTAGAAATGGGTGGACTGGGTGCTTGAATAGGAGGGTACACTTAAAAAGGGGAAATAAGGTTGTATATATCAAAGATTGTAGATATGATCTGTGTCTGGAATACTTTGTTCCTCTTCTTTGCCTATTAATTTCTTATCTGCTGGACTCAACTCAGATGTTAGCCTTCCAAGGCATTCTCAATTTGGGTTAGATGGCCCCTGATTATGCTTCAGCATCATGGCCTTACATCTAACAAAGCATTTGTCACACTCTTTGTTCTTTCACTTTATTTCCTCCAGTAATTTTAAGAGCAGGGACTGTGCTATCAAGCGTTGTGCGCCCCCCAATGTTTGTTGAAGGAATGTTTGTATGAGTTTAATGTTTCAGGCATTCCAATTCTGAGAGTACACAGTTTCATAATTGAAAAATTGAAGCTCTAAGAAAAGACATTCAAAGTTATACAGTTCACAAATGGGCAATACAGGACCTGTTTGCAAGAACAAACAACAATGTGCTATCAGTATTTTTTGCATCCTGTAGCAATAGGTCTCATTCAAATAAATTCTAATGATTAACAGTTCTGCCCCATGTAAAACATTCAAGACAGAGTCAACTTGTGTTCTCTAGAATAATAGGTGGAACATAAAGGAAACAGGTAAGTTTAATTTAAAAGTTGCTGATAACTTGATAAAAAACCATGTCATTTTAAGATGCCACTCTAAGTGCCTTACTTGTATGAAAATTTTTTTTAAAGCTCAACTGTACAAAAACTAGTTATTGAAAAAACTCTGCTCATAGCAAATAGCCTCTTTCACGATAGGATCATAATTCTTTACCTTTGGCAAAGATTTGCTTACTCAATATATGAAGGGCCATCAGGCCTCAGGAAAGGTAAGCTGTAAGAATGAAACCAGAGGCATATCAAGTAACAACATTCTTCCTATTGGCATAAAACTTGATCAGTGTTCAAGCAAACCCATAGTGAACAGAAAGAGCATGGTTATGGTTATGATGGAGACTGAAGTAAAGGGAGAGGCTGATCATAATCTTGCAGTTATAACATTATGACAGCTAAATACAAGCTACCTTACCAATGAGGTATAAGGATACTAAGGGTACTTAACTGAGCACAACTTCAAATTCTAAGAAACTTGAAAAACCAGCCACAGAATAGGCATCTCTTGAGTGTGACCCACATCATGAAAGACAATCAAAAAATTAAGAAATATTAATAGAGCAAAAGTTTTCTTTTATGGTAGATAACCTGTGCTGCCTTTCATCCACCCACCTCTTCACCCCCCAAAAAGAGTGTGGACAGGGCATTCAATCTCAAGGCTTTATTTTAAAATTTGGTTCCAGATGTCTCTTTAAGCATATATCACACTTTCCTTCACACTCGAAGGGAAAAATCTATAAGAGTTCACCACATTTGGATGTTATTTTTAGCATAAACTTTTGTTCTTCTATAAGAAGTATCTCTCCGGATTCAAACCACAGAAATGTCAATGAATGCTACATCCATTGTGTGATTCTAACATACAAATTAAAATTTGGCATGATGCATTGATAGTTTAGGATTATTTTTCACCAGTCACATGAAGTTGTAGTTGATTTCAAATGTTTGGTAGAGGTGATTATTAAAACTTGAAGTGTTCCAAGAAAATACCATTCATTCTGGCATCGTAAAATTCTATTTCTGGAGTAGTCTTTTAAAAAGTCCATTTTTAACTTTTATCTTCAAGAGCTACCTTCTTTTTGCTGTTTTGACTGGTGACCTTTTTCCTGTAAAAAGGAAAGAGAAATTCAATCAGAAATTCAATCAGACTTTCCATAACTGAGGGTTTAATAAACACTGAAACCTGTTGGATATCAAAGTATGAGAGGCACAGGAACACAAAACTGCATTAAACATGGTCTCTGCCCTATAGAAAATCATTATCACTTACATGAGACAGAAACATCACAACAAAGTACATTATAGTCTTTGGTCAGTTTCATACTTAAAATAAGAAAGACAGATTCTAATCCTAACCTAATAATAGAAGTTCACATTGATTCAGTGCTCATTAAGTACTAGACATTGTTATAAAGTATTTTACATGCATTAACTCAGGTAATCTTCCTAACAACATAGATCTGACGGTTCTATTACTATCCTCATTTTATAAATGTAGAAAATGAGACAGTGGTTAAGTAACTTGCCAATTATCATGCACTAGTAGTAAATGTCAGACATGAACCCCAACTGTCTGATACTATGGCCTAATAACTGATGAATTCCATTAACTAAGTGGTAAGCAGCAAAAGGAAAAATGTTTGAGAAAGTAATCAATGTTTGCATACTATATTATAGTAATACAAAGTTCTATAGAATATATCAACTTATCCTTCAGCACTGAGTCGCAGAGTTTGTATTATTATTACTATTATTATTATTTTTGGTACCAGGAATTGAACCCAGGGGCACTTAACCACTGAGCCACATCCCCAGCCCCCCCCGCCCCCCCCTTTGTATTTTATTTAGACAGGGTCTCACTGAGTTGCTTAGGGCCTTGCTAAGTTGCTGAGGCTGGCTTTGAACTCGTGATCTTCCTGCTTCAGCTTCCCCAGTGTGTGCCACTGCGCCAGTCAGTTTGTATTATTTACATAATTATTTCCACTATATATATGAGTAAAAAGACTTAGGTGAAGTGTCTCGCCCAAGGTCACAAAGGGAAGAAGGTATTAGAATTATTTCTCTGGCTCCAAATCCAATTTTCCCCTCCATTACACCAGGTGGAGTGTGTAGTGCCTAAAGTGAGGTTGACTAGGTAACAGGATTCAGGTTTGTAGCTCAATGGGGAAGTTGGGCTAAAGGTATGAACTTTAAAAAGTTATCAGTCTGATAAGGAGATGCCTGTAACTCCCACTCAGAGGGCTGAGGTAGGAGGATTGCAAGTTTGAGGCCAGCCTTGGCAAGTCAGTAAGACCCTGTCTCAAAATAAGGACTGAGGATATAGCTTAGTGGCTCAGTGATACAGTGCCCCTGGGTTCAATCTCCAGTTCTGAAAACAACAACAACAACAACAAACAACAACACAAAAAAAACAAACAAAACCCAAGAATTATCAATTGAGGTAATGTGCTAGAGCTAAAGGCATGGTGAAGGCATGGAAAAAAATCATTAAAAGAACATCTGTAGTGGAAAAGTAAACTAGAAACATATCAGGTTGGGTCTTGTTTGTATGTTGCATTTAAAAAATATGGTATTTAGAACTGGGATTGTAACTCAATGGTACAGTACTTGCCTAGCACATATGAGGCACTAGGTTCAATCCTCAGTATGACATAAAAATAAATAAATAAAATAAAGGTGTCCATCTACAACTTAAAATTTTTTAATTAATTAATTAAAAGAAAAGAAATATGGTCTTTAAATGTGAAGAAAGTGGGAAGAAAACCAAAGCAGCTGATATGACAAGATTTATACCAAGTGTCCTCAAAGCTGTTGTGAAGTTATTTTAATAATTCCAAAAGTATAAATGCTACACACATAAAAATATTTAAGGTGTAATTATTTTAAATGCTGATGTATCATTAAAATTCGGTATAGCCACTATCTTATGCTCTAGCTGATTTTTTCAGCTTTCACTAAAAACTAATCAGTTGCTGCTCAGTGCCTTCAAAGATTGCATATGTAACCTTAACTTTAAGATCACACAAAGAATAAGGTTTGGATGCACAGGTAACAGTTCTGATGTGACCCACCTCCCCCAACACACAATAAGGAAATTATTAGAATCAAGCAATTTTATTAGAGTACATATCAATATGGTACTGGAACTTGAAGACTGCCATTTTTCTTAAATAGAGGAAAAAGTAGGGCTATTCAAAATATTTTGGCCTACTCCTATCAAAACATGTCACTTCCTAGCACTACTGGGCAAAATAAGGTAGAACTGTATGTACACTACAAATTCTATGCTTAAAAACAAAACAACAAACAAAAAAACTAGACTAAGTTACTATAAAACTTACCTGTGTAATACTTTTTAGAGCTTACAATGTGCTTCAGTAAAAACTTAAGATTATACTGAAATCCTACTCAGAATATTAAGCTTTAAGGAAAATTCAATGTGAGTTAATGGTCCCAACTATTGGCTTCAGTTGCACATTGTGATGCAGACTATGTGGAGATGGTGGGCAATACAATTCTAATTCTAAGTGAAATGAGCCCATATTTTCTTTTTTTTTGGCACTGGGGATTGAACCCAGGGGCACTTAAACATAGAACTACATGCCCAGACCTTTTTACTTTTTATTTTGAGACGGGGTCTCACCAAATTGCTTAGGGCCTCACTAAGTTACTGAAGCTGGCATTGAACTTGTGATCCTTCTGCCTCAGCCTGTGAGTCGCTGGAATTATAGGCATGTGCCACCACACCTGGCTTGGAACCCAGGTCATTAATGTACATGTATAGAAAAAATTCAATATTAAATCATCCTATTTCCCAAATCATAGGCAAACTGAAACATACTATTTTTTATCACATTTTATAATGGGCTGTAGACCTACTGATTCTACTTCTAAAAATGCACCCTAAGGAAAAATAATGCCTACCCTAACTATATGATCAAGTTAAACAGCAGCTTTTCTTACCACATATACTTACCGTTTATCTTTAGATTTCTCTAAGAAGTATTTTGGAGTTGTACTAATACTTTCCCTTTCCAGTGGTTTCTTAATCATCTTTTTCTTTTGTTTGCTGAAAGTTACAATGTGGGAAAGGAAATAAATTAAGCACAACTTCATTTAGAAAAATAACAACTAAGATTCATTTTGATTCTTGATCACAAAATTCATTTTTTAACAACTTACAGGTTTAAGGTGGGGCTATATCCATTGTAATAAACTACCGCTTAGAGAGAAACTCAAAGGGATGATAAATGCACTCAACTTTAAAAAAAGGCACTGATTGTGATTAAAATAGGTGACTTTTACCTGATATGAACAAACATTAGAATATGATTTTGGTGAATTAACTGTTTTATACTATTTTATGAACTAAAATAATTCTAAGTATATTTCACTCACGTTGATTCCTTTTTTTTTTTTTTTTCGGTACTGGGGATCAAACCCAGGGCCTTGTGCTTGCAAGGCAAGCAATCTACCAACTGAGCTATCTCCCCAGCTCTGATTCCAATTTCTTAAAAGCCTGAATAGTTAAAATTTCAAGAATGTAAAAACAGGCAAGGAAAGAAAACAGTATTCACAAGTGTTTAGAAGCAGTGTTTTTAACTTAAAATGCCCTGCATGTACTCGTGCGTGAGGCGAGTGGAGCCGGAGACGAAACCAGAGGCCGAACTCGGGATCTGACAAGATGGCCGGGCTGCCCCGCAGGATCATCAAGGAAACCCAGCGTTTGCTGGCAGAACCAGTTCCTGGCATTAAAGCAGAACCAGATGAGAGCAACGCCCGTTATTTTCATGTGGTCACTGCTGGCCCCCAGGATTCCCCCTTTGAGGGAGGGACTTTTAAACTTGAACTATTTCTTCCAGAAGAATACCCAATGGCAGCACCTAAAGTACTTTTCATGACCAAAATTTATCATCCTAATGTAGACAAGTTGGGAAGAATATGTTTAGATATATTGAAAGATAAGTGGTCCCCAGCACTGCAGATCCGCACAGTTCTGCTATCGATCCAGGCTTTGTTAAGTGCTCCTAATCCAGATGATCCATTAGCAAATGATGTAGCGGAGCAGTGGAAGACCAACGAAGCCCAAGCCATAGAAACAGCTAGAGCATGGACTAGGCTATATGCCATGAATAATATTTAAATCGATCCGATCATCAAGTGTGCATCACTTCTCCTGTTCTGCCAAGACTTCTTTTTTGTTTGCATTTAATGGACACAGTCTTAATAGAAACATTACAGAATAAAAGCCCAGACATCTTCAGTCCTTTGGTGATTAAATGCACATTAGCAAATCTATGTCTTGTCCTGAATTACTGTTGTAAAGCATGAGCTGAGGCTAGAAGTATCATCTGGATTGTTGCAGAACATTTAAAAGCAGTGGCTCTCTGCTTTTATTCATTTCCCCCATCATGGTTTAAGTATAAAGCACTGTGAATGAAGGTAGTTGTCAGGGTTAGCTGCCAGGGGTGTGGGTGTTTTTATTTTGTGGGGTTTTTTTGTTTTTGATTTTTTTTTTGAGGGGAAAGGTAGTTTTATTTTAATTTTATGGGCTCCTTTCTCCCCCCCTTTATGGTGATCTAATTGCATTGGTTAAAAGCAGCTAACCAGTTCTTCAGAATATGCTCTCTAGCCATGTCTAACTTTATTTAGACTCTAGATGGACAAGCTTGATTGTTTGAATCAAAATGGGAACATTAAACAAACATCACAGCCCTCACTAATAACATTGTGACTTTACTGTCAGGTGTAGATTCCCCTCTTCAAAAAAAAAAAAAAAGAAAAGCAAAAACTTGTGACCATTTTGTATGGCTTGTCTGAAAACTTCTGTAAATCTTATGTTTTAGTAAAATATTTTTTGTTATTCTACTTTGCCTTTGTACAGTTTATTTTACTGTGTTTATTTCATTTTCCCAATGTGACAATCGTATTTAAAAATTAAAACTGATGAAACATTCTGTTTTGGTCTTCACCATCTGACAAATTGAATGGCAAGAGAGTTTGCCAGTTTATAAATTGGCCCTGAGCATGCATAAAGCATCAGTATCTGACCTTTTTTTTTTTTTAACCTCCTAGAAATACAAAATAAATGTGTGTTGTCTGATTAGTTAGGCTATTGTTGGTGTCTTGCCACAATGTTTTAAAAATTACTGTACAGGGACAGTCACAGCAAAGAAAGCATTAGTGACTGACATGTAGGACTTTCACATGTTGTGCCACATTTTTACCTCAAATGTGGATTATGATCTTTTTCTTGGTTCCTATCTTTAAACTTCCTATGTGGCCACTGGTGTGTATTATTAGGAAACACCAATCTGATATTCATTTGGGGTTTGCTGATGCATTTGAGTCTTCCTTATAGACCTAAGAGTGTATCTCAAGCAACCAGCTTGCAGAAGTGTCACCAGAAAGGTTTCTTCCTTTGAGAGCATCAAATCTTAAGTTAATGTGTTGCTTTCACCTCCTAGTATTTGCTGTGGGAGCTCCTTTTATTCTTTAATTTGGTATTAGTAGATTTTTCTTTACTGACAGTTTCCTCCCCTCACAAAACTGTTGTTTTCCATTTCTCTCCACATCTAATTCCTGATTCTTATTTTTAAGTCATAAATGTAGCCAAGTCATAAATATGTAAATGTTAACCTTCAGGTTGGAATCTTTTGTCTCTTGCAGTTTAAGGTAATGGATATTGTAGCCTATTTTGAATTTTCCTCACTCTTATTCTCATAATTTCTGGAGTTTCTTCAGAATGTGGTGTATTTTATTGTGCTCCTATGTAAGATGAAGAATTATCTATTAAAATTACGTTTTCAACATAAAAAAAAAAAAAAATGCCCTGCATGTAGCATTACTGTTAGAACTATAATGTCTAGAGAGGGTACAATCAAGATTGTAGGAAGACATATGTGTACACCCGTATTCACAGCAGCTAAAATGTGGAAGCAAACTAAGTGTGCACCAACAGATAAATGGATAAATAAAATTTGGTATATGCACACAGTGGAATATTATTCAGTCTTTAAAAGGAGGGAAATTCTGACTATATTATGTAGGTGAACCTTGAGGACATTACAGTAGATGAAATAAGCCTGTTGCAAAAAGATGAATACTTTTATGATTCTATTGAGACAGTCAAAATCAGAGGCACATAATAGATAGGCCCTAGCTGGGGCCTAGGGTCAGGAAAATGGGGAGTTACTGTGTAATGGATATAGAACTTTTTTAAGAGGAAAAGAATCTTTGAGATGGATGGTGGTGATAATTGCATAACATAATGAATGTATTTAACATCAGTAAACTGCACATCAGTAAACTGTACAAATGGTTAAGATGGTAAATTTTAATGTGTATGTATGAATATGCAACAACGAATCCCACTAATATATATATATACAATTATAATGCACCAATAAAATATTTTTTTAGAGATGGTAAATTTTGGGGCTGGGATTGTAGCTCAGTGGTAGAGCACTTGCCTAGCATGTGTGAGGCACTGAGTTGACCCTCAGCACTGCATAAGAAATAAATAAAATATTGGTACTGTGTCCATTTACAACTTAAGAGAAGATGGTAAATTTTATTATGTATTTTTATCACACACTCAAAAATAATAAGGGGCTGGGGTTATGGTTCAGTTGGTAGAGTGCTTGCCTTGCAAGCACAAGGCCCTGGGTTCAAACCCCAACACCGCGAAAAAAAAAAAAAAGGGCTGGAGGTATAGCTTAGGGGTAAGAGTGCTCACCTATCATTCGTGAGGCCTTGGTTTCGATCCCAGGCACCACAAAATAAACAAATTAATTAAAAATGAATTAAAAAAAAAAAACCCACATAACAAAAAACTGGATGTTGAACAAGAATGGAAAGGAAAAGGACATATCCAGTTTGACTCCATTTATAGGAGATCCCTGACCAGGATGGGTTGACTTGCAATTTTTAAACTTTTATGATGATGCAAAAATGACACACATTCAGTAGAAACTATATTTGAATTTTGATTTGTTCCTGGCTAGCACTATGCAGTACAATATTCTCTTGCAATGTTGGGCAGCAGCAGAAAACCAAAGCTCCCAGAGAACCACTCAAACATGAGGGTAAACAACTGATACTCTATGAGTACTGGGTTGCTAAGCTACGATGTTCAGTAAGTTAGGTATATCAAATGAATTTTTGACTTACAACATTTTGAACTTACTGTGGGTTTATCAAGATGTAACCCCACTGTAAGGAGCATCTATGTATAAGATCAAAAACGTGTAAAAGTAAACAATATACTGATTGAAGACACATACTATAAAATAAATAAAAGGCAAGAAAACAAAAAACAATGTGTATGCAAACAGAAAGAGAAGGTAAATTCAAGTTAATACCTTAGTAGTTTCTGGAAACCTTTTATATATTCTGGTACAGGGCATCCAGCCTGCTGTATAACATTGGCAACACTGAAAAGGAATCCCACAAACATAAACTTGTATCTTGTCAAATTGATTTTTATGTATATAAACCCTCTGTACAACATAAAAGAAACTATAACTACTCGAAGTAATCCAGTAAAGTATTCCAGTATTTTATCAATCATCACCATACAATTTCTCAGTAATGTGGATTACTGAGAAAACTATTCATTGGACTAAAATCATGTATTGATGAAGAACTTTAGATAGCAACCACTTCAACATTAATCAAGTCCTAAAAAGCTACTAGGCCCATCATGGAGGAAACTCTGAATGAAGCCAGTGTTATGCTTAAATTTATTAAGCGGTAGGGTTTACTATGGAATTTAAGCTTTTCATGTATACTAACTTATTCACTCCTCACAAGAACCCAATGTGGTAAATACTACCATAACCCCCATTTCATAGATAGAAATTAAGGTGCATAGTTACAATAAAGTTGGGGTTGCTAAGGAGACCTTAGGTGGATCCAAGCTGTTACCTAAACATGTGAAAGGTGCTCAAAGCAATACTACTTCCAAGTTCTAATAATAAAAGGAAAAATAAGACTGGTCATTTTTCCTTTTTCCATGGTTAAAATTTAGCTGCCTAAAACCATTAACAGAATTTGAGACACAGCTATTTTGTAATTATCTGTTAACAGAATTTACATAGAAAAATAATGGGACAATTTTGCCAATTGGATACTAAGGTACTATTCCTAATTTACCTTCTTAATAATGGTTTATCATCTTCAGTGAAAAATGTAACAGCTTTTCCCTTATGACCTGCTCTTCCAGTTCGACCTAAGGGAAATCAGACCATAAAGCATTTTTG
The DNA here is from genome assembly GCF_902686445.1 of Sciurus carolinensis. NCBI lineage: Eukaryota > Metazoa > Chordata > Mammalia > Rodentia > Sciuridae > Sciurus > Sciurus carolinensis. The sequence goes on from NC_062215.1 coordinate 37,065,235, forward strand.
GGGGGTTCCAAAGGGACTCTAGATGTTCACAAAAAAAGTTACTGAATTTTTGTAGCACTAAAAAGTGAGTATTTCTAAAGGATAGATGATTAGGCAGCATAGGGAAAGAAAAAAAAAAGATAACTCACCTATCCTGTGGATATATTCCACTGAGCTGGTTGGAAAATCATAATTGATTACCAAATTCACACCTTTAAAATCAATTCCTCTTGCAAGCAAGGCTGTACAAATAAGAACCCAGATTTTTCCTGCTCGGAAGCTGTGGACTGTATTATCTCTCTGGTTAAGAAAATATATATTTAATGCTTTAGTACTATGCTAGGAATGAAAAATGGGCACTTCATAAATTTAATGCCAATATTTCTTTAAGGTTTTGTAGTATACATTTACCTGCTGCTGTGTTCTTTCTGCATGAATAACATCCACATTAATACCTTCATATATAAGCTCATGAAAAAGTTCTTTAGCTCTTTCAATGGACTGAACAAAAACAAGTACAGGTGGACTGAAACCCTTTTAAAAGAACAAAGGCAAAAGTCAGCACACATAACTCATAAGCAATAATACAACCAACCAGTGTTTCATAATAGGATTTTAATTCACAAAAGAATCCAAATAAATTTATTGCACTATCATTGCCAAATTCCTCATGCCAGTGGTTTAAATCTGCCTCCATCTCCTCCCCACCTATTCTCTACGTTAAGTTCTTTCCACTTAATTTTAACTGTATTCTTTATCATGCTAATTCTAATAAACTTGTCTAATTCCTTTTTGCCACAATAAGGAATGTCCACTCTGAAACAATCATTTCTTGGTTTATATGCCTCAGAATTTTGATTCTGCTTGTAATATAAAAACTGTTTCTTCATTTTCTATATAGGTTTCATGGTAGTAACTCTTAAGAACTGATGGGAGGTGAGGCCACACTGAGTTTCATTTTAAGCTGTCTACCTTCTTTTCCTCCTACCCTCCCCTTCCTTTACATGCCATCCAAGGAGAAGACCTGTTCCTTGGTCTTGTAAATGTATCTAAGAGGCAGGAGCAGAGCCACTGTCTCCAGTGACACAGAAATGGTAGACCTGTAATTGTGGGCAACTATCAACTCTTGTTACAACCCTGCCACCCCTTGCTGTGTGTATATATATAATACTTTGTCCTTCATATGTGAAAGATCCAGTGTTGGAATTCTTTGGTGTAAATAAACGTTTGGTTTTATTTATCAAAAAAAAAAAAAAATTGTTTCTTTAATTCATTGTTTTTAATTCTAATTTTGATAGTTCCCTACAGCTTAGTCTCTAAGTTCTCTTAAATAATCTTTATCTTATTATGTAAAATAAAATCTCAGTATTAACTACAAACTCTAAGCAGATTGTTTTTATATCATTATACCTAGTCTCTTTCAAACCAAGTTTCTGTATCTTCAAATGCCTGTATTAGTGCTTCTTAGCCTTTTTATTTTGGTTTACCTACTCCTTTTGGCATCTAATGAAGTGAGGCGCTGCATGCCTATAATCCCAACAGTTCAGGAGGCTGAGGCAGGAGGATCAAAGCCAGCCTCAGCAAAAGCGAGGTGCTAAGCAACTCATTGAGACCCTGTCTCTAAATTAAATACAAAATAGGGTTGGGGCTATCATTCAGTGGTCAAGTGCCCCTGAGTTCAATCCCCAGTACCAAAAAAAAAAAAAAAAAAAAGTGATGAGGCTTTCTAACTGGCAACCACTTTATTCATATAAAATCTGACATACAATTTCACAGACTTCCCAAAGTTCATATATAGCTAAAAAATCTCTGCTGTATTATGTCTATAATGATTATCTTTGAAAACCTTAAAATTCTATAGTGGCAAGATATCCCTAAGAATGTCGATAAAATGAATACATAGAGAATTTATTATGTGCCAAGCCCTATTTTAAGTACTATGTTTATATTAACTCACATACTATTAACAGTTCTATAAGGTAGATATTATCCCACCTTACAGATGAGGAAACTGGAACAGAGGGGGTTAAATTACACAAAAGTAGAATGCTAGAGGTAGAATTTTAATCCAGGTAGTCTGGCTCCAAAGTTCAGAACCTCTAAAGCATTCTATTTCTATCATCTCCAGTTACTTAAAAATACCTTTCCCATTCATTTTCCAACTATCCATCACTAAAGGCTGTCATACTTGTTTATTTTCTTCTCATCTCTGCTCAGTCTACTTTAATGGCCTGATAATTATTTTCCTTACTTTCAGCCTTTTTCTTTACACCCATCTTACATAACTATTGTTTGACTAATATTCCTTAAAAATTATGTGGCCACATTCTTCAAAAATGTTCAGTGCTCTCAACCTGACCCCAACGTCACTGTCCATCCTGATACTTAAATCCCCACCATACACCCTGCCTTAGACATGTAACCTCTTAATTAGTTTCCAGACATAGAGTATGCACCTCCACTTCTTCAAGTTTTATTTAGGCTGCTCTCTGAACCAGTAACACTCTCCTCCTCCACCATTTGTCCTACAGACCCTCTTTCAAGGCTCTGATTAGTAGGATACCTTCTATAAGGCTTTCCCCAAACAATCAAGCTTACCCCAATGGTCCCATTATGACTCTATGGATGCTTAAGAAAAATACTTTTGCTTTTTATGGCATTTTATCACAAACTATATTATAACAACTATATTTACTTTATTCCCAAAATAAGACTAAATTTCAGGGTGCAGAATTTATACTTCTTTTTGCTTATTATATGACCTACAGTAACTAACTTTTCAACTATGGCTTCTACTCAGCACTTACTAAAGGCAAAACAAAAGAAATCCCCACTCAGTGTCCCCAGTTCTTTTGTAACAAACCAGCAGTAGGATGGGGGAATGAATGGGACATATACATATTTACAGATGTAGAAAAATGTGTCTTTCAGAGCCTCAGGTGGGTCTTTTCCTAGTCTACTCTGAGGCAGGAGAGGCGGACTCCGCACCATTGGGCCACTAAGTAGGAGGCAGTATGATGATAAGATAGTGTAGAGACTCCCACCAGTAATACAAGACTTGGTGAACCTTACCACAACCCAAGAGTGTATCCAAATATACCTTTTTAACAAGTTCTCTCATGGCCAAAAGTTTTCCAGTCTCAGACCCAACAAAGAGAAGTTCTTGCTCTACTGTCTCTACTGCAGAATTCCTGAGAAGAAAAATATACCTTGTAGTTTATGAGAGCCAATTTTTGCTCCTTTCCACTGAACTCTAAAATAAATCAACAGATTTACAAAGAACTCCAGTAAAATCAACTTTACCACTGTCAACATAAGTAAATAGTTACACTTTAATTTGAAAGTAGAACTGTTATTTTAATGTTCTGTTCTGTGGTTGGGGGTGTGGCATTTGCCTGGCACATATGAGGCACTGGGCTGGATCCTCAGCACCACATAAAAATAAATAAATGAAGGCATTGTGTCCATCTACAACTAAAAATTTATTTTAAAAAATGTTTAGTTATAATTATAAAAATGTCACCTTAAGGAAATTTTTAGAAAACATTAAAGTTATATAAGCCAGGCACAGTGGTACATGTTATAATCCCAGCTACTCTAGAGATTTAGGCTAAAGGATCATGAGTTTGAGCCCAGGCTAGGCAACACAGTGTGTCTCCATCTCAAAACAAAATAAAACATAAAACAACCACAAAATAACAAAATATATATGAACAAAAAAATTAAATAAACTGCCTACAATTCTACCATTTCACAATAAATTTTGATGTGTCATTGTATTCTACTCATTAATTTTCATGTGATCATTAAAAAATTCTAAATGTGAAATTATTGGGTAAAATAATGAGAACATTTTTAAGGTTGTCATTCTATATGGCAAAACTTTCCTCCTAATGATTAGTGGGAGGTTATGTATACAATGATGATTAGGGGAGAGGTATTAAGGCTTTATAATACCCTGAGCTGCTGTAATATATTATGATATATAATTTTTCTCATTCTGTTGTTTGCCTTTAGTTACACTTATGGTAAATTTGCTCTGCTTTCTTTTTATGAATTTAAAGTTTAAAGTAGACAGGATATTCTTTCTTGTCCCATTTTGCTTCTTTTTTTTGGGGGGGGGGCAGGGGATGGAGTTTATGTTGCCCAGGCTGGCCTTGAACTCTTGAGCTCAAGTGATCCTCCTGACTCAGCCTCCTAACTAGTTAAAATGACAGGTGCATGCCACTACATCTAGTTTTCGTTCCATTTAATACGTTTCCATTTAATATGGTATCACGAGTACTTTTTCATATAGCTACAGTCTTCATACTTATTGTTTCACTGTTGTATAATATTTTGTTTGGTTACAGTATCATAATTTCCCTGAACTTTTTTCTACCAGTGTACATTTATTTAATAAAAAATGCTCCCCTCCCCCAAATACTTCCCCCTCCCTTTTTTCTTTTTGGTGTTGGGAATTATTAAAGCCAGTGCATCACACAGGCTCTACCACTGGCTATGATCCCAGACACTACCAAAACATTTTAAAAAAGAAATTATAAATCAATCAAATCTGACTTTAAAAAAAAAAAAAAAAAAAAGTTTAAGTAAAACTCTTACATAAAACTCCCATGCCAAACAAACTATCTCCCTGATTCTAAGAGTCACTTGTATCAGAAAACAAATCAGTGGGATAATGTGCAAGAACAATTAATTACCTTGCTCCAATGGATATAGTAATAATATTATCCAGGTTGAGTCTGCACCACTGTTCAACATCATATGCAAAGGTTGCACTGAACATAGCTCTTCTGACCTTGTGGGATGTGCAGGCCAGGAAAATGAAAGCCAGCTGGTCTCTAAACCCAGTTTTGCCATCTTCAAATAGTTTGTCTGATTCATCTACTACCAGCCACTCAACACTAATAAATAACAAAACAATTTGTAAATATTAAAGTAGAAGATCCAAGACACTTCACTAAACTGTGGGGACACAAGAGGAAGTCAAACCATGATTCTGCTTTTTGGATCCATTTTATCATACCAGAACAATATAAGAAAAGCAAGTATGAAAAATGTAAAAACAAAATAAATCTAACTCAATGAACTTATTCTATTAACTTCAAAGATGAGGTTCCATTACTACAACTGAGTTTTGCATAAACCTCATAAACCTCATAAACCATCATCTTTGCTGAAAGATGAGCAAAGGTTTAGGGCAATCAAAAATGCTTATCAAAATGTGTAATGTTCTTCCAGACTAGATACTTATTTTTTCTGAGTTTAATGAAAACTGTTATTCTCCACATCAACACTGACTTAAAGTTAGCAGACAAGCAAGTTCCAAAGGGAAATAATACAAGTAACTAAGAACAAAATATAAACAACTAAATGAAAAACATACATAAAGACATTAAAATATTATCTGTACCTTGTTAGGTCTATTCCTGGTGGATCTTGCTTTAACAAATAGATTAGTCGATTTGGAGTAGTCACAAGAATATCTACAGGAAACATATGATAAAAATTGCAAAAATAAGTTGCACCACTTTTCTGGGGGTGGTAGTGGTGGTGGTATTGGGGCCTAAACCCAGAGGTGCTTTTTATTTTGACTCAGTAAGGGTCAAACTTAAGTTGCTAAGTTGCTGAGGCTGGCTTTGAACTTGGGAGCTGCCTGCGTCAGCTTCTTGAATCATTGGGATTATAGACCTGCACCCACACTGGTTAGGTGTATCCCTTTTGAAAGAAATTAAGCCTTCTGAATCTCAGTCAGTAACCTTTCATGCGAAGGGGAGAGAAAAGTTATTGACATAGAAGTTCTTCCTCATTAGTAAGCTAATACACATTTTTTTTTTCAAGACAGCATAAACTACCATCTTCCTACTCTCCTGTTATTATATTTGGGAAATCTCAACTTCTAAGAGGCAAGAAGACTATCTAACCCAACAATTTGATTTTCAAACTCCCTCACACATAGGAAAATCCTTTCTTTAAATGAAATTTTACTCAGAAGCTCAAGAAAAAAGATAAAAGCTGATTATCTGGTTGCTATAAGAACAAGGAGGTAATCCATTCTTACCTGCAAGAGTATTTTTATGGCAGATTAAAAATCAATACTATAAAGCAGGGTTTCTCAACCTTAGCACTGTTGACATTTTGGGTCAGACAATTCTCTTTTGAAGAGGGCTATCTGGGGTATTATAAAATATTTAACAATATCCCTGGCCTCTACCCACTATACGCTATTGGCTTCCCTTCCAGTTGCAACAATTAAAAATGTCTACAGATATCCACAAATGTCCCAATGGTAAATGGAGATAGGCAAAATCATCTCACCATTGATATATATTTATATCACCATTGGGTGGAGATCTTTCAGTTTCTTTAAAAAATAAAACTAATTACATACATGGCTTTTAACAACTCTGATGTGATGATCAGGATATTTATAACTTCCAAATCCCTTACATGCTCTATATCCCAAGCATGAATTTCTTACCAAACTTCTTAGATGATTTAGGTCCGAATTTCTTGGTTGCTACTGCTGCTTTGTGGATCATGTGTATCCTGAATCCTGTTCCCTCAGAGATTTTAATTAACTCTCGGTGAATCTGAAACACAAAATGATAAAAACATGAGGTGTTATGATACTTGGATAGGGTGTGTAGTGATTTACATTATCAATAAATTTACCAACTCATAAATATCTATAATGTGCTGATTAACCTAACACAGGTCAGCGTTTTAGAATAAGGTCAAAGAGGACTCAGTGGTTTCTTCAAGACTTAATAAAATTTAAGTCTTAAAATACATCACAGGAGTCTTTCAATTTCAAGCATCTTGCAACACTTATTGAAGAAGTATAAATGCTAAAATTGTCATGCTTTAGAAAATTTTAAGAAGTCTTATAAGACTGACCCATTTGCAGGAATATACAGAATACTCTATACAGAATATTTGATTGTGACAGAAGACTTGGTCTTATTATTACGATTTTTTAAAACGGGCCTTATTCTTTTGAGATCCTTTTTTATTAACCTTGCTATGATCACTGAAGCAAACTCAAATGCATTCTCTAAAAGCTGTAAGCCATACCTGGCTGGCAAGTTCTCGTGTTGGGGATATGATCAGGGCTCTGAAGCCTTTATTTGCAGGTTGTTTCAGCTGCATTAAAATGGGAATGCTAAAAGCTAAAGTCTTCCCAGATCCTGTTGGAGCAGAAGCCAGAAGTTCCCGACCCTAAAAATGTAAAGTAAGTGTAAGGAAAAGTATATAAAAATTTCAGAGCCTGGTCAAATAATTCTGTCAGCCATAATAACAATAAAATTAAAATTTAACAAATCCAACAGTTCAAGTCCTATTCACTTTTCTCTCTTTTCCTATATTTGTTTTTATATCACTCTCTATTCTTGCTATTACCACCCCAACAGTCTCTGAGCATTGGTGTTTAAGTCCATTTGAGTGGGTGAACAATGTAAACAACTAAAATCCGAAGATAATTATATCTATTTCAGTTTTTCTTCCCCATTGAACTCTTTCATAAAAGCAAAATCACAGAATCAACTTATTATCCTGACACTTGTATTCCTCACTCCCTAAGGAGGATTTTGTTAAACAACAAGGTTAGAAATCAAAAGTGGCAATGACCTACCAGGAATTTATAGGTAACAATGCATTGTTGAAACTCATGAAATTGTGCACTTAAAATCTATGCTTTTTATTATACATATACTTAAATAATTAAAAGTATTGAGAAAGAAACTAAGTTGGGTTATGTACAAGAATTTTAGAAAGCATTTGTATTTCTGAAGTAGCTTCTGGACATTATAAACCCAATCAACAATGTAAAGATAAAGCATACTCCCTATCCTTAGAGGATTCACATGCAGCAAGAAAAAGAACACGCACTCTCTCTGCTTTCTTGCTGCCATGAACTGAGTAGCTAGTTCAGTCATGCCCTTTAGCCATGATGCTCCGCCTCACCTTGGGCCCAGAGCAACAGAGTCAGTCAACCATGGATTGAACCTCTGAAACTTGCTTAAGTTGTTTTTCAGGAAAAGCTTCCAACTCAAGTATGGTATAAAACCAGCTTTTCAAGAATGGACATGAATAGAAGCCAGATCACCCAGACCTTTGATGTCTCAGGCTTAAAATCCCCCATGCAGATGATGATACCTTCTACCAAAAATATGTGTGTGAAAAGGAATGATGACTGTCTATACTGTGCAAAAGAACCCTAGAAATTTCCCTTCTTGCCATCCCATTAACACGCAGTATCTCCCTTCTCCCTTCCTTTAAATTCCCCCAAAACAAGCTGATCAGGGCGGCAGATCTGAGCTTCTGGTCTCCTGGCCCAGTGACACAAAATGTCTTTTTTCTTTTTGAAAACACACACACACACACACACACACACACACACACACACCCCATGGAGAACTGAGGGTGGAGTGAGGAGGGAAATGGTGTTGATAAAGGAAAAAGATTAACATGTAATTGTAGTGATTCAGACAAGTTTAGGGTTTAAGACAAGGAGGATTTCAAGGAGAGAGGGAAGAGAATGAGCAAACACACAGAGAAGGAATGTTACAGGCATCCTATACCTTCATACTCACATGCAGCATAACTGGAATGGCTTGCATTTGGATTGGTGTAGGTGTTTGGAAGCCTGCACCTAGAATGTTCTGAAGCAGTCGAGAATTTATTTTATATTCCTGGTCTAACTGCTGAAATGTAGTAATTGGGTCAGGAAGATCAGTTCCTTGGATATGAATTTTGTGTTTATTTCGGAAGAAGTTTATCTGAAAAGTAAAGTAAAGGGGCCACCATTGATATGGTCAAATAAATACATTCTTATATGTAAAACAGTAACCGTTTCTGAGATAAGCTTCAGCAGCATATGAAACTTTCTGATTAAATCAAAGTCCCAAAGTGACATAGATGGTAAATATATTTCATGCCCTTTCATAGGCAGAAGACCTTCCTAATAAAACTACCCATGCTTTCTTATTAATGTGTTACTGCCAGGAGTAATATGTTATTCGTACAAGTGTGCTATTGTCATAGTCATCACTTATAATCTTACATAAATTTCTACAAGGTAAGCACTGAATCCATCATTTTCTTTATATGGCACTTGGCATACAAGTGCCAATGTTTTTTAAGAAAATGCTTTTAAAAAAAACTCTAAAACAAACACAACTCTTAAAAACTGAGTGCCAAAAATGGAGTCTAGAAGTATTGATTTGGTATGTGTCCTCATTCTCTGTCTCAGACAGTCAAATTCTAGTTTCTGGATTAGAGGAGCAGGCTGCAGTGATCCCTAAAGTTAGTTAGATACACACACCTCTCCATCAGCAACATGGCAAGTGTACAGCAGATATATTGATTGTATATTTGATGTTTCCTCTATATCCACTTTCCCTTATTCCCATACTACAGAACAGGTTTCTTAAGAATTCTAACCTTCTAATCTCTATCAGAGGAAATCCTTTTAAAGCAGTAAACTCAATATAGAAAGAGTCAAATTTTGTTTATCAAACAGGGTTAAGAAGTTTGAGGAATTTAATTCAAAAAATACTAGTAATCTTAAAATTTGAGCAGGTCAAGAATGGTTAAACACATACACACATACCTATACCTATCTAAATAGATAATCTTTAATTATAATAAGCTTTTAAACCTTTCAGTCACAGTACAAATATCTACTTGCTTTAAGTTGCCATTGACGTAAAACCTAAACCTAAACCTAAACAAATGTAATTAATCTTCTATTGTCACAAAACTACATTCACTTTTACCAACAGAAATAACCCAAATCTAGTGAAAAAGTTCCTAGCTCAGAAAAACATAAACTTCGAGGGCTAAGACATCTTTCTCACCTTTTCCTTTCTGAGATGTTCCAACTTTCCTGAAGATAGTTTATTTTCTCCTTTAACATTTTTATCTTCAATATTTGCTTCCATAGATGATACCCACTGTATAGTATTATCTTCTTGAGAAATAATTTCTAAAACACATTTTTAAAATTAAATGATTTTAAATACAATGGTCTTGGATGTAGCAAACAGGCCATATTTTTACACTACACAAGAAAAAATACTAGCTGATGCAACTAGATAAGAGAAAGTAATAGGCAAGTTGTGTTGATAATCAGAGCTCTAAAGCTTACTCTCTTTTCTTTTTGGTTGCTTCAGTTGCATAATATGTAGAGGTAAAATGACTGTATACTTGAAAAGAGAGATTAATTGAAAAACTACATGAATAGTAAGGCAGTCAGCTTCTTTATATCCAACAACCAGCTACAAAGAGGATAAAAGAAAGATTTCACTTACAATAGCAATGAACACAACACAATACTTAGGAACTAAGTATTAATGTTGTAAAGATAGCAATTCTCCATGCATCTATAAATAACACTAATTCAATTAAAAGTAGATAGGATCGTTTTGGTAACTGAACTAGATGACTACTGTGTATATGGGGGAACAAATAATAAAAGAATAACCTTAAAAATTTCAAGAATAATGAGCAAAGTGTTCCACTGGAATTTTTAAAAAGTTTTTCCACTGCACTGAACTTAAGTGACATACAATAAACTACATATATTTTAAAGTATATTTTGGGACTGGGAATGTAGCTCAGTGATGGAGAGCTTATCTAGCATGTATGAGGTTCTGGGTTCAATCTCCAGCACCATACACATACAAGGATATAATTTGATGGGTTTTGACATACGTACATATATTCATTACGCCATCAGCACATTCAAGGTTACTTTTATCACCTTCTCATGGCCTCCTATAATCTATTGCTCCATCCCTAGAAAACTTCCAATTTAATTCCTGTCACAACATTTTATAAAAATGGAATCATGTAGTCTAATTTTAGTCTAGCTTCTTTTATTCAGGATAGTTATTTTGAGATTCATCTATGTTAAAGGTATCACTAACTTAACATGTTATTACTAGGTAGTATTCCATTATATGAACATACAATTGGTTTATTCTTCATCTGCTGAACGACATATGGATCATTTCCAATTTGGGACTATTACAAATGAAGCTGTTATGAACATTTGTATACCTGTCTTCCTGAGGACATTCTTTCCTTTCTCTTAGGTAAATACCTATGAGTGGAATAGTACATGTATAATTAAAAAAAAAAAAAAAAAAAATCCCAAACTGTTTTCCAAGGTAATTAATTGTATTGTTTTATTATCAATAGTGTGAGAGTATATTTCTATATATTCTTTCTTGCCTACATTTGGTATAGTCGGTCTTTTATTTTCAGCCATTCTAATGGGTATGCATTGGTGTTGAATTTTATTTAAATCTGCCTGATGACTAATGATGTTGTATATTCATCTTTTATATGCTATTGCTATGTGGATATCATCTTTGATGAGTAGATACAAGTTTGATAGACATGTTGCAAGTATTTTTTCCCCTTTGGCTTGACTTTTCATTTTCTTAATGCTCTCTTTTGATGAGCAAATATTTTCAATGTCCAATATATCGATTTTTCCTTATGGTTTGTGCTTTTTGTGTTCTAAGAAATCGCCACATACCTCAAGGTAACAAAGACAGTTTTCCTATTTTCTTCTAGAATCTATCTTCTATAGATTTTGCATTTCAGTCTGTTTCAAGTTAATTTCTGCATACAATCTGAAATAAGGGATGATGTCTACTTTTCGCTATACCAATCCTGCAAAATTTGCTGAAAAGACTTTCTTTTTTAATTGGATTGCCTTAGCACCTTTGTTGAAATCTAAGTGATCATATGTATATATGGGTCTATGGACTCCATGCTCTGTTTGATCTATTTATTTCTTTGTTAATATCAACTACCTTGATTAATGTAGTTAGTTAATTTTAGAGTAAGTCTTGAAATCAGATAGGGTTAAGTCTTCCAAATTTATCTTTTTAAAAACTACACTGGTTATATGAAGTCCTTCAATAATTTCTACAAAAGTCTTCTGAAATTTTAATTGAGACTGAACTAACTCTATAGATCACTTCAGGGAGAAAATAGTTTCCCAGTCAAAAACATGATATGCCTTGCTGCTCTACTGGATCTTTTTATAATATAAGGTCACAGTGATGAAAACAAGCTTGTGTACAAATACAGAAAAACCAATGGAAGAGGAACAGAGCCTAGGACAGACCTGAAAATTAAAGCTGAATACAACAAAAAAGTTATATTGAAATCCAATAGGGAAAAGATAGATTATTGAGATAATCTATCACAGGATCAAAGATTTCAATATAACAAAATGAAATTACAAATAAGAAAGGGAGAATTTAAAAAATAATAATAAACTTAAATGTCAGAACTGCCCCCCCGCCAAGAAATACAGAAGATAAATTAAACTATAAAATGGCAAAAAAAAAAAAAAAAAGATAAAGGGCACATGACAAACTGAGGAACATTTCTGGTTAACATATGAGGTTTAATAAATTGAGAAATAAATGAATAATCTGGCACAAAAAAGGTACAAAATACATGAAGAGAAAATATACAGAAAGAGAAAATTCTCATATATTGCTGGTATCTATCACGATGAATAACTTAAAAAGTATATTCCTTTTATAGATAGTTGGCACTAACATATCCAAATCATTACCAATTCACAAGATCTTAAATCTTCCAATTAAAAATAGATATAAGTCCTCCTGAGTGTGTGGTACACTCCTGTAATTCCAGTGACCTCAGAGGCTGAGGGAGGAGGATTCAAATTGGAGGCCAGCCTGGGCAACTTGACAAGACTATGCCTCAAATTAACAAATAAAAGAGAACTGGGGATATAGTTTAGTAGAAGAGTGCCCTGGGTTTAATTTCCAGTAATGCTAAAAAAATAATAATAATAATAAAATAAAAAAATAGATATATGCCTATATATTATATCATAGATCAATGTTCTATACATATTAGATGCTAAATGGTTCTAGTATCTATCTGTGTATTTCTGGCTACCTAACATTTAAATCTTTTTGCCAAGTTTATTGCATGTTTTTCTTATTAATAGAGGGGAAAGATTTTATTAAACCCCCTTGCAGCCATTGTAATAGCATTTACATTGTATCAGCAAAAATCTGGAAACAAAATAAATATCTGTCACACAGGAACTTGTCAAATCAATTATGGGTCAACCCTACAATGTATGATAGGATACTACGTTGTGTTACACTGAACAAAATGGTATATGTCCTACTGATAAAATGTTTTGGGTGAATAGTTCTGCAATATCTAAACTTAAAATAAATCTATTTTTTAACTCTACAATTCCACTTAAAAGAATTTATTGGATGATATTCTTACATATACACATTAAGTAGAGCAACATTTCTGGTAACACACAGCAAAAATGTAGAAATGACCTAAATATCCATCACAGAGAAACATGTTAAATTTTTTTTTGTTGGGTGAGATACTTGGCAAAGCATGTGATCTACAATTGAGCTACAGTCCCAGTACCTTAAATCAGTTCTTTTTTTTTTTTTTTTTTTTTTTTTTGTAGTGCTAGGGTTTGAACCCAGGGCCTCGTGCTTGCAAGGCAAGCACTCTACCGACTGAGCTATCTTCCCAACCCTTAAATCAGTTCTTAAATCAACTACGGAATGTATAGTGAGATACTATACTGTGTTAAAAATGAACAAAGAGGGGCTAGGGTTGTGGATCAGTGGCAAAGCACTTGCCTAGCATGTGTATAAATAAATAAAATAAAGGTCCATTGACAACTAAAAGAATATTAAAAAAAAAAAAATTAACAAGGAGGACATTTCCTACTGATTCCAAACAATTTTCAAGATACACACACACACACACACACACACACACATAAAAATATAATTTTTTTAAGGAGAAAAAAAAAAGGTTGGTCACCATGCCATGTACCTGTAACCAGGGAGACTGAGGCAGGAGGACTGTGAGTTTAAGACCAGCCTAGATAATATACAGACTCTGTCTTCACAAAAAAAGGCAGGGGGGAAGAGGGAGGTTCATATTACAATGTGTATAGAGAATATTCATGTTTATAGAATATATAAGCATGTAAATACAGTATTCATATTTTTAAGGAATACATTAGTGTATATATAAATAAAATAGCTCTAGAAATATACAAAAGAAATTTGATTAGCAGTGATTGCCCCTGAAGAAATATAGGACTGGAGATAAAGAGTGGGAAGGAAATTTACTTGTCATCATCCCTGTATAACTTAAGTAGCTACTTCACAAAAAAATGGTACAGGGCTAGGAAACAATAGCTATTTAACAGAAAAAGAAAACTATTCCTACAGTGTAGTATAGAGAGGAGAAATCGCATGACAAATAGGCAGAGTAAGACCAGACAAGTAAAAAAAAAATGAAATATAAATTCCAGTAAAGCATATGAAAAGATGCTGAACCCCACCAGTAATCAAAAAAATATAAATAAAAAAGTTTCATTCATTATACTGGCAAAAAATTTAACACGAATAATATTCATCATTGACAAAGGTGTGGGAAATAATTTTGTAGTTTATGTTGAAAGGAGTTTGCATATCTTTTTACTAAAGATATTATTCTACAGAAATAAAAGCACATGTGCAAAAGGATATATGTATGAATATCTTTACTGTAGCAATCTTTGTCATGGCAACTACATGGAAACAATCTGAATGTCAACAACTGAAGAATAGTTCTATATTGTTTGACTTATAAGCGTACGCCTTTAGTTTGTGTGTGTGTGTGTGTGTGTACGCCTTTAGTTTGTGTGTGTGTGTGTGTGTGTTACTGAGGATTGAACCCAAGGCCTCAAGCATACTAGGTTAACACTTTACCACTGAGTCACATCCCTATGCCTTTTATTTTTGAGAGGATCTCACCAAGTTGCCCAGCTAGTCTTCAGCTTTTAAACCTCCTGCCTCAGCCTCCTGAGTAGCTGGATTACAGGTATCAGCCACTCCACCCTGCTAGCATGTACTATTTTATAACTGAAAAAAGTTAAATAGAAAAAAAAAAAACCCACTGAAATCCAACACTAACCTGAAATCATCTTCCTCCTCTTTTTCCTGTTTGGCTCCCTCTTCTTTTCAGTTAGGCTCTCTTCTTTTTTCTCTTCATTTTGGAGTTCCCGGTGTGTTTGTGACACTTCACACTCACTTAAGACAGACTTCTTGTTTCCAAAGAAGTCCAGTCCCTGGTTCACTTCTGAAGAATCAAAGTCATATTTCCTTTTTCCTACCTAAAACCCAAAAAATTTTTAAATGAAATCTACTGACAGAATAGTATTGCTTTCATCCAAGCAGGACTGGCAGTAAGAACACAGATCTAATGACTTCCCATCTTTTTTTATTCTTTCACCAAATGTTTGTGGAGCTGATGAATGTGTTCGGGCAAAAGGAATCTAAAAACACATCATCTTTTTTGACTTTATAATTGTAACCATAACCATAATACCATTAACTCTTACATATATTAACTATACGTCAAGCAGATTTCTAAGCATTTTATACATATTAAATTACTTCATCCTCACAGTACCCCTACTTATAGCAAAGAGCAGTATTACAGATGCGACAAACAAGGCATTAGGAAGTAACTTGACCAAGGTCTCAGGACTATAAACTGGCATTTGAACCCAGAACATATGGTTCAAGAACAACTACAGATCCAGCATTTGGACCCTGAACATCTGGCTCCAGAACTACACTAAACTGTAATCAAAGGAAAGAAACACATGCTGCACTAAGGGAAAAACTCTCTATTCCTTTATAGCAAAGTAGACGTTCAAGCTTTTCCACAACTGGGCCCCAAATGGCTTCTCTCAATTCTCACTACTTTCCCTACATAAAATCTCTTATTTCTAACTTGTTCTTCTCCTTGGTCACTTAACGTGCTGAGGGTCGGAGCAATTAAAAGAACAACATCCAATACAGCTACATGCATATCAAGTCAAACTTGGAAGGCTATAGTTAAAAAACAAAACAAAACAAAACAAAAAAACCCTTTTTTCGAAATTCCTTTCCACCCGTTTTGGGAAAATGTCCCTTTTGAAAGGAATTCCGATTTTGATGTGAATAAGAAGTAGGGAAAGTTTCTGTACCCGGTTCAACTAAGTCCACCAAAGGCTCTGAAAAGATTCATTCGGAAGCGTGAACTGGCTAGGTCTGTGAGTAAGCTGAACCCCCAAAAAGGAAAGATGCCCCACGGAGGAGCAGAGTCAGAACATGGGGTCTCCGGGTGCGTCGGTCCGCGGCCGGTTCACTCTCACACTCCTGCTTCTTCCCCGTTATTCCGGCCTCGGTCCCCTATACACGGTACCTGGAATCGAGTTGCGTCTGCCGAGAAGCGTTTCACGTCGAATTTGGCTCCCGCGCCTAGACGGCGAAAGAGATCGTGTACATCCATCTTTACCCAGAAAGGTCCGCGAACTCACGACGCCTGCGCAGTCGACTTCCTTCCGGAAAGCCTTGGGCCTTGCTTCCGGCGGAAGTGCCTCTGAGGGCGGAGCTTGTATGTGACTGAAGGCTGGGTGGTACTGTCCTTGTATAGACAGTCGCTACCTATAAATTCCCTGAAAAAAACATCAGTATCTTCTTATGCCCAGGCATTGTTCAGACTTTTAGGGAAAGTTTGGTGAACAACATCCTAAGATTCCTGTCTTAAGAGAGCTTACTTTTTAGCGGGGACAGAAGATATTATTAAGAAATTTACAAGATAAACTTCCCAAAGTGGAAAGTACTGTGAAGCAAATCAAAAGGTGTAATTGATAGAGAAGGGTGTGGGGGATTGCTTGTAGCGAGATTAGTCAACTCTAAAGTAGTGATATTTGAACTGAGAGAAGGCATCCCAGATAGAGGAAATATGTGTTGGAAGAAGGGAAAAGATTTGGGACTTTGGGGAAATAGAAGGGCAGGGTGCCTGGAGCCAAAATGCAGTGAGGGAGTGCTAAATATAGGATTGGAGGGACAAGCAAACAAGATCTGAAAAAAATCTTACAACCAGGTCATGATAAGGAATTTGAATTTTAATGTAAACATGCCAGGAAAATTTCTATGAGGAGAGCAACATGACTTAGTTTATCATTTTATTTTTATTTTCTTCATTGCATTTGTAGTATATAAAATTATTTACTTCAGTATTGCCTCTCTTCTGGAAGTCATGAACTTGGGGATGTATTTTGCTTCTGTGTCCTGTCTCCAGTTCTTGTGCACTTTCCCATCCAAGTACTAACCTGACTTGATTCTGCTTAGCTTCCATGATCAGGTGCATTCAGGGTGGTACATCTATAGATAGTTCCTGTGTGCTCTCAAAAAATGTTTGATGAATGAATGAATGTTTTGTAAAAGATTACTCTGGGTATTTGAAGAATGAACCATAAAAGGACCAAGAGTGGAAGCAGATTAGTTAAAATAAGAATCACAGTGCTGACTCGGTCTATGTTGATATCTGTGTAAACAGACAGATTTCGGTTATAGTTGAGTGGGTAGAGCTTAATGTACCTGATGGATTTCATGTAGACGTAAGGGAAAAGGAGGAATCAGAGATCACTCTTAGGCTTTTGGCTGTTTATATGGTGTGCTTAGCTCAGCATTTCTTACTGAGCTAAGAAAGACTGAAGGAAGAACAACTTTTGATGGAGTTGAGACATGGAGGGTGGAATTGTTATGTTTTGCACACAGCAAGATGTCTAGTTGACTATAGTGAAGACATTCAGCCAAGTAGGTGATTAGTTCTGTAAGTCTGAAGCTCAGGAAAAAAGGTCAGGACTGGAGAAATAAATTTGGGAGTCATTGACCTATAAATGGTACAATAGAGTCACATCCTACAATCATTTAACTTCTTAAAATTCAATTACATTCAGCAAAGAGAGTGAAAAATACTTAAAATAATGTGGGCGATTCCTTTACATCTGAGGTGAACAGGCATGAGTGAGCATGAGGTGGGAGGTGCAAATCTGCTGTTCTCTCAGATGGATTCAGTCCCTGATTCACTCTTTTTTTAAAAAAGTATTTTTTAGATATCGATAGACCTTTATTTAATTTATTTATTTATATGTGGTGCTGAAAATTGAACTCAGTGCCTCACACATGTTAGGCAAGCCCTCTACCACTGAGCCACAACCTCCCTGATTCACTCTTATAGGAGGAATACCTTTCTGTTCCAAGTATGTCTACTCCCTAAAAATAGGAATTTTCTAAGCTTATCATCTATTGCTCAGTAAAAACAATTTGTTTCAACATAGAGAAAAAAAAATCAAATGTTCAGGCTTATTAGAAAACGGAGTGTTGATCTTCAACTTGGCATATAAATATGACCACAGCCGGTATGTAATCAACATGCATGAAACCTCAACTGCTATACTTTATGGGTAATTAAAAGAATTTTTAAGAAAAAAATCAAATTTATGAGATTTTTTTCCCTCCATGAGCTGATTTAAAACCTAATCCCTATACAAGTGGTGACAAGCTTATATCCAAAAGCATGAGTATGAATGTGGTCACTGAGAGAGTGTGTAAATAAAGAAGAAAAAGGGACCCAGGACGGACCCTTATGGTACTCCAACTTTAGAGACCAAGTGGAGGAGGGCATGCCTGTGATACTTCTAAAGCCCAAATGGGATCATGCTACTTCTCTGCTTAAAAATTGTGTGATTCTGCATTGTTCATTGAATGTGGTCTGAGTTCCCACAATTTATATGGAATGCCCTAAGAGGTAGTTCTCAACCTTTTTTTGCTTCATCAGTATGATGCTTCCGTGAGTAACTTCAGCTTTGGTTCAGCTCTCAACCCTATCACTTATCAGTTGTGAGATCTTGGGCAAGCTACTTACCCTTGCTAAGGTTTACTTTTTTCATCTCACTTCAGTTTTGTTTCTTCTAACTCTCAACTTATATGTATATTTTCTTCCTTTTTGGAATGTTCTTTCACCTTTCCCTCTCTGGAAAACTCTCTGTATTCTTCAAAACTCTGTTTACATGTCTTCTTATCCTGAATGTTTCCTGCCTGACAATCCATCTTTCTGTGAGTTTTCATGCTATTATGCAAATACATTTATTTTAGGTCTTTTCCTATTGCATTATAATTTTAAAAAATTTTGGTTGTCAATGGATCTTTTATTTTATTTATTTACAGGTGGTACTGAGTATTGAACTCAGGACCTTGCATTTGCCAGGCAAGCACTCTTACCACTGGGGCACAACTCCAGCTCCTGCATTGTAATTTTATTTTCATGTTTGTCTGCAGACTTTGAGCTTTTCAAGGTCTAGGCCTGAGTTTCATTTATCTTCATATTGTTTTCTTAGCATGGAATCTGTTTCATAGTAAGTGACCAGTAAATCTTGTAGAATTAATGACATGAGATAAAGACTCTGAAACTGGCTGGACAAAGTGGCACATGCCTGTAATCCCAGTGGCTCAGGAGGCTGAGGCAGGAGGATCACGAGATCAAAGCCAGCCTCAGCAAAGGTGAGGCACTAAGCAACTCAGTGAGACTCTGTCTCTAAATAAAATATAAAATAGTTCTGGGGATGTGGCTCAGTGGTTGAGTGCCCCTGAGTTTAATCCCCAGTAACAAAAACAAAACAAAACAGACTCTGAAACTGAAAACTGTGTGAGTTAGTTTCAGGATGGATCGATTGTCTTTTGCTTTGCTTGGTGCTTTGTAATAAATTTTGGTTAAATGAATGAATGGAAGCTGTAGGATTTATACCATTTCTTGCCTTAACAATATGCAGCTGAGTCATCAAGAGACCATTTCCTCTTGGGGAAAAATACAAAACAAAACTATTTAAAAGCATCATCAATAAAAGTGGTGAGGAAATTGAATCATGGTTTTGTATAACTGGAATTTCTCCAGAAAGTAGTACAGTCTGACTGGTAGACACACATGGTTTCTCAACTGTAGCAAGTGAGAACACAAAGTCTGTATAACACTGAAGTGGTGGCTAGTTGGCATGACTTGTTGTTATGAACAGAGTGATCACTCCTTGCCTGAAAAGTATGTTTTGGACAATTTTTTTTCTTCTCTACTCCCTGCCTATCAGTCAACAAACTTTTGGTGGTGTTTTTATGGCATGTCCATCATAGACGAGGGCCTAATTCAACAACGCATTAGACAGAGTCCTTGCTCTTCTGGCAGCTTAGAGTCTGGTGGGTATAAAGAGCTCTTTTCCAACAGAGCAAGAAAAATCACTAGGCCCAGCAATATAAGTTACAGGAAGTAAGGGAGTAGTCACTCTGTAGTGGCAGGATGAGCTGGGTATGTGGGAAGTTAGGAAAGGCTCTGTAGAGAAGATAAAGTTGGTAAAAAAAAAACCTTAAAAAAACAAGATGTTAACCAATGTCAAGGCAAGTAAAGGCATTTAAATAGAATAGCAGTAACAAATGTAAGGAGGTATGGGAACATCCTTGTTGTGTCTGAGAATCAGTTAGTGGTTCAACAAAGCTGGAGACAAGAATGCAGCAAGAAGGGCTGGGGTTGTGGCTCAATGGTAGAGTGCCTGCCTAGCATGAATGAGGCCCTGGGTTTGATCCTTAGCACCACATAAAAATAAAATAGGAGCATTGTGTCCACCTACAACTAAGAAAAAAATATATATATATTAAAAAAATAAAAAAGAATGCAGCAAGAGTGGAGCTGGACATGTGGATAGGGATTTGCCCATGAAGGGCCTGTGTGTACTGAGGTACTGAGAAGGTGGAGCATTGGGAAATGGAGAAAGAAGCAGACCTAAGGCACATTAAGGACATAATGTGATTGGATGTGGGAGGACAAATGGAGGAGAAAGCTAAAATTACTTTCAGGTCTCCAACTTAGGTGATGGGATGAGGGTGAATCTGCTCATGGGGAATGTAGGTAGACAGTATATTAAGTTTATATTATGTGAGGGGGAAAGTAAAACAAGCTTACTTCTGAATAGGTTGAGTTTGAGATTTTTGTGGGATACTTGAGTGAAGTTTCTCATGATCATTTGGAAAAATGAATTATTCTTTCTCCCAAAAGGGAGTTAGAAACTTCTGGATCATTGCTTTAGGGCTATAATTAACATCTAAGCTGAGAAGAGGATGATTGACTGTAGATAACTCAGACAAAAACCTCACTTTCCTTGAGGTTGAGTTTAATTTTTTAATTTTAAAAATTTCTTTATTTTTTAAATAAAGTTTAAAAGTAATGTGGCATTGTAAAATATTCAAATACAGAACCTTGGGACTGAGTTTTAAATTTCAAATTCTCAAGATACACCAATACTCTAGTACTTAAGAACCCTGATCAAGTGCTTAAGAGATTCAAATTCTCAGAAGTATTTTTTAAACTTTTTCTTTTTTGCCATCAAGAGTCAATGGTGTACTTTGCAGTAATGTAAATGTGACTGTTCCATCTGTGTTAGAATTCAAGGAAATATCACCAGCACTAAAGCTGACCTCAAGGTGGCACTCCAGTGTCGTCTGAAAAAGGACCCTGGAATCATTTTACTAGGTGCACAGACCAAATTGAAGTAAAGAGTTAACATGAACTCCGGGTTCATAGAACCCACAGTTCACTTCTTGGCAGAGAAATTACAGTGCATAATATGCTTTTTTGTTTGCAAATCAGTCCTGATCTAAAGTTGGATGGCCAATAAAGTGTATGATGTCGCAGAATGTCTCTACCCCCTAAAAAAGAAATGTCATCAGGGTTCAAAACTAACCAAAACAACATCTTTGTTATTATTAACAGCTGCCAGGTATTGAGTGCCTCCTGTGTGCCACATAGAATTTGGGTGCTTTTCAGATCATATACACTCATTAAACTGCCACAACAGTGCTGAGTTTGGCGTTATTCTCATTTTTCATATAGGTGATAAGTAGCCATGTTGGATTTTGAACCCAATGTGTGTGATTTCAGAGTTCCAGCACCATGTTGTTGGTGCCCAGATCAAAGTAGTAGCTAACGAAACTTGGTTTTCTTCAAGTATAGGCTGTTGGCATGAGATGGTTTAAATAATGCCATACTTAAAGGGATCTAGTGAGGATCCCTCTTGTAAATTTAAGCCCTCTTCACAAAACTTTGTCACCTATGAGAAATGGGGTATTCACATAGTCACAAAGAATGTCCCATAGGCATTTATTAATTACAAAGAGAAAAATAGTAAATTTACCTTGGAGAAACTTGGCAGGCACCATGGGAAGGAAATGATCAAAGTCTAAACAATAAGGCAAACGTGGTAAAGTATTTGTGCCATAAAGAGATTCTTTTGTTTTTACAGTGGAGAAGACAAAGGGACAAGGGAGGATTTGTTGACATTATTGGTCAGCAGTGCAATAGTGGACTGGTTCCTATCTTTGATCTCCATCTGTAATATCCCAAATTACACAGAGATGTCCAAATGAAACATGAACCTTTCTAAGGGATGGAGAATTATTGGTGAATCCTATGCCCTGTATGAGGGACGCCTCCAGAAAGAAGACACAAATAATGAAATTCCAGAATAACGTTATTGTACTGAGAGCATAGACTGTGTGTGTGTCGGGTGGGGTGGGGGTTAGTTATCCTTGCTCCTAGAATGCTTAATCAAGAGTGTCAAATCATAATTATAAAGCATTTTTAAAATGCCTTACTGACTTCAAAGCCATAAAGCTTCTCTGAATCTCTAGGGGTTAGCATCAGCATTTTGTATATTCTCAGCCTGAGATAATTGCCAATCTGCCTATTTTTTTTTTTTTTAAGAACTGTTCTTTTATTGAGAAGGAGAAGATGTCTGGAGAAGCTTTTTGTTCAATGTGTCGGTGTTTGCATGATTTACAGTATAATTAACCAGCCCTGTAGCAACAACAGACCGGCTCCCTTCACTATTCATCAAGTTTTCAGCAACTTCAGATCAACAGCTCTGCTGGGAGGAAATGCCTCCTCCTTAGAGATGTAAAAATATTATGTCCCTGATCATTCCCACAGGCAGAATGTGATCTATTCTTACATACCACCGTGTCTCAGATATAAAAGATCTCCTGCCTCATTATTTTTGTTCAGCATTCATTACTCGTGGAACTAAAATCTAATTAAATAAATGCACATGAAATCTAAATCTACCTAGGAGGAGTTTTGTTATTCAGTTGCATAACATCAGCAGATCACATTTGTTTAGGTATATTTGTGCAGTGTAAAAGAGATATAAAGTCTGGTGACTCAAAAATCTAGAACAAAAACATCTTTCTGGACAAATATGTACTGAAAATAATCTCAAAATGACTTTAAATCTATTAAATTTTTATTGGGTATCTAAAAACATTTCAAGTAAGTTTATTCTGGGACTACTAATCCTAAGAATTTACCTTGGACACCTTTAGCAATATGAAAATACACACACACAAGGTTATTAATTGCAGCATTGTTTGTATTTGTAAAATAATGGAAACAACCCAACTGCCCATATAGAGGAGAGTGGTTGAATAAACTATGGTACAAACAAATCAAAAGAGTACTACACATCTGTAAAAAAGAAAGAGGGAGATATCTATGAACCAACAGGGAATGATTTCTATGATGTATTGTTTAGTGTAAAAAGCTAAGTGTAAAAGAGTATCTATAATATACTATTTTGGGGGTAAAAAAAATATAGAAGTAAGAAAGTATACATATGTCTACTTTTTTGACCAAAAAGAAAAAAGGAAGGACAAATTAGAAATTAATGAGTGGGGCTGGGGAAATAGCTCAGTTGGTAGAGTGCTCGCGTTGCAAGCACAAGTCCTTGAGTTCGATCCCCAGCACCGCAAAAAAAAAAAAAAGAAAAGAAAGAAAAGAAAAGAAAAAGAAATTAATGAGTGACCCACAAAGGTAGGTAAGAATGAGGTAAAAAGGGTGAAGGGTCTGGGGCCTGAGTGGAAGGGATGGGGAGTGATATTTGAATGGGTCTCACTAGGTTGTCCAAGCCAATCTTGATCCTAGGCTCAAATGTTCTCCCTGCCTCAGCCTTCTGAGTTGCTGGGACCACAGGCATGTACTACTCTGCCTGACTGATGGATATTTCTTTTGTGCAGTTCTACCTTCTGGAAACCCATTAATGTTCCTGTGCTACAAAAACAGAACAAAACAACAACAACAACTGCCCTACAAATTTGGGGGAAATCCTGAAGTGGAGGACAATCAAATCAACCTAATAGTTTTAAATGAATAATATAATCACACTAAAAAGCAGATATGTGTGTGGTGGGGAACTGAACCACCCAAGGAACTCTGGAATATAATTTTTAATTATTTTTTTTGCAGCGTTGGGGATTAAACCCAGGGCCTCATATGCTAGGTAAGTACTCTAGTGCTGAGCTGCACACCCAGCCCTTTTAAAATTTTATTTTGGGGCTGGGGAGATAGCTCAGTCGGTATAGTTCTTCCCTTGCAAGGCCCTGGGTTCGATCCCCAGCACCACCAAAAAAAAAAAAAAAAAATTTATTTTGATACAGGGTCTCACTTGCCCCAACTCCTCTCAACTTGTAAACTTCCTGCCTCAGCTGCTCAATTAGCAGGGATTACAGGCATGCTCCACTGTGCCAGCTACAATACAATTTTTATTTATTTTTTATTTTTGAAATGTTATTGCATTTTTTATATCTTTATTTTTTATTTACTTTTACATGGTGCTGAGGATCAAACCCAGTGCCTCACACATGCCAGGCAAGTACTCTACCACTGAGCTACAACTGCAGCCCCTAGAATACAATTTTTCATTATATACTTTCCTATAAAGAAAAAAAATTAAAACATAAATGGATATTTAATTTTAGTTTGTTTTCTCACAACAGTGGGTTTTCTTTCTATTATTTATTTTTTACGTGTGTGTGTATTTGGTAGTGATACTAAAACTACTTTCTGTATATTCTGGGACTGAGCAAATAAGTAAATATTTTATGAATAATGAAGTTTTAGTTTTCTCAATGAGAGAGAGTTACGAATATGGAAAAGAATGGATTCTGCATCCTGCAGTGTTGGATCAGAATTGGACAGGACAAAATAAATAAATAAATAAATAAAGGATTGGACAGGCAGTGAAAACTCCTGGTTCTTGGTATAGATAAACATGAATGTGTGTTTGTGCTTCTTGGGTCTGTTCATTGAGAAAGATAAGAAGTAATGATACCTCAGGATCAGTGAGCATACCTACAACCCAATCTTGGTTTCTAAATTATTTGCTCTTAAAAGGAAGCAGAAAAAAAAAATAAAAGAAGAAGAAGAAGAAGCAGAGATCCTTGGAAAACTGGCTGATTCCAAGGCTCAGCTTGGGAAAGTGCAATGATTTCAAGGCTCGGGTGAGAAAGTGCAATATGAACTTAGACAATGTTATTAAGCTAGTAAATTAGGAAGTACTCTAGAAATATGAAACAATTAAAATGGCCAAAAGTCATTCTGAAGGGTTGCTTGGTAGCCAAATCTGGGGCAATTATGCATAAAATAAATAATAAACATAATGTTCTATATCCCATTTAATAAAATATGTAAACATTATAAGTAAATAAATAAGCAAATAAATGTGGGAGAAAGGCAAGTGAGTCTCAGTAGACTATCAAGTAATGAATGTAAAAAGAAAGATGGAATCAGAATCTATTTGGCAACCATGGTAGTAGTAATAATTGAGTCATCAATGAATGATAAAACGAGTGGGTGAAATTTGGATGAGAGATGGAACATTTACATAGTCACAAAATATGTTCCTATGAAGTATTTATGAATTATAAAGAGAAAAATTGTAAATTTACAGAGGAGACATCTGTCAGACACTATGTTAATGAAACAATCAAAATATAATTGATAAAACAAACCGATATTTAAGAAATCTGGGTGAGGCATATATGGAATTTTTTTGTAAATTTTACAACTTTTCCATAAGTCTAAAGTTATATCAAAATCAAAAATTAAAAAGAGAAGATAAGTAAAGCAATTCTGAGCTGTTATTAGCTGAGCTATGTTAAGCTACAGTAAGACAAAGGATGTATTAGTATATATATATATTTATTTATTTACGAAGTTAGTTTTACCACCTTCCTAGCAGAACAGTATGGAAGCCCAGAGTTGGGGGTGGGATCTGGGTGGAAGGAAAAAACATTATTATATTTTTCCAAAACACAATAAAAAACATATTTCGTTTTTGAAATGACATACACTTCTTGCAAAGAATTTTTTTTTGGTATGGGGGATTGAACTAAGGGGCATTTGACCACTGAGCCACATCCCCAGCCCCTTTTGTATTTTAGTTAGAGACAGGGTCTTACTGAGTTGCTTAGGGCCTTGCTAATTTGGTGAGGTGGGCTTTGAACCCATGATCCTCCTGCCTCAGTCTCCCAAGTCGCTAGGATTACAGGCATGTGCCACCGTGCCTGGCCACAAGAATTTTTGATAGTTATTTTTTAAAAACTCTTTTATGTATCAGCAACTAACTCTATGCTTCTGATAGTTAAAAAACCAATTGGGGGACTGGGGTTGTGGTTCAGTAGTAGAACGCTCACCTAGCAGGATGAGGCACTGGGTTCGATCCTCAGCACTACATAAAAATAAAATAAAGGTATTGTGTCCGCCCATAACTAAAAAGAAATTTTTAAAAACCCCAATTGGATGAAGATTTCAATCTCATAAGACATAAAAAAATCAAAGCAATGAAAAATAAAGAAAGTGACGTCTATTCTCTTTCTAGATAGTAACTTTAAGTAGAAACTTCTGAGAATGATGGTGGATTAAAGTTTTATTGTCACTCATACAGACAAGTGCTAAAATTTTTTTGTTCTCCAACATGGAATGAGTGTAGGATTGTTGAAGAGAACTGTCCTAGGTAATGAGGTGGTAATACTATTGCTATGACAAGGTGCCTGATACTATTCTAAATACTTTTTGTATATTGACTCATCTAATCTCATTGTAACGCTATGTTGTAGTATTATTAGATTCAGTTTACAGTTGAGAAAACCAAGATTCCCAAACTTTCTTGATTAACTGTGCTTGTGGTGTCTCGGTCATTTTTAAATAGCAACTCAGACTAAAAGAAATACTTAATAATTCTATTCACTAAGTTGTTAGGGCCAAATATATCAACACATATTTATGATTTCACAATTTAGTAGCCACTTGAAAAAATAATAGATATCATCATTTGAAAGAAAAAATAAGTATTTAAATTTCATTTTGAAATAATCACACTCACCTGGTGTTGGGATGTATGAGAACGTTGTCTGCAGCACAATCTCTCAGACCTTGAGCTCAGTTGGGTAGCATATGCTCATTTTCTACTCTGTACTGGTTTTCACACTACTTGCCTTTAATCGTGGCAACTGCAGAAATCTCAGCTTTGCAAAGATCTGACATTATCAAAAGGATAACAGTAAAATACTGAAACCATGATCTACTTGAGACTAGTCATTTATATGATTTCTCACAGATATTGAGTGTCACTGTGTTGCCCTTGAAGTTTTAAAATCTACATGGCTAACTGGGCATGGTGACTCACACATGTAATTCCAGTGGCTCGGGAGGCTGAGGTCAGAGGATCGCAAGTTCAAGGCCAACCTCAGCAATTTAGCAAGGCCCTAAACAATTTAGCAAGACCCTGTCTTAAAATAAACAACAAAAAGAGCAGTTAAGTGCCCCTGGGTTCAATCCCCAGTATCAAAATAAAATAAAATAAAACAAAATAAAATAAAAGTTGCTGAATGTGTAATTGGCTTGTCGCTGTACCATGGTTCTACCACAGGATTGTTACTTAGTTTTGGGGACAAAATTCTGGAGAAAAAATCAAAACTAGGTTGTCATAATTAGTGTGAATGTTAACAAAGTATATAAAGATTTAATATTTTTAAAATCTTGCTCTCCTTGTCCCTTTTTAATATGTGCCTTTTGTTTTACCTAATTGCTTTGGGATAGACTTCTATTTTACAAACAACAAAACAGAAAAAGAATCATTTGGAATGAACAATAAAATGTTAACATAATATAGGTCAAAGGTAAGTACTTGCATTTAAAGAGTGGGAAGCTAAGACAGTACATGACAGATGTTTCAGCTGATAATATGTGCAATAAAAATATTTTATGCCACCAACTGCACAAGGTGAACTTATGTAACTTTAGGTTTAATTCAACCTCTCAAATTTATTGCTTGAAAAAAAATGAATGTTCTAAACTAGTATAAAAGGAACTCCATTTTTTACAAAATAATATTATGTGAGAGTCTTTGGTACATTTAAAGTATAAGATATGGTTTGTTGAAATTGAGATAGATGCCCAACTTTTTTGAACATGTTCTTTTATAAACTGTCTCTTTGTTGTTTTATGTTGTTTTGAGTCTTCTCAAACATTCATCACCTAA
Organism: Sciurus carolinensis; assembly: GCF_902686445.1. Taxonomy (NCBI): domain Eukaryota; kingdom Metazoa; phylum Chordata; class Mammalia; order Rodentia; family Sciuridae; genus Sciurus; species Sciurus carolinensis. The sequence continues at coordinate 37,093,496 of NC_062215.1, forward strand.
TTGTTTACAAAGGAAGAATGAGATGTAGAGAGAAGCAATGAGTTTATTTAGTATCACACAGTAGGGAATTAGGAGGCATCATCTACTCTTCTGTGTTATAAAAATTCATATTATTAGCATCCAACAGCTAGATTCCTTTTCATAATAAGGCAATGGTATATAATCATCAATAAATAAAATCAAAAGTGCCCATTTTACATGATCTTGTGTTAGACACAGCATGTGATTATTGCTGAAGAATTTAATATCAGTTCCACTGACTGTAGTGATACAGTTGATACTGGCATCACATAGAGCATCCCACATGTGATGTGGTTGAAAGAGTTTAGGAACAGATGGAAGGAAACACTTCTATATCTATGATTACAAGGAATTCACTCCTATATCTATGATTAATTTAATGTCAACTTACATTAGTGGCATGAAGAATCAAGAACACTTAACCTTGGGACTTGGTGCTTAGCTCTGTAGTGGAGTGCTGGCCCAGAATACACAAGGTCCTGGTTCCCTCCCAGCACCATGTTTCACTTTGCTTTTTCCATCATTGTTTTGATAGTAGGTTGAGCAACAGAACTGGGTTCCCAGAGCAGTAAGACAAAAATCTGAGGCATCTTTCAAACTTACTCTGCAGCCTAGGCTGGAATACCATGGTCATCTCTTCCCAAGGGCTGCTGTTATTTAAATTATGGAGCAATTACTGAGCTTCCCCTGGTATGCTGGGTAGATGCATGTTGCTCCCTTTCTTTTCATAGATTAGACTGAGTACCTGGGTCCCAGGGAAAAGCAGAAAAATCTAGGAAAATCCTAATGGAGAGGTGTTCTATTTTAGATATGAATACCGAGGTGCTCTGAACAATTGTCTTCAGGGCTGTGAATCATAGTTCACTATCCAAAGTTACACTGCAGTAACACTATGACTTGGCAGTAAAAAGAGGATGTGAAAAGATTTGGATAACAAAGAACCATATATCATCTCTGGTATAGTGCCCCCATCGCTCAGCCTGTGGGCTTTGTCGGAGGAGCTGCAGGGAGAAAGATGAGAGAGAAAGGGGTCTTCAAGATTTGGGGCTGCAGCAATCTCAAGTCCCTTCAGAGGGATCATTCACTTATTCATTTTGAAACTATCTGTCAAGAACCTACTATGTGCCAGTGACTATCCTGGAGCTCTAAGGGTAAGGAGAGAAGAGGGGAGGGGTAGCACCAGATGGATAAGATTGGAGTACCTGCCTTATTGTTTATTAGATGTGTTCATGACAAGAAATTGGCTTCACTGGCATCATCATTGGTACATAAACTGTTTGACTCCAGAGCCCATGATCTGGTGTTCCTAACTTTATGAAACAAATGTATTTTTGTGCCTTTATGGCATTAAAATAAATTTTCATCAAGTGAGTTTCTGTTTTCTGGAAAGCTGTCCCTGTTATCCTCAATTGGAATTAATTTCCTCAGTCCCTCTGTTTCTGTCACCCTTTCTTTGTGTGTATACCATCTTCCTGGGTGGGTCTTTCTGAGGCAATTGTCCTGGAGTCAGAAATAGAAAGATCATGGGCTCTGGAGTCAAACAGGCTCAAATTAGAATCCCAGTTCTGCCACTGGGTAGCTGTAGGTGACATGGGTTATTTCCTCTCTAATCCTGTTTCCTTTTTGTAAAATGAGGATCATGGTTCCTATTTACTCGGATTTTGTGAGGATTAAATGAAATAAGATATGTCAACGTCCAGAAAAATGTCTGGAATACAGTGAGCATTCAGTTGTTTGTCACTGCTGTTAGGTGCTTTACAGGCAGTCATTTCACAGGGCAGGAAATCAAAGCTCATAAAGGTTAAATAGCTTAAGTACTTTAAAGTCGGAGAAAGCAGAGCTCTGAACTTAAGAACTCAGGAGTTGCGCACACCTTGTTCACGTTCCTTTCTGCCCTTTGCCACTTATACAATCCTAAGCCAATAACAATTTCATTTCTCTTGGCCTTCATTCCTTTATGTGGACAATGAAGATGCTAATTGATCATAACATCTACCACACTGCTTATTATGAGGATGAAAAGAGATGATGAGTGTAAAGTGCTCGGCATATAGAACACACTCAGAAACTCACTATTATTACCCAAAATCACCCACTTGACAAGTGGCAGCACTTTGGATTTAAACCCAGTGGGTTTGATTTCAAAGTATTTCCTTTTCTGATAAAAGGGGACCCCCAGCTCTTTTTCTCTCCACACTGGCACTCCAAAGAATTAACTGATGGTATCAACACTTGAAAGGCTTTTTTTTTTCATTGTAATAAAATTAATGAGTAGATTTTTTTCTCCTTTGGATGATTGCTTTAATATTTATACACAAATACGTACTCACCCGTTGTCTCGAACTAGCTTTTCCCCTCTCAATCAAGAGACTATATTTACATATATGTACTTACATATATATGTGTGCATGTGTGGGTTTCCCACCTCACAGAGAAATAGCCAATGCTTTAAATGAACATACTGTTGATGTCACCCACGTGGACTTCTCAAAACACTTGCTTTTCAAAGAAGTCATCATCCCAAAGAAAGCATTCCAGGACATTTCTTGCAGAAGGAGTAGGATCGATGCTTGTTTGTGGAATGAAACCCAAATGGAAAGGGAAAGCAGAGTTTGTCTTCTTCCTCCCAGCAAGCTCTGCCTTGGAGTACTGACCCTCCCCAACCCCAGGAGGGGCAAGAGCAATAGGGTCAAGGAGTGGTGACCAGGTTAGCAACAAGGGCAACAGAGGGAGGAGACAAAAGAGCAAAAGTGGAGGCTGCTGGCCCAATGCCCGAGCATGTTTCTTTGCTGAAAGAGAATGGCAGGACAACAGCTCAAATGCAGAGAGAGGAGGGGGAAGGGGATGAGGACAGCTAATGGATGAGGTGGCCCAGCAGGGGTCAGAGGTCATAAGGGCACTGCAGTGAACTAATTGACCACTCTGCATATTCACTTTCTGCTTCTAGCCTACAGCTGGGTCCTGAGAGGAAAGTGTGGGGCAAAGCTGGCTTTATTTATTTATGCTCCAGATTTAAGGCCAACTCAACTGGTGTAAAGCAACTGAAACTGAAAAGGGTGACAGGAACCCTCTTTGCTCCTTTCAGAACATGTAACCATGGGCAGCTGTCTGCATGCGTGATGTTAAAGGTTCTACTTCTTTCATTCATTCATCTATGCATTCATTCATCATCCTCATTATCGTCTCCACATGCTAAGTGGATGCCCCAAGAAACGCATGCTAGGCACATCCCAGATGGGGAAGGATGATTGACACATTCATCTTGGAACATAGATTCCCAGAATTAGACTTGGGCCTTGGACCCATCTAGTTCAGCTTTCTTGTTTCCTACTTAGGGAAATGAGAAATGCAGTTTGTTCAAGCTCACAGAGAAAATAGCAAAAGAGGAATCAGAATTCAGCTCTTCTCACTCTCAGGACAAAGATTTTTTATTTTTTTCCTATTACATACTTCTCAGCAACATACTAACTTGGAAAACTTGTGCAGACTCACTCAGCCTCTGGGTCAGGCAACCTGGACTAGAAAGAAAGCTGTCTACTATTTCTGTGACCTTGAGATAGTTACTTAATCTTTGAAAGCATCAGTTGGCTCATCTGTAGAAAAATAAGGTTGTTTTATAGAATGAGTGAGGGTAAATACATATAAATTGAAGATATGCTACAATAAATGTTAAATATTGCTATCACTATTACTTTAGGGTCCAATATCATCAACATGTAACACAGTGAACACAGACTCTACCTTTCCCTGTGATTTCCATGAGCCTTCCATTCCAAGATGAAAAGCTCATTCTTCCTTGGTAAAAGGCTCAGGAGGATAGGAGAGAACATTTGGAATCCTTTCCATAGCTTTTTCTGAACTTTCTATAGACAGAGCTACCCAAACTCAGAATGAGTTGATTTTTGTTAAATCAATACATGCCAAGGGCTTAAATAAAACAGGGCCAGCCACATAGTTATCACTCAGTAAGTGTTAGTCATTGTTACTGGAAAGGAGGACATTTCTTTGTATCTGCAGAAATTCAAGCATGAGGTTGTCTTACCTTTTGCTGAGAATGTTTAAGGGAGATCCATGGATTGGAGGGAGCTTAGATAAGATGAAGTCTAGGACTGAGAATTTTCTTTTTAGAGTCTGTATAGTTTAAAAGAACAGATTGTCCAGTTCTGCCCAGTGTTCTGAAGCAGACCATCACTCTGGTCCTGCTGCACATGAACTCTACAGCAGATAAAAATATGGAAACACAAAAAGACATAGTCAGAATGTCTATGAATGGTGACTCTCCCACCCACAATGGGTCCTTACATTATAAACACCAAAGGGTCACAAGAGTGGAAAATATGAGCTTCTACCCAATATTTAATTTTGAAACTCCCTTTTGTCACAGGTTCTTCCCATTTTATTTGTTTATTCATTTATTTGTGTAGTCATCATTCATTCATTATTAAAGCATAATTTATATAGAATAAGATGACATAGCTAAAGGGTTCAGTTCAATGAGTTTTTGCTAATTGCATACACTCATGATCTCCCATTCCAAACAAGGTAGAGGACATCTTCTATGACTCTAGAAACTTCCCTTTGCTCCTTTCCAATTGATCTCCTTCTTCTCTTTCCCCCACAGGCAATCCCAACTTCTATCAGCATAGATTAGATTGTCTGTTGTTGGATTTCATACTCTCTTCTATCTGGTTTCTTTTGTTATACATATTTTTGAGAAAAGATTCGTTCATACTGTTGCAGATGCAACAGTGGTTCATTCCTTTTTATTAAGTTCTGTAAGGAAAAAATACTTTTTGGTGAACTCACTCAGTCTATGGTATTTTTTTGGTAGCAACCTGAGCTGAAATAGAACATGTGACATCCCAGCTGTCCCTGCTTCTAGGCTGGAATTTAGTTTTTTTGTTGTTGTTTTTTTTTTCTGGTGTGGGGAAGGTACCAGGGATTGAACTCAGGGGCACTCCACCATTGAGCCACATCCCCAGCCCTATTTGTATTTTATTTAGAGACAGGGTCTCACTGAGTTGCTTAGCGCCTTGCCATTGCTGAGGCTGGTTTTGTACTCTTGATCCTCCTGCCTTGGTCTCCCCAACCACTGGGATTATAGGCATGTGCCATCGTGCTTGGTGCTTTCTTAGGTTTATTGGGTCAGTAGCTTCCAAAATTTTGTTGTTATATGCTTCCTTCCCTTTCTCTTGTCCTCATGAGTTCATGATTTTCAAAAAAAATCACTAAAACATGAGGTTTTAGAAGAGATGGTTGTATGTGCAATCTGCTATTTTCCTAGGAGTCCCTCTAGTGAATTATCTCTTCCTTCTTTCCTTCCTTCCTTCCTTCCTTCCTTCCTTCCTTCCTTCCTTCCTTCCTTCCTTCCTTCCTTCCTTCCTTCCTCCCTCCCTCCCTCCCTCCCTCTCTCTCTCTCTCTCTCTCTCTCTTTCTTTCTTTCTTTTGATTAAACCCTGTGGGCACTTTACCATTGAGCTCCACCCCCAGCCTCCTATTTTTTAATTTTTTCAGACAAGGTCTCATTAAGTTGCTGAGGCAGGCCTCAAACTTGTGCTCCTCCTGACTCAGGCCCTGGAGTCACTTGGGTTATAGGTGTGCACCACCACATCCAGCTCCCTTTTGTGGTTTGAAATTGCAATTCTTTAAATAGTGGTGAGTCCAAGTACTTTTAGATATATTTTTTGGCCATTGGGTTTGCTTTTCTGTGGCTTTCTTGTTCATATTCTTTTCACATTTTTCTCTTGTTGATTTATTATTGATTTAATAGCACTCCTTTTTATTGAAATTTAAAACTTAGGAATTATTTATTTCTGGAATTTGACATTTAATGTTTCTGAACTGCAGTTGACCACAGGTAACTAAAGCCATGGAGAGCAAAACCACAGATAAAAGGGGGGACTACTGTACTTATATCTCAGACATGACTCCAAAGCCCAATCTTAACTATAAAACTGAAGTACGGGCTTCTTCTCTCCCCAGTTTGTTAGGCATTTCAAGAACATTAACAGAAATATTTTATTTATTGATTATTCAATAATCTTATAGGTACACCATGATTTATTTTCCTATTCTCCCCCTATTAGCCAGATGTATATGTGTATTGCTGTTATAAGTAACTCCATAATTTTTTTTTGTTTGTTTTTAGTACTGATGATTGAACCCAGGGTCTCACACAAGCTAAACACATGCTTTACCACTGGGCTATTCCTTCCATTCCACAACTTTTTAAAATATCTGTCCCTATTTTTTTTTTTTTTTTGTGGTGCTGAGAATAAACCTAGGCCTTCACACATGCTAGGTAAACACTCTACCACTAAGCTACTTTCCCAGTCCTGTATCTACTTTAGACAATCACTTTGTTGCCAAAAGTTATTTAAAAATAAATAGGGAAATTGACTCATTCATACAAAACTGACCTGTAGCAGATAAGTGTTTCAAAGCAGTTTTCATCTATATTTTTTACCTTTTGTTTTTTTGGAGACAGGCTGGCCTTGAACTTGAAATCCTCTTGCCTCAACCTCCTGGGTAGCTGGGATTACAGGCATGCACCACTGCATCCAGCTTTCTTTCATACAGAATGGATAATTACAGGGCTAGGGATGTAACTCAGTGGTAGAGCACTTACTTAGCATGCTGGCCCTGAGTTCAATCCCCAGTGCTACAAAAACAATTACAAACATAGGCTGAAAGAACAAAGGGATTACTGAAATGCCACAGGGACAGTCAAAAAGAAGACAAGCTCATGCTGCTCAACATTAGCAGGCAGAAGGAACAGGGAATAAAATAAATAAAAATGAGACTATCACAGAAAAGCCAACTTATTATTACATTAGCTAGGTTTTATGAGAGATTACACATCATATACCAATGGTCTTGCCAATGAGTCCCATCTGTAATCAACATTTCCAAAAATGAAAGTTATATATATTTATATATGCATATATGTATATATAAAAATTATATAATACAAATATTTTGCCTGTTATTTAATTTCTAAAGCATACTCATTCACACACTGACTGAAATATATATAATCATTCTTTTATGACAAACCTGAATATCTACATTATCTCAACTATACAAAAAGAAAACAGGTCCAAAATAATGTTAAGTGACTTCCTTAGTTAAAACTACAAAACTAAGTGTGCATATTTTTAGATCCCTCATTCCCATTCCATTCTTTTCTTTTTTTAAGAAGTAAACCTTTATTTCTTTGTTTTCAGTTGACTGAGTGTTTGCTTTTTGGTGATTCGTCAAAGAGACCAAATCCCATATCCTCATCCGATTCCTGCGACTCTTCCTTGGCTTCAATCTTGGCTGCGACCACAGCAGCAGGAGCGGCGGTAGTAGAGGCAGCCACTGGGGCGCAGCCACAAATGCAGATGGATCAGTCAAGAAGGCCTTGACCTTCTCAGCAAGTGGGAAGCTATACTCAGTCTCCACAGACAAAGTCAGGACTCTCTGGTACCCATTGATGATAGATTGGGACAGAGATGCAACAGTTGGATAACCAATCTGCAGACAAACACTAGCAACGTTACAGACACCCTCCAGGACGTGAGAATGCAGTCTCCTCTGTGACGTCAAGCACTTCAGGGTCGTAGATACTGCCATTGTCAAACACCTGCTGAATGATCAGCCCAAAGGAGAAAGGGGAGATGTTCACATGTTCAGCAGGGCGACTTTGCTGGCTCCCACTTTGTCTCCAGCCTTTATCAGTTGCACATCACTCAAGATTTTAGGGGGAATGTGGGCTTTGTCTTTACCAAGGAGGACCTCACTGAGATCAGGTCACATTCCCCCTGATATGAGGCAAGAGCTCTTCCAGAGCTGGGTTGTTTTCCAGATGCCCTTGAATGGTGTTCTTGCTCCTCAGCACCACAGCCTTCCCTCAGAGGGCTGTGTGAATTTGCTGCATCTGCTTGGAGCCCACATTGTCTGCTCCCACAATGAAGCATTTTGGATAGTCCTCCGAAAGTTGGATGATCTTAAGGAAGTAGTTGGACCTCCAGGTTGCCCTGTCTTCCCTGGGCATCACGGCAGTACTTCAGGGATGGCCACGCAGGGTTTAAAGATGTTGTCACTCTCACAAGGACGCCTGGTGAGGAGAGCCCCATTCCATTCTTTTGGCTGCATTTAATACAGATAATATCTGCTCTTGTATTTTCCATTCATATTAAAGGCATCACTACCCTGTCACTCAAGCCAAACCTCCTCCTCCTCTACCAGCCCGACCTCTGATCATCAAGTGATAACAAGTCATCTTCCTAAATTTCTCAGGCACTGATTTCTTCATTAGAGCTGCCTCTTGCCACTCCATTTCTTCATGAGTCTGGCAGTTTTCTCTTCTTCAGTCAGTGGTGACAACTCCGGGCCTGTTTGCTCTTGTATCATGGTCATAGTCTTATTCAGTAGCGTAAGCGTGGCTCTTAGTCTCTTTCTGCTCACAGCATCAGGTTTAAAATGTGCATATAAAGTTTGATAGCGAGACTTTATTACTGACAGTTCCTTTAAGACTGTAACTGGACTTTTCATCAGTTCCAACTTCTCAACCTCTGCCTCCATGCTGACTAGCCAAACTAGCACTGCTTTTATAATCTGGAATTTACCTTTTTTTTTAGTAGTATTCATTGTAAAGATTTCCTCCCATTCTGTGGTTTGACTTTTAAGTTTGTTCGTGTGTCTTTTTTCCTCATTTTAATGTAGTTAGCATATTTAATAATATATTGAATATTCATTTAAATTTATCCTTTCTGATATTGTGCTCTTTGGGTCTTACCTAAGAAATCCTGCCTTACCTGAGGGGCACAAAACTATTCTCGAAAAAAAATTTTTAGAGCACTAACAGGTTACTTTTTCATGTCATGTTATCAGTACACACAAGCCATACAAAGTAGGATTCTAATTTTATTTTCCTATATTGATAATCAATAGTTCTAAAATCCTTTATTATATTGTCCATCCTTCCCCAGTGATCTGTGATGCCATCTCTGTAAAACACTAATTTCTATTTTATTTTATCAGGGTAAGAACACTTAATAGGAGTTCTACCTTTTAACAAAATTTTAAGTGTACAATATATTATATTGACTGTAGGTACAAGGTTGTACAGCAGATATCAGGAGCTTATTCATCTCGCTTGAGTGAATGAAACTGTATGCCCATTTCCTTCTTCCCCTGGCCCCTGGTAATCACCATTTAGTCCTTAGAGTCTATGTATGTGACTATTTTTAATACCTCGTATGAGTGGAATCATAGAGTAACTTTCAAACTGACTGGCTTCTTTTACTTAGCATGTCTTCAATGTTCATCCACGTTGTCACATATTACAGAATTTCTTTTCTTTTTTTTTATTTTCACAGATTGCATTTTGATTCATTGTACACAAATGGGATACAACATTTTGTTTCTATGATTGTGCATGATGTAGATTCATACCATTTGTGTAAACATACATATCTGTCTCATTCCATCACTTTTCATACCCCCTCCTTCCTCTCATTTCTCTCTACATAATCTAAAGTTCCTCCAATCTTCTCTCACCCCCCCATTATATATCATCATCCACTTATCAGGGAAAACATTCAATCTTTGGGTTTTTGGGACTGGCTTATTTCACTTTGCATTTTATTCTCCAATTCCACCCATTTATCTGCAAATGCCATAATATTATTCTTCTTTATGGCTGAATAATATTCCATTGTGTATATGTACACCACAGTTTCTTTATTCACTCATCTGTTGAAGGGCATCTATAGTATTCTATTGTATGCATATGCCGCATTGTCTTGATCCATTCATCCATTCATTGGTGGACATTTAGGTTATTACCACATTCTGGTTCTTGTGAATAGTTCTACAATGAACATAGTATCATTTCAGTTCATTTGGATAAATACCCAGCAGTGGAATTGCTGGATCGCCTGGTAGTTCTGTTTTTAATATACCAAGTTATTGTATCTTTGGGCCTGTTTCTGAGATTGCTTCTTTATTCTATTAGTTATTTATCACTGTATCTGCCAGTACCACAGTTTTAATTAATATAGTTGTATCATAAATTTTCACATGCAGTAAGGCAAAGTCCTCCTTCTCTTCCTTTACAAAGCTGTCTTGTCTATTCTTGGATCTCTTCTACTTCATATTTTAAGAACAGCTTGTTAATTTCCTTAGATATGACCGACTTAGGATTTTTATTGGAATTGCATTGAACTTATAGATTAATTTGGGGGAGATTGACTGTTTTTATAATATTGGGTATTTCCTTCTGCACACATGACATATTGCTCCATTTATTTAGGACTTTTTAATGTCCTTCAATAAAGTTCTATAATTCCATGTGGGTTAACACTTCTTTTAGTAGATTTATTGTTAATATCTTTTAATTTTTGTGGATATGGTGACAGCAACTCTTAACAATTACATTTTGCAGCTGTATAGGAATGCCTTTGATTTTTTTGGTAAGTTGATTCTGAATTTAGCAACCCTGTGCTCTTCTTTTAATAGTTCTGATAGTTCACCTATACATCCTCTTAAGATTCTCTATGTAAATAATTGTATTGTCAACAAATAGTAACATTTTTTTCTCTTCCAATCTCTATACTTTTGTTTCCTTCCTGCCCTTTGGTTAGAGAAGCCAGTAAAATGCTGAATGAAAGTGATGAAAGCTGATAGCTGTTAGTTAAAGGGACAAGCCATCCTATGATGTTTCCAGAACTATTGGGTCTAGAGTTAGTGTGCCTGTACCAACAAAATGTATCGGCCTTTGGTGTTTGAGAATGGATATTTTTATTCTCATGTAATAGATGAAGAAACAGAAACTCAAAAAGCTAATATCTTGCCTAAGACCACACAGTTAGTAAGTAGGAGATTCAAACCAAAATCTTATTCCCAGTTGATTGCCATTCCCATGACTCCACACTTTCTTCCAACTAGTTTTCGAATAAATCATCTATTTGTGCTAAGGTGCTACCCTACTCAGATAACTTATGGCACTTGAAAGGAGACAGTCTGGATAAAACAATTATTTTAACCCATTTAAATGACTCTAACAGTGGCAGTTTTAGGCAGGCATCTTACTTTTGCCTTAACAGAAGACTCTGACTATTTATAAATTCTTTTCTAGATCCATAGACTCTTGTAGTTGAACGGACTCTTATCCAACCCCCTATTTGAGGTACTTACCTCTGAACAGCATGCCTTTCAGATCATCCTCCAGCCTGGACCAGCTGCCAGGGACGGGTTAAGTTTATTGACAAGCAGACCAGTAAATTTTCCTGTGGATCCAGTCTGCCCACTGGTCCAGAGACAGGTATGTCTTTTCCTTGGCATAGTTGCTCTGCCCTCTGTACTCCTTCGGCCTTCCCTTCAGAGACCACCTATCTCTAGGGTATGTGGTAATTGTTTTTTTTTTTTTTTCTTTGAAGGTTCTTATTTTACTTGAATCATATGAGGAAAACAGACAGACGTTAGGGTGAGTTCAAAGGAAAACTCAAAAAGCACACATGTATTTGAGATAAAGAAAATGAATTTCAAATGAAGGCAAAACTGGTTTTTCCACAGAGCTGCGAGAGAAGTCAATCAAAACTCCAGAACCAGAATTTGTTTGCCTCTCAGTTACCTTCAATTTTCAAAAGTGCAAAATAGCTCAGAGGTAAATTCCAGTCCTACCAGAATTAGTCCTCTAAGGGTATGTAGTATTGTCACCAGGCAGGGGTCACCAGGCAGGGGTGACTACGTCCCTTCATGGGGGCAATGTGACCTCACCTTGGTCCAGGTGGGTTCTTACTCTACTAAAAAGAATTTCAGGATGTGCCAAAAGCACTGGCAAAACAAAGATATACTAAAAGACAGCAAAGCCAAGGTCTACACACCGCTAAGGCAGGGTGGAGATGCTCCTTGCCTCCCAGTCACCTGCCCAGGGTTGAGCTCTCTGACTATATAAGGGATTTTCTGGGAAGAGAAGTGCAATTTTCCAAGGAAGCTTTTGTAAAAATCAAATCCCGTGTCAATCATTTGATATTTGGGGTTCAGAGTATTTCTTGCTAGTTAAGCGGTTTAACCATAAATTAACTGTGAGCACATTGTGTAGGTCTTTGAATTTGGTGACATTTAAATGGATTATGAGTTTGTTATAGTTGACCTGGTCCAAGCGTACACTGGAGGTTTTATATGTTTAATTAAAGAGACAAACGTGGCTGGTCACGCTCAGAGATCTGGGTCTCCACCTAGTAAGGATCTGTTTTCTCTCCTCATAGCCTACCTATTTCTGTACGGCCGATGTATGGTTTTCCAATGAAGTTCACATTTTTTCCCTACAGTAGATCATCTTAGAGAGAGTTCAAATTCTTTCCCTTCATTCATTTAAATGTTCAGTCAACAAATGTTAAATAGCTACAATATATCACGCAGAAATCAACCTTCCTGAAAGAAAGCAACTAAATATGCGTTGCTTAAAAGTTGCAGTTAAATATGCACACCTCTAAGTTCACTATAATTGGCTTTTTCCTTGTATGTCTTTTTTTTTTATTCTTAGTAAGTACACCTCAGTTTCATCTGGGAAAAGGAAAAATATGAACAATTCAGAGTAATCTTAGTAAAGTTATATGTGGTATTGAAAATTTTTTCATTATCTTTTTCTGACAGTGATAAATATTAAATTTTTTTCATAAATGTATATAGGGTAATAATGTCTATCTCATTCTATTGTCCTTCCCATCCCTGCTATCCCCACCCTACCCCTCCCTCTGCACAATCCAAAGCTCCTTCATTTTTCCCTACCCACACCCCACCATGGATCAGCATCCACTTACAGAGAAAACATTCGGCCTTTGGTTTTTTGGGATTGACTCATTTTGCTTATCATGATATTCTCCAGCTCCAACCATTTATGGAATGGAATTTATGGAATTATCTGTGAATGCCATAATTTCATTCTTCTTTAAGGCTGAGTAATATTCTATTGTATGTGTATATATATATGTATATATATATATACATAAAATATATATAAATATAAAATATATAAAATATATATAAAATGGGATATATATATGTGTATGTGTGTATATACATATATATATTATATATATATTATATATATATATATCCCATTTTCTTTATCCGTTCATCTGTTGAAGGGTTTCTAGATTGATCCCATAGTTAAGCTATTGTGAATAGAGTGCTATAAACATTGATGTGGCTGCATCACTGTAGTGTGCTGATTTTAAGTCCTTTGGGTATAAACCGAGGAATGGGATAACTAGGTCAAATTTTGGTTCCATTCCAAGTTTTCTGAGGAATCTCCATATTGCTTTCCAAAGTGGTTGCACAATCTGCAGTCCTACCAGCAATGTATAAGTGTACCTTTTTCCCCACATCCTTGCCAACACTTGCTATTGCTTGTATTCTTGATAATTTCCATATGGACTGGAGTGAAATAAAATCTTCTAGTAGTTTTGATTTGCATTTCTCTAATTGCAAGAGATGAACATTTTTTCATGTTTGTTGATTGCTTGTATTTCTTCTGTGAAGTGTCTGTTCAGTTCCTTAGCCCATTAATTTATTGGGTTATTTGTGGTTTTGGTGTTAAGTTTTTGAGTTCTTTATATATCCTGGGGATTAGTGCTCTATCTGAGGTGTGTGTGGTAAAGACTTTATCCCATTCTGTAGGCTCTCTTTTCACATTATTGTTTCCTTTGCTGAGAAGAAACTTTTTAGTTTGAATCCATTCCATTTATTGATTCTTAATTTTACTTCTTGAGTTTTAGGAGTCTTGTTAAGGAAGTCAGGTCCTAAACTGACATGATGAAGATTTAGGCCTACTTTTTTTTCTACTAGGTACAGAATCTCTGTTCTAGTGCCCAAGTCTTTGATTCACTTTGAGTTGAATTTTGTGCAGGGTGAGAGATAGAGGTTTAATTTCATTTTGTTACATATGGATTTCCAGTTTCCCCAGCACCATTTGTTGAATAGGCTATCTTTTCTCCAATGTGTATTTTGGCACTTTTGTCTAGTATGAGATAACTGTATTATGTGGGCTTGTCTCTGTGTCTCCTATTTTGTACCATTGATCTACATGTCTATTTTGGTGCCAATACCATGCCATTTTTATTACTATTGCTCTGTAGTATAGTTTAAGGTCTGGTAGTGTGCTGCCTCCTGCTTCACTCTTCTTGCTAAGGATTGCCTTGGCTATTCTGGGTCTCTTATTTTTCCAAATGAATTTCATGATTGCTTTTTCTATTTCTATGAAGAGTGTCATTAGGATTTTAATTGGAATTGCATTGAATCTGTATAACACTTTTTATAGTATGGTCATTTTGACAATATTAATTCTGCCTATCCAAGAGCATGGGAGATCTTTTCATCTTCTAAAGTCTTCCTCAATTTCTTTCTTTAGTGTTTTGTAGTTTTCATTGTATAGGTCTTTCACCTCTTGTGTTCGATTGATTCCTAAGTATCTTATTTTTTTTGAGGCAATTGTGAATGGAGTAGGGTTCTTTATTTCTCTTTCAGTGGGTTCATTACTGATGTATAGGAATATGTTTGATTTATGGATATTGATTTTATATCCTGCTACTTTGCTGAGTTCATTTATTAGTTCTAGAAGTTTTTTGATGGCATTTTTTTGATCTTTCAAATATAGAATCATATCATTGTCAAATAATGATAGTTTGAGTTCTTCTCTTTCTATTTATATCCCTTTAATTTCTTTTGTCTGTCTGATTGCTCTGGCTAGAGTTTCAAGGATGATGTTAAATAGAAATGGTGAAAGAGGGCATCCCTGTCTTGTTCCAGTTTTTAGAGGGAATGCTTTCAATTTTTCTCCATTTAGAATGATGTTGACCATGGGCTTAGCATAGCCTTTACAATGTTGAAGTATGTTCCCACTATCACTGGTTTTTCTAGTATTTTGAACATGAAGAGGTACTGTATTTTGTCAAATGCTTTTTCCGCATCTATTGAGATAATCATATGATTCTTGTCTTTAAGTCTATTGATGTGATGTATTACATTTATTGATTTCTGTATGTTGAATCAATCTTGCATTTCAGGGATGAACCCCATTTGATCGTGGTGTACTATCTTTTTAATATGTTTTTGTATGCAATTTGACAGAATTTTATTCAAAATTTTTGCATCTATGTTCATGAGGGAAATTGGTCTGACTTTTTTTCCCTTGATGTATCTGTCTGGTTTTGGTATCAGGGTGATACTAGCCTCATAGAATGCATTTGTAAGGGTCCCCTCCTTTTCTATTTCATGGAATAATTTGAGGAGTATTAGTGTTAATTTCTTTGAAGGTCTTGTATAACTTGGCTGAGAATCCATCTGGTCTTGGGCTTTTCTTGTTTGATAGCCTTTTGATGGCATCTTCTATTTCATTGCTTGAGATTGATCTGTTTAAATTGTGTATGTCCTCCTGGTTCAGTTTGGGTACATTGGATGTCTCTAGAAATTTGTTGATGTCTTCAAGTTTTTCTATTTTATTTGAATATAAATTTATAGTTTCTAATTATCTTCTGTATTTCAGTAGTATCTGTTGTGATATTTCCTTTTTCATCACATATTTTACTAATTCGAGTTTTCTCTTTCTCTTTGTTAGTGTGGCTAAAGGTTTATCAATTTTATTTATTTTCTTCAAAGAACCAACTTTTGTCAATTTTTTTCAATTGTTTCTTTTGTTTCAATTTTACTGATTTCAGCTCTAATTTTAATTATTTCCTGTCTTCTGCTGCTTTTGGTGTTCTGTTGCTTTTGTTCTTCTTTTTCTAGGGCTTCAATATGTAATGTTAGGTCATTTATTTGTTGACTTTTTATTCTTTTAATGTATGAGCTCAATGCAATGAACTTTCCTCTTAGCACTGCCTTCATAGCATCCCAGAGATTTTGATATGTTGTATTGGTGTTCTCATTTACCTCTAACAATTTTTTATTTCCTCTTTGATTTGTTCTTTTATCCATTTATCATTCAATAGCATGCTATTTAGTCTTCTGGTGTTGGAGTAGCTTCTATTTTTTATTTTATTGTTGATTTCTAGTTTTGTTCCATTATAATCTGATAGAATGCAGGGTAGTATTTCTGTTTTTTTGTATTTGCTGAGAGTTGTTTTGTGGCATAACATATGGTCTATGTGATTTGTATTCCTGGTAATTTTGTTTATTTTTGGTTTTTAATTTGACTTAGTTTCTCCTTTGATTGACCTTTCCTTTAGTGTAGTTCCTCCCTTGGATGATTTTTCTTTTCTTTTCTTTTCTTTTTTTTCCATTTCCTTCTCATGGAATATTTTGCTGAGAATGTTCTGTAGTGCAGACTTTCTAGCTGTGAATTCTTTTAACTTTTGTTTATCTTGGAAGGTTTTTATTTCATCTTCAAATCTGAAGCTTAATTTTGCTGAATATGATTCTCAGTTGGCATCCATTTTCTTTCAAAGCTTGACATATGTTATTCCAGGACCTCCTGGTGTTGAGGGTCTGGGTTGGAAATCAGTTAAGATCTGAATTGGTTTCCCCCTATATGTAATTTGATTTTTTTTTCTCTCACAGTCTTTAAAATTCTATCCTTATTCTGTATGTTAGTCATTCTCATTATAATGTGCCTTGGTGTGGATCTGCTGTAATTTTGTACATTTGGGGTTCTGTAAGCCTCTTGTAGTTGATTTTCCATTTCATTCTTTAGGTTTTGGAAGTTTTCTGATATTATGTCATTGAAAAGATTGTGCAATCTTTTGGTTCATATCTATTCTGATAAATCTTAAATTTGGTATTTTCATGTTATCCCATATTTCTTGGAAGTTCTGTTCATGGTTTCTTATCATCTTCTGTGTGTGATCCACTTTATTTTCAAGTGTATGTATTTTGTCTTTATTGTCAGAGGTTTTGTCTTCCAAGTGGTCTAGTCTCTTGGTGATACTTTCCATTGAATTTTTAATTTAGTTTATTGTTTCCTTCATTTCAAGGATTTCTGCTTGATACCTTTTTATAATCTCTGCCTCTTTATTGAAGTGATCTTTCACGTCCTGTATTTTCTCTCTAATACCATTCTTTATTTCAAAGATCAATCTATGAATTTCCTAAATTCCTGCTCTGATATTTCTTCTACTGTGCCGTCTATGGATTCTCTTGTTGGAACATCTTGGTTTCTTTGAGGCACTTTGTTCCTTTGTTTTTTCATGTTGTTTGTGTGTCTTCTCATCTAGCAGTATGAAGCTGAGGCAGTGCAGATTCTACTCTGTAGTCTTATAGTGTCCCTGAAGGCTTCCAGTACCTCACCTTTAAGGGGGAGACCAATATTAACAGCACCCCATGCAAATGATATACCACTTTAAACCACATGGCTCCTATTAAGGTGTTTACAGTTTTGTCACAATAGATAGAAATGAAGTGTTCATTATTGTCTACAATATAAACAGTAAGTTTGCTAAAAGTGTTTACTGTTTCAAATGATGGACAATGAGGGAATGGAAGTATCGTAAGATATGATACTTATGAGGGAGAGGAAGAGAAGCTAGAGGTAAAAATTTATAGTAAGAGCTAGGGAGGAATTAATAGAGGTTGACTCTTAGTATGAGAGAAGTGAGAAAGAGAATCCAAGGAGACAGGTAGGTGAGAGAAAAAAATATGTACAGATTTTTTTCAAAAAAGTAAAAATATAAGAATATACAACAAAACTGTCATATACTATTCAGACGGCCCATTTCTCAATAAATTGATGCATGAAAAATATTTGGATTCAAGGATGGTAGAGGTGTAAGAGAGAGGGGGAAAAAACGGAGGAAGTCTTAATGTAAAATTGAATGATTGCTTCTGTTGGCTTTCAAAAATCTTCTCAGCTTCTCTTCTCCAGCAATAGGTGGGGTTGTCTGAAGTTTGATGTTAGCTCCAGTCCCGTGGGTGTCGGGCCTGTTGGGTGGGTGAGCCGATAGCAAGATGTCCTCACACAGTCTTCTCACTCATTGTAACTGGCCCCTTCTGTTCCTGCATACTTCAGGACTCACAAAGTTGGAGACAGCCCAGTTTTCTCCAGTTTCTTCAAACTCTGCTCCCCTGGGAGAACTGCTCCTAGTCTCTGTTAACATGGTCTAGTCCCTGGCTTTCCACAGGCTTGCCAGACCCAGACTGACGGACACAAATCTAGCTGCAATCTGATGGGCCTGGGCTTCAGCTTCCCCAAGCCCTGTCTTGCTGCAGTCCCAAGATCTCAATGCCCTTTCAACATGCAGAGAGACCACCAGGGATGCACTCACACAAAGGAGTGACCCTACAAAGAGGCAGCCAGATGGCGGGCTCTACCACACCAAGCAGAAAGACCTCAGGTGCAACCAGACCTGCAGATACCCCAGTATATCTCCAGGCCCTGACCTGAGTCCCCAATCAAGGTGGCCATGCTCGGAGATGGCAGTAGACCCAGTGGCAAATCTGCAGGTCCTGGCTATTGTTCTAAGACAAAGGCAGCTGTGTGTAACCAAATCTGTGGGTACTGTGACAATGAACTTCCAGGCAACAGTGGGCAGCAGGCGATCTGCTGGCAGTCTGTGGGTGGTCTGCAGGCTAACAGGCAGACAATCAACGGGTGGACGTTGGGCAGTGGGTTATGGGTAGGTGAAAGGCGAGTGATGGACAGGCAGGAGGTGGGCAAGTGGGGAAATGGCGGATGATGGGTGGTGGTCAGTAAGTGATCCACACTCAAAGGTAGGTGATCAAGGTGAATGAATGGGGTAAACAGCAGGGGATCCGTGTGCAGCTTTGACTGCCTTGAAGAGAAACAGTATTTTCTCTGCTTGAATTCTGAGTTGAATCCTGAGTGACAAGGAATGCAGCCTCCCTCCAGTCCACCATCTTGGATCTCCTGGTTATTGCTGAATGAAGTGAGTTCCATACTTCTCTCTATTCTGGTCATTCTCCTGTCAGTGCTCTCTAATTGATCATTGTGCCTTTTGAAAGTGATGCCCAGGTTGGGATTGTGAATCAGAGGTAGAACACTTGCTTCAAATATGTGAGGCCCTGGGTTAGATCCTCAGCACCACATAAAATGAATAAATAAATAAAGGTATTGTGTCCATCTTCAACTAAAAATAAAAATAAAAATAAAAACATAAAAGAAAGAAAGTGATGCCCAGACTTTAAGTTATGGTCTGATTGCAGACAAAAACAGGACCTTGATGTTCCATGGCCTGGACACAGTTACTTCTGTTAACACAGTCTAGATTTTAGCAAGCATGTTGCTGACTTGTGTTTAGTTTAGTGGTAACTATGCTCTCCATATATTTTTCACTTGAACTGCAATACTGAAAATATAATATTTGTCTTTAGGAACAGAGAAGATGCCAGATATGGTAGAGCATACCTGTAATCCAGTGGCTTAGGAGCCTGAGGCAGGAGGATTGCAAGTTCAAAGCCAGCCTCAGCAACTAAGCAAGGCCCTAAGCAACTGAATGAGATCCTGTCTCAAAATAAAAAAATAAAAAAGGTCTGGGATGTGGCTCAGTGGTTAAGCACTCCTGGGTTCAATCCCTGGTATGCATAAACAAACAGATAAATACATAAATAGAATAAATACATAAATAAAATTAAAAACTCTGAAGACAAGAACACACACAATTTAATAATTTGTGTTCCCACATCTATATGTGTGATAAAGCCTGCCTTTGTAGAGGGAGGTTAGGGCTTGGGGAATGTAAGAGGAGATTGTCCTGCATTGCCTATCATTCAAGTCAGAAGCCACGGTGTCATATTTATGGATGCTGATCCATAATGGGGTGGGGGAAGGGAAGAATGGAGGAACTTTGGATTAGGCAAAGGGGAGTGAGGGGAGGGGAGGGGGCATAGGGTGCAAAAGATGGAGAAATGAGATTGACATCATTACCCTAGGTACATGTATGATTGTACAAATGTTGTGAATCTACATCATGTACAACCAGAGAAATGAAGAGTTGTGCTCCATTTGTGTATAATGAATTGAAATGCATTCTGCTGTCATGTATAACTAATTAGAACACATTTTTTTTTACTTTTTTTTTTTTTTGGTGCTGGGGATTGAACCCAGGACCTCGTGCTTGCAAGGCAAGCACTCTACCAACTGAGCTATATCCCCAGCCCCTTAGAACAAATTTTTAAAAGACATATTTATTTTGGTTTTTCTTTTAAAATTGCCCACAGCTTCAGAAGGCTCCTGCACAGCAGGCACCTGTTCCGGCCCCCAGCGCAGACAGAATGCCCAAGAGACAGGTCAGGTCCACTGAAGGAATGGCAAAGGAGGAGCCCAAGAGGAGATGGAGTTGTCACTAAATCTGCTCCCGCAAAAGTGGACACCAGGCCCAGGAAGGCGGCGGGAAAGGTAAGTCTTCAGACAAAAAAGTGCAAACAAAAGGGA
The DNA here is from genome assembly GCF_902686445.1 of Sciurus carolinensis. Lineage (NCBI taxonomy): Eukaryota > Metazoa > Chordata > Mammalia > Rodentia > Sciuridae > Sciurus > Sciurus carolinensis. The sequence goes on from NC_062215.1 coordinate 37,113,891, forward strand.
AAAGGGGAGCAGAGGGAAAGCAGGTTGAAGTGGCTAACCAAGAAACCAAAGCTTTACCTGCAGAAAACGAGGAAACTAGTAATGAGGCGAGTCCAGCGTCTGATGAAGCAGAAGAGAAAGAAGTAGTATGATTAATCATTCACCATGTCTTATCAGTGGTTCCGTCTCCCTTCTTGTACAATCCAGAGGAACATTTTTAGCAACTATTTTGTAAATGCAAGTTTTTTCCTTTTTAAATAGTTTTCGCTCTAGAAACTTTTTCTTTTGGTATTGGGATTGAACCCAGGGGCACCCAACCACTGAGCCACATCCCCAGCCCTTTTCTGTATTTTATTTAGAGACAGGGTCTCATGCAGTTGCTTAGCGTCTTGCAAAGTTGCTGAGGCTGGCTTTGAACTTTCGATCCTGCTGCCTCAGCCTCCCGAGCTGCTGGGATTACAGTATGCACCGCCACACCCAGCTGCCATAAATTACTCCTATTCCTTTGTTTTTTAGTAGAGTTGTTTCCTAAAGAAGACCACTCCTGGATTGTTGCCCTGGCAGAATTGTGTATACTCTGTAATATCTTTGGTGGTAAAAGTCCAATAATTACAAATATGTTTTTTTAAATGTTACAATAAAACAAAGGGCACAATACCTTTATTTTATTTATTTATTTTTATATAGTGCCGAGGATGGAACCCAGTGCCTCACGCATGCTGCTAGGCAAGTGTTCCACCACTGATCTAGAACCATGAAAGGTAAAAAATTTGAGTATGTAGGGTATATGATCAATGTTGTGAATTAATGGGACCTTCATAACAGTGTAGCAGCATTTAAAGATACTGGTTCTTAATATTTTCTTAAGGAAAAGTTGCTCCAAATTGGAACCTGGAAAGTCACTGAAATAACTGAAAAAGAACCACAGTATAAGACTGTTTAGATTTTCAGTACATGCATTTAGAATTGTTTACAAAGAAATGTCTGTGTACTGATCCTCAATGCAACCAATGAAATATCAATTATGAAAGAAAAAAATTTCCATTCCCTCTGCCCTTTTTTGCTACAGCACTTAGTCGCTCTCTAGGTCACGATGAGGTCTGTGGGGAAGCAGGTAGAGCAGGGGTAGCATCTGTTCTGGGGTAGCATCTATAGCTTGGTGACTGCCAACAGGTTACAGGAGACCTCTGCTTGGTCAGGGGAGGGTAAGGTTATTAGGATTGCAGTCCCAGGACAGAAATTTTTAGAACATGGGTGCTTTGTGATTTTTACAATAGAGTTGAAATTCAATTTCTTACATGAAGCCAAAAATCTCATGGTTTCTTTTTAAACCTTAATTGATGATGGAAGAGTCACGGGAAGAGAAGTGGCAGACAAAAAGCTCTGTTCCACTCAGCTCTCTAGCCCCTCGTTTAGTAGGGTTCCTTCCATTGGACTAACACACATCAATTTCAGGGGATGTCTTTGAGACTGAAATTCTAGTTACCCCATCTCCCTTGGCCCTGCCCTTCTTACAAATCCACACTTGCAAATCAATCAATATGCCCTCACCCCAACGCATGTTCTCATATTCACCCTGTACAGTAGTTACAAGGACAGTGTTGGGTGTATCTAGTACTGGAAATGTAATAAGATGCAAACATGGCTGTGGTACTGTGTGTTGCCCATTGTTCTATGCACTGTATATATATTAACTCATTTCATCCTATCCACAGTCCTTTGTGGTACATGCTATTGTAATCTTTGTTTTACAGATGAGGAAACCAAGGCACAGAGATTAGTGCTTACTAAAGGTTACATGTGACAGGGTGTGACTGGATCCCAGACAGTCCAGCTCCACCATCTGGGCTATTTACCACTGTGCTATGCTGTCTCTCTACGCTGGAAAGGGGATAGCAGTTGGTATGTGCAGTTTTTAACCCTGGTACCTGGGTGACTGCCTAAGAACTATTTTTCACAAATGATTTCACTTTCTAATCACCAAGAGTATTACTTTCTTTTGTTGTTTTGTTTTCAGGACTAGAGATTGAACTGCATTCTCAGTTTTGTTTTGTTTATAATGTTCTCAGGGTCATATAGAGAGTAAGTGTCAGCTTTGGGTGATATTCGGGTCCACACACCTTTCCCTTGGCTACACTGACTCTGTTGCAGAGCCTCGTCTACATAAAGAGCAGAGACACTCCTAATACTGTTTTTTGCATGGAATGGAGAATGCACAGGGGCCCTTCTGTAGGGAAGAATCATCACCATAATTATTACTCCCGAATCTTGGGGAAGATCTAACTGGTTGCCAGCTGCCACAATATGGGAGCACTTTTCAAACCTCAACGCGAGTCCCAGGAGGGTGTGTGTTGCGGAAGTAAGGTGAAGGGAAAGTAAGACTCCAGCCCTGAGGGAGGTTCCTCTGCCTCTTGAGCTAACAGGTGGTACTGCTCTCCTACACGGGTCTTTGGTCCTTGCTTTTAGATCAAGCATAAATATTTATTTTCAGAATGAGTCCAGGGTGTGGTTCTGAGAGTTCCAAGTGGTGGTGACAGGGATTGCTGGGATATGCACATTCGTGTGCACACGCATGAATGTGACTCACATGCTTCTAGCACAGACAAGCATCATACCACCACATTTGTGATGAGAGGTCCCTGCACACAGAAAGGAGCAACAAGTGCCTGGTGTTGTGGTCCTTATTCCTGGTGCATGGACATAGCCAGTAGTGCCCTGCTTTGGGGCGGTACTGTGAAGGAGTCTATCTTCCCCGTCCTGAGGACTGGGCAGTCTTAAAACAGTCTTTTTATTTTTATTTTTTTCCCGGTACTAGAGATTGAACCCAGAAACAATTTACCACTGAGCTACATCTCCAGTCCTTTGTAATATTTTTCTTGTTTTGCGACAAAGTTGCTTAGGGTGTCACTAAGTTGCTGAGGCTGGCCTCAAACTTGTGATCCTCCTACCTCAGCCTCCAGGGTCACTGGGATGACAGATGAGTGCTACTGCACCCAGCTGAAGCAGTCTTTACAGAGTTGTAGGGATACAATTCCTATTAGGCCTGCTCAACACATTCCCCTGGTCTGAGATCAACCACGCAGGCTGGCAGGAATACCCACATCAGAGCCCTGAGCAGAATTCCACGCATAGGTCAGCCTCTTGGCCAGTAGTTCTCTGCAATGATGCCAGGGATGCTTTCTTAGGTCAAAAGGGAAAGCATTGTTGCTGCCCTGTGTTCACTAAGCATTGTTGTTCCTCAGGCAAACAAGCTGCGGGCTTTGAAGTCACAGGGAGGATTTGCTCAGGCTGGAATTGGGAGTCTGAAGGAGAGGACTGCAAACCTCCCCCAGCCTTGCTGTGTTTGTTAACTCCGCCCCACTTGCCCTGGCCTGGTGCGTTTGATGTCTCTGGAGAAGTAGGAGGTAAGAGGCACACCCTGGGGGTCCTCCAAGGGACATCTTCCAAATTCTGCTGAGCCTGCAGTCCCAGCCAGGAGCAGATCACAGACTAGGCCCACATCCAGAAGGGCCGATGACAGGCCTGCTGTGGAAAGAACACTTGATCCCTTCCTTCCAGGTGGTCTGCGGGGTATGGTCCAGGGCATATGGCAGGTTTGCTGCTTGCCTTGGGTACTGCTTTTATTCGGGTAGCATCAGGTGAGAATGAGTTGGGGAAGACTTGAAGGGAGAAGGAGGCCTCTGAAGGCAGCATGGGGCCTTCAGGAGCCAAGGACAGGTACATGTGCTTTGTCTTGAGGTCCCACTCACTTTCTTCTCTCTACTTGCCCTCTACCAGTTGCCTCCCTGATTCCAGCACCAGGCCCTTCTCTTCTGCCACCAAAGCAGCATGGGCAAACTATGTGTCATTTCCCAGGGATAGCTCTGCTGAATTCCTGCCTCCGAAGCTTTAGGTTATGGCCAGAGATACTACCACCCACCTCCTACCCTCAACCAATAAAATTAACTGGAGAGGAATCCTGTAGGGACCAGGGTAAAACTCCATGAGAGTAGGAACCTGGGTGAGACCGTGTTCTCATGAGGCTGGCTCCTTGGGCTTGCCCCAAGATTTCACCATGTTCCAAAGCGTGGTGACTGGACCACAGGCATGGAATAAGCAAAGCCTTATTACTAACCAGTTCAGTATCCCATAGGACAATGGGCCATAAACAGCTCCACCTCTTTCTCCTCCCTCTCTCTCACTCTCCCCTCTGCCGCATCCTACCCTGCACATTATTACTAGATTCTCACCCCCACCCCCACCCCTGCTCTCCAGGCCGGCCCTGTCTGCCTATTCCCTTACCCAGACGTGTTGCAATTGAGAAAGAGCTTGTTTGTGATAAGACCTCGAAATCTGGAGTTATAAATCCTGCCTAGGACAGCCGCCCTATCTCTGTGCCAATGCTTGTGGTGCTGAAAGGAGGCTCACCTGGTTGTGACCCATCCCCTCTTCTTCCCTGGAGCTCCTTGCTCCTCCTCTGCAAACACAGGACAATGGGCAAATAGGAGTTACCTGTCTCAACAGGTGTTAGCTGGGCCTCACTTTCCTACAGGGTGATGGGGAGGTCACCCTCAGCCCACCCACTCTGGACATTCCTGTGATTGTGAAAACCCACCTTCGAAGGTGACCCTTCCTCTGCCCCCCATGACTTCAGCCACCTTGATGGTTTTAGGAGCCCTCACTTTAGCTGTGGAGTCCACCCACTATGGAGGAGGCACTGTCTGGAAGATCCTGGTTTTACCTCTTCTATTTCAAACATGCCTGTTTTTCTTTTGGCTATGCCTCTGTTGTGGTACTTACACAATGGGCATTGGGTCATGTCCACTACAATGGGCATTTTTGGCATTAGCCTCCTCTACTAAGCTATGAGTTTCTTGAGGGAAGGAATTGTTTTCTTCCTTCCTTCCTTTCATTTTTTATTTTTGGCAGCACTGAGGATTGGACCCAGGACATCATGCATGTGAGGCAAGTGCTCTACCCCTGAGCCACATCCCTAACCCAAGACTATTTCCTATTCCTCATTGAATTCTTAAGCCCAGCAGACTACACAGAACATAAATATTTGTTATGATTGGTGAAGACAGTTGTCTCAGTACCAGCAAATATTTATTTTATGTGTAGTGACTTCACTAAGCAGTAGGGGCACAGCAATTAATGAGACACCATTCCCACGCTCAGGGGCTTGTGTTGGAGTCAAGGGGGTGTAGTGAAATTTTACTTGCCTGGGAGCCAGAGAAGGGAGATAGGTTCTGGGGACCCCAAGGAACCTACTTTGACAAATTAGAAATCTGTAATCTTAAGAAAGTTTTCCCAGAATGAACTTAGAGATCACCAGATGCCCCAGACCCAGATAGATACCCATTCACCCTCGACCTCAGGGTATTCCGGAAGGAACCTGCTAACTCACCAACCTGATGCAGGTCTAGTTGCTCCTTGTGATTTCAGTGGCCTCTCAAAAATGTGGATAAAAGTTATTTCTTGTGTCTCTACTTGGGAAAAAATTCTTTTAGCCCTTTATCCCTGGAACAAAAAGAAGTGAAATCTGTCCCCACTGGGTCCCAGCTAGAGCTGCACTTGATAGCTGTGCCCATACTGTCCTGTGTGGACTTTCTGTGGATTCAAGACCAGAGCTGCCTCTGATCTCAGGAGGAAGGAAGGAAGAGACAGACACATCCTCTAGAACTCAGTTCATGGAGTGCCTCATCTGTGCCAAACACTGCCATGGTCAATGGAAACAGGGAATAATAACAGAGGAATACACAGGACTCATATTTGAGAAACTTTGAGAAGAACGAGTTGATCTCTTGGGGACCAAGGGTTAGACCAGTCATGGAGAAGTTGTTGCAGTACCAATGTCATTGTCACATCAAGGGGAACTTTACTGTGTGGGATGAGGGTCCAGCAACATGTGTGGACAGTGCCCTGAAGGCACAGCATTTACTGCATGGCTCACTCAAGCCAAACCTTCTGGAATTTCTCTACTGAAGTACCACTAGCGGCAGAGAAGCAGGGATGAGTGTTTCTCAAGGGGCCTGGATTTTAGAGCACTGCAAACAGGAAGTTTCTTTGAAGCTTCATATTTTATCTTAAAATGAATTTAAATTGTGTTTCCTACCACAGTCTATGAACTTGCTTTTATAAAAATGCAGTTAAGCCAGGCATTGGTAGTGCATGCCTGTAATTCCAGTGACTTGGGAGGCTGAGGAAAGAGGATAGTGAGTTCAAGGTCAGCCTCAGCAACTTAGGAAGGCCCTCAGTCCTTCTCCCTTAGTGAGATCTTTTCTCAAAATAAAAAAATAAAAAGGGCTGGGGATGTGGCTCAGTGGGTAAGCACCCCTGGGTTCCATTGCAGGTACCAACACCCCCAAAATGCAGTTAAAATTACTTTGCTCTGAATGAAACTGGTGCTCTAGGAAGATGAGCTGTTTCTCCTGTGGCTTCTCATATGCCCTGTCCCACTGCCTTGTACCCCAGCTTAAGAAACTTGCCTTTTAGGACACAGAGCCCAGATACCTGAACCACATTTCAGAGAGCCACCCCAATGTGGGCCTCTCAAACCCTGGCACAGCCCTTGCCCTTGATCCCAAATAACTCCTCCAAATTTGTCCTCTACCTCCCTGACCACACACTCCTCCAGTCTGACAACGACAGGATCATCCCTCTACTTCTGGGATTATCCTGGTCCCTCTAGAAGAGTTTGGAGTTTATGGGTCCTGTCCCCCAAATGTGCTGGGTCAGTGGCTCTAAACCTTTTTTCAAGCCAGGTGCAGTGGTCCACACCTGTGATACCAGCTTCTGAGGAGGTAGAACAGGAAGATCACTTGAGGTAAGAGTTTGAGGCCACACTGAGCAATACAGGAAGACCCTGTCTTTAAACAAATAAACTTTTTTTTTTTATTTTAAAATAATTTTTCAGAGGAAAAGAGCAGGGCAGGGGCAGCAGTGAGTTTGGTACCCTGAGAGGAGTTGAGAACAACTCACAGCTAATTATCTACAGGGTCCTGGCTGGGGATTGTCCTTGTAATGCCCTGATGGCCTTTGGCATAAGGCCCCACTCTTCTTTTCCTGACATGACTGCTCTTATCTGTTCAAGGAAACTAGGAATCCAGACTGCCTGCTTAGCTGATGATGTTGAGGTTAGACCACACAAAGTCCATAGTAGGTTTGTTATGGTGTCACTCTATCAGCATGCTCCACATTTTAAAAGGAGCACAACCCAGTCATTGATGGATTCAAGTGTTCCTGCCCAGGCTTCTTCACTCAGCAAGTCTTTTTAGAGAACTTACCATGTAGCAGGCACTGTATGAGGTGCTGGTGAGAGGGTAGGGAGCAAGAGCGGCACGGTCTGAGTGCCTTTAGAGCTGGCAAATGGGCAGGGTATCAAACAATCTCCAGGAAAGCAAACAAAACTAGCCCAGGTAGGGTAAGCCCAGGGTTTTCTTTAGCTGATTTTTCCCGTTTCTGGGTGTTCTGCCCAACTGTGTAAAGATACAGCCGGTAGGTCTCAGACTAAGTCAGAGGTAATGATGAACGGTCTATGATTTCTCATATGAGGGTCGAAAAAACATAAAATGAAATTCCCCTCCAAGCCCCTCCATCTGCTCAACTGCCCCAGAGACCATGCATCAAACTCTGCGCAAACACTTGAGAATGAGGAAATCTGCTGTTTCATTTCACCCTCACCTTAGAGCTGGGAAGTTAAGTGATGCAGTGCTGCCCATTGCACAGATCCAGAACCCAAGACCTTAGAGAAGCAAGGCATCCTGCCAAGGCCCAGCCCCAGGACAGGACTGAGATGAGGTTTATGAATGAGGTGGGAAGGAGTAGACCCAGGGCGTGACTCTTGATTCTATTCAACAGTGCTGGGCAGGAAGCCACCAATGACTTGCCAGACAGACCCCCATGGATCTGGAGACTCTAGCCCTTTATCTCTTCTCCCCATGGTGTGTACAGATTGGATGGCTCTATACAGCAAGATCTCTGGACTCTAGAACTCAGCTAAGGAAGTGCAGGGCTGATGGAACAATGGAAACACGGGCTTTGAAACATATCCAAACAAACCACACCCCTGTGCTATTCTCCACCCAAACTGGCCAATGACCCCAGAACCTGTGACTGGATTGTTCCTGAGAAAGCTGGCATGGTTTTGGCAACTGCCTGACAAAGGATTGCCACTCTTTGCCACCATTCACCTTTGGAGTACCTTCATTAAGCCTTTACTGCCATTAAGGAAAAGTCAGCTGCATTTGGAGTGAGTGGGATTATACAGCTAATCATGTTTAGAGTCACCTTTCTATGACATTAAGGCCTCCAGGAGACTCACTGAAAAGTCTGTGAGGCCAGTTAATTCCACTGTAAGTGAGGAATGTGTTTATTCTTCCAAGGGGCAAAGATTCCCCACTCAAAGTGACGCTGCCACGTTGTGTAACCAGGAACACGGATTGTTGCTGATGTAAACAAACGACCAGGGCAGACCTGCCAGGAGCCTGGGTCTCCTTTTCCCAGAGGTGTTTCTTATGAATGGTTGTGCCCAGTGAAGCAATTTCCTGCCTTCTAAACTTCTGCCTACCAAACCACATCTCCTATCTATCACTGCCTCGCTCTGGGTCATAAAACAATTTCCCTTAAACCAATCAGTGCCTGAGCAGCAGTCCTTGAGTAACAGGAAAATTGCCCTCTACCTGTGGACATAATGACACTTTGCAAGCTAGTGGCTTTGCAGTTTCTGAACGTAAATATCACGTGCCTTACCCATGGTCTGCCTACCTGTGCTCACCGGAGATGTAGGGCCCACAGATTTGATTTTCAGCCCCTGGTTCACTCTGCTGAGGTACTGACTGGCTAGTGACCCATTACCTTGACCTGGGGACCCTGTAGCCTGGAGAATATTTTTCACTGTGTCAGATACTGATTTATAGGGCTAGAGCAGTGGTTCCAGGCATGCAGACCCGATAGACAAGATCGGTGAGGACAGAAGAAAATTTGGGCTAAAGCAACTCCAGGAACTCTTCAATTTAGACACTCATTTTGAATTTTGTGGTTCTTCAGCCTGGAATGTCTCCTCCACCTACTCCCAACCCCCAATTTGCCTGGTGAACTGTCACTCATTCTTCATGACACTATTCAGGAATCATACTATCAAGGAAGCTTCTCTGATTTCCACCAAGCAGGATTTCCTCCATTGTTCTACCACTATACTTTCTCACACATACATGTTTTATTGAAATCACTTGCTAATTTGTTTGCCTCCCCAGCCAGGCTGGGATCTTCTTCAGGCACCTTGGAATTCCCAGGTCCCACCAGAGTGCGTAGCCCAAAGTCAGAGTGTGAAAGAGATTTTGTGAATAAGAAAAACTTCTCCCCACCACAATGAGGTGCTTTGCTTATTGAAAGTGTGTGGAGAATACACTGAGGTCAGAAGTTTTAAGGCCTGGGTTAGGTTGGTAAATAGGCATAACAGAGGATCCTGCCTTTAAAAAGCTTGTAATCTGAAATCTGATCATCTTTCTGTGAATGGTAGGCATATTTGCAGATGGGGTATAGAGACTGGACTCATGGATAGGTGGAAGTGGTTTTTAATTTCCCCCCTTTGAGTGCCAGCTTAGAAGCTGAAATGAATTAGAGAAGAGACCTGTTTCTAATTTAGCTTTCAATCGTTTTAACTTTCGCTTTTAGGAAAACATTAAGCAAGCCACGGGTCTAAGTCTCCGGAGTCCTCATGAACCACAGAGTTACATCCAGAACAGTCATTTTTCCCTCTCTCCTTTGTCTATAAAAGTAACAACAATGACTAGATCCTTCCTTTGACTCTCCAGGGTGCTCAGAGAATGGTGGAGGTAGTGGTGGTGATAGGTGTGTACTTGGGTCATCATCCAGACATAAAACTGGTGAAGTCCATAACACACACACATTACAGTCACTAAGAAAAACAATTACTGGGTGCCTAAGATGTGCCCGCTGCCAGATGGGGACAGATCAGTGAACAAACAAAATGCCATATCCCTGCTCTCACAGAACTCAACATTCTAGAAAGGAAGTCATTTGCTGATCAAGGGATGGGATCCATCTTGCCATCTCATGCCGTCCTCCTCACAGGGTTGGATACATTTATCGGGCACTTTCTCATGTACAAGGCAAAGGATCCCATTTTCAGAGACATTAAGAAGCCCCCAGTTGGGCATGGCGGTGCACACCTGTAATCCCAGCAACTTGGGAGGCTGAGGCAGGAGGATCACAAGTTCAAAGCCAGCCTCAGCAACTTAGCAAGTTCCTAAGCAACTTAGTGAGACCCTGGCTCAAAATAAAACACAAAAAGGGCTGGGGATGTGGCTTAGTGGTTTAGTGCCCCTGGGTTTAATCCCCCGTACCAAAAAAAAAAAAAAAAAAAAAAAAAAAAAAAAAAGAAGGCTTTACAAGGCTTGTAGGTGGTAGAGTCAGGATTTGAACTCAGATTTGAATGACTCCCTAGCCACAATGCTACATGGCAGCAGTAAATATTTACTAAATGGACAAATGAGTAGATGAATGGTTAACCCTGATTACAGTGGCAGCCTGTTGTTTTGTCACCACGATACAAACATGAGCAACATGTTTAAGTTTATCATTTACTTACTGGTTCAAGCTATCCCAAAGCATGGCTCCTGTTAAGATTTTTATAAAGATTAAGGAACAAGCATCTTTCTTGTTACTCACCATGTTTTCTGGATAAGTCAAGCTATTTTATTAAAAAAAAAGATGAATTAGAATGGTAAGAGTTGTAAAAATTAAATGATCTTTCTGGGTTTGAATTTCTGAGTTTGCTGTAAAGTCTCTGTATTAGGCTGAGTAAGGACCCCCCCAGAGGTATCAGGTCCCACTCCCTGCAACCTGTAAATGTTACCTTAAAAGGAAAAAGGGTCTTTGCAGATGTAAGGAAAAGTATCCCACGTAACACAGGTGGGAACTAAATACAATCTCATATTCTTATAAAAGGAGGAAGAGAAAAGTTTGACACAGAAGAGCACATGATCACACGGGCAGAGATTGAAATTACGTGGCCACAAACTAAGAAATGCTGGCAGCCACTAGATGTGGGAAGAGTTCAGAAATATTTCCTTTTGAGCCTTGGGAGGAAGTATAATCCAACTGACAACGTGATTTGGGTCCAACAATGCTGATTTGGGATTTCCAGCCTCCAGAATAGGAGAGAATACATTGATGTTGTTGTAAGCCACCAGGTTTTTGGTCATTTGGTCATTTGTTTTGTTTTTGATACCAGGGATTGAACCCAGGGCTGCTTAAACCACTGAGCCACATCCACAGCCCCCCTTTTTATGTAACCACATCCACAGTCCCTGCTTTTTATGTTTTATTTTGAGGCAGGGTCTCACTAAGTCCTTAGGGCCTCACTAAGTTACTGAGGTTGGTCTTGAACTTTCGATTCTCCTGCCTCAGCCTCCTGAGTTGCTGGGATTACAGGTGTGCCTCACCATGCCCACTTGGTCATTTGTTATAGCAGCTAGGGGAAAATAATGGAGTCTCTTAGAGGAGGAGGCAGCAGGGAAAATAAGTCCTCAACTACCAGGGTAGGTGATTCTGAAATACATACTCTGATCTCTTTTTGGTTGGATGCCCAATTAAATCTTGTCTTGGAAAGTAAAGGTAAAAGAGATTCCATGCAAAAACACATCCACCTCCTTCTCCAAGCTCCCCCTCCTCTTTTTTTGCCTTTTTCCTCATCACATTTGTTTATTTAATCCATATTTAGTACATTGCTATGCAATTATTGATGACTCCTTCCCAGTAGAATGTAAGCTCCATGGATAAGTGACCTTTCGAAAATTGCTTTTCTCCCCATGCTTAGAAGAGGAGGTAGCATATAATCTCAGTAAACATTTGTTGAGTGAATGTTATGTTACTGAAGAACCTGATGTCATATTATAGATGTAGTATCAGTCATCACAGCATGACACACTCCCAGCCATTCCCTAAGGTGCCACTCTAAAGAATAGCCAAGCTAGAGTCCATGCTCAGTTAACAGTTTTTCATTTCCTGCGACACTAATTTCTATTTCCTACTTTGTTTAGAGCCCAAACCCTGGAATTATTTTTGATGCCTCTTGTTATGATTTTGGATATGAGCTGTACCCCAAATCTCCTGTTAATTCAGGAATGTTCAGAGGTCAAATGATTAGACTCTGAGAGCTGTAATTCAATCAGTCCATCCCAGTTTGAATGGACTACTGTGCTGGGTGGTCACTCTGGGCCATTGGGGTCGGGTCAGAGGAGGTGGATCATTAGGGGAACCTGCCAAGAGTTCATCTTCCCTTTGACCTCCTCTCCTTTCTCTGCTTTCTGGCTGCCACAAGGTGAGCAGCTTCCCTCTGCCACACCCTTCCACCATGATGCCTCATCTTGGGCGCAGAGCAATGGATTTAGCTAACCATGGACTAAACCTCTGAAACTATGAGCCAAGTAGAAGGGAGTAACGAAAGCCTACCTTATCACCTCTAAGTTCTTCTTGTTGAGTATTTTGGTAAGAGCAATGAAAACTAACCTACCTCTCTTTCTTCATGTCTATACCATCAGGAAATCCTGGTATCTTCAAATACTCTTATCACCTCTATTGCCCAGGTCTGGGGATGTAGCTCAGAGGTAAAGTGCCCTGGGTTCAATCCCCAGTACTAAGTCAAAACAAAACCAAACTCCCCCAAAACAGCGTTATCTGTATATCCCTTTCATAATTAATTTTTGGATAACCATCTATCAGTTTATTAAGGATGTCAAGACAACAGAGAACAGGAAAGAAATCTCCTTTTGGGATTAAACAGTATGTATCTGGTGAGAAAATAAAATAAGTGCAAAAAATATCTCTTATTTGTGTTGTGTGATCTGTTGACAAAAACGTACACATACACACCCATGAAAATTGCTTTGGTGATTGCTGCCTTTGATATTGCTTGCTCTGTGTTTGCTTTGCTTGGTCTCCATTAGAAAGTGTTTCTTCTATATACATACACCCAGGAGAAAGAAAAGCTCATCCCAGTGTGTGCAAAGTCCTGCACACACCAGAGACTCATTTATAAAATAGTCATGTTGTAAATCTCAGCAGGCAATCCAGTATTTGCCTAGCCACAATGACCTCTGCACCCAAGAGGAAAGAAGAGGAACGGAGCAGGAGGGAGGGAGAGACAGAGGGAGGAAAGGTGGAATCTTATAGACCACTGATTCAACTTATTGCAGTTTCTCCTAAGTATTCATCCTGTGTGGTGCGATTGAGTTAGAAGCATAAAGACATGTCCATTTCTGACAACTGTCACTTTTCCAGAGTAGCTGTTGATGGCATTTGTTTGAATTAATTTCTAATTCAAAGGGGATCCATGGGCCCTGCTCATCCTGGGGCAAAAGTTAGCTTCTGCCTCTTCCTGACCTTCACCTTTCTGGCTCCCCATATTCTAAACCAACCTGTTTAGGAGCAGGAAGCCAGTTTTAGCCCCAGCTTCTGGGTACTCTCTATGGCCCTCCACTCCTTACACTGGGTCTTCTTCTTTCCCTGAGGAAGGCAAGGCCTCACCTCTAGTCAAACCTCTCTTCTCTCCTTGGGCCTTCCTGACTCACCTATGTTTGCCATAGAAACAAACAAAAGCATTTTACCAGTGATGGGCGGTTTTCTTTACCAAAGCATCAAACTGGTGATGAGGTTATCTGGAAATACCACCTAGGCCCAGAAGACTCCATGAGGGGGTGCTCTGGGATGAGAGAGTCCTCGCTAACACATGGTACTCACAGTGCATGCAGAGTTCTAAGCGTGTAACATGTATTCACTTTTTTACTCCTAAAGAGACTTAAAATTTTTTTTTCTTTTAGTTTATCAATGGACTTTTATTTTTAATTATTTATATATGGTGCTAAGAACTGAGCCCAGTACCTCACACATGCTAGGCAAGCACTCTGCCATTGTGCTACCGCCCCAGCCCACCTCAAGGGACTTTATAAAGTAGGTACTAGTATCATCATCCCGATTTTACACAGGGACCAGAGGGGTTAAGCGGTGGAGTTGTTGATCCTAATCAAGGCATTGTGGCTCCAAAAAGAATATCAAAGGACTGTCCCCAACTGTGGGCCACGAGCTCAGACTCCTTGACTGTCTGCATTGCATTCTTATCTACCTGAATTCAGCAGTGAACAGGGCGTTTATCTGTGCCTTTGGAGGGAATACCTCACAACTGTTTAGCATGGAGCACTTTAGTAGGATTTAAGGTAGATTTTCATTACTGATTTCATTTCCTATCCATGGATGTTCAAATGAAGTCTGCCTTCCCCAGTGCTCACCCTAGAACATGGCAGCAGGTCCTAGAAGAAAACAGAATATCTGTTAGCCTGGGCTCAGTGTGTAAAGACAGACACGGGCCCCTCCATATCTGGACAGAGTGGGTACCCTTTCCCCTCTTTCAGTTAATGGAGGCAGGTCCCTGACTGATTTAGAAAGGTGCTGCTACAGGGCTACAGGTATAGGTAGGGTGTTGCTCAGTGCAAAGCACTGGGTTTGAACCTCAGCACCCGCCAAAAACCCAAACCAAACCACACCAAGCCAAAACACTGCTAAATTTTCTAGGGATTCTCAGTTGCCGGGGTCACCTTTCTATCTGTCTTTGTTCAAATAGGTTTGGTTAGGAAAAGTTCCCAAAGACCTCTGTGACCTTCTGGGCTCTGAAGGTTATTGCAACAATGAAATTTCTAGTTCTAAAATCTGCTAAGTGTAGACTCTTGTTGTTCTTGCAACTATATGATCCAGATATGGGGCTCCAACGGAGGCAGGGCTGATGCCTCTATTCCCTTCCTCTTCCTAGAACTTGAGGGTTTTTTTTTTTTTTTTTTTTTTTTTTTTGAGCATCTCAATTTGTGAAAAGGGTCTTGTCATCTTTCCATATATAGTGCTTGATGCTGTCCTTGGCCCTAACCTCAACCCTTTTCAACACAACCATGACCTTTCTCTTTACCACTTCATCCCAGGGGACCCTGGAACTAAGGGAGGCCAGTATTCCATATCCATACAACTCTGTCATAGGTATTCCATTTCACTGGGATTTTTTTATTTTTTAACCAGGAATTAAATCCCGGGGCACTTAACCATTGAGCCACATCCCCAACCCTTTTTATTTTTTATATTGAGATGGGATTGCTAAGTTACCTACAGCCTCACTAAGAGGCTGATATTGACTTTGTATCTGCGATCCTCCTGCTTCAGCCTCCTGAGTCACTGGGATTGCAGGCATGTGCCACCGTGTCTGGCTTCACTGGGATTCTGAAAAACCTGTCACTCAGGGCCTGGTCAGCACAGTTTCCTTGCTCACACCTTCCCTGGGAAATGCTCTGCTAGAAGTAGAGAAAGCACAGGCTGGCGGGACCAGTTATGCAAAAAAGGAGACAGTAAGGGGAACAGATCTCTGTCCCTTCATCCTTGGAGTCAGCACTGGATTCTTGGTGGTAAAGTCCTTGCTGGTTGAGTCTCCAGCCCTTTGGTTTTTCACCGTTTAGACTATCTGTATTCATTAGCATCCTCACTTGGAGAGAGGATCTGGGTAAGTGGTGGCATCCATAAGAGCCCGTTCTCCTAGTCCCTGGCAGCCCTACAGAAGGACGAGAAGGTGGGAAGGACAGCTGGAATGAAGGCTTAAAATGAGGCTTAAACAAGTGACCCACTGCATTTTCAGTCTCTCTGCCTTTTATCTGTTTCTACGCCCCCAAGTCACCAAGAACTGGCTCTAGGACTTTGCCTCTGTGAGTTGCCGGGAAGGGGACAATGCTGGCTCCTGCTCCAGCCAGATCCCTTCACAGGACTTGTGGGGCTGACTGGGGGAACCAATGCTCCCCTACTTTGAATAGCAGAAAAACTGACACAAAAACTCCAGGGATGTGACAGTGGGTCCAGGCTTCTCCACATCCTAGGGGACACATGCTTTGATCCCAGTGGGGTAAGTGGAAAACCCCAAGGAGACCAGGGGCAGGGGTCTGGATGGAACCATGGCAGGGAAGGTGTCTGGGATAGAAATATGACTCTGGGCAGTGATAAAATAAACTGTTTTAATAGGAGGCTTCCTGCAATGGCACTTTTTCTTTTGCTATCAGCCAGTCAGTGTCCCTGCCCTGAGGTTTCTTGGGTGTGCCCTGGCTGAACTGCTAGCCCCACAGGAAGCCAGGACGTCACTCTGACATCTCTGGCCCCTCCAGGCATCCAGAGATGTGTCTTAACATTGGGAGATCAATGTTAGCTGGTGGTCAGTCCAAAGGATGCTGTCCTTCCATGTGTCCAGGCTGGAGGGAGGCTGGTGAAGGGCTTCACTTCCCATTTAGGGTGTTTCTCCATGGGGAAGAGAGAGGTGGCAAATCACCTTTGAAAGTTCAACTCTGACCTTTACAAAGAAAACTAGTAGGCACTTTAGTATTATATACAGGGCAGAGGGAGATGATGCGGAGGGGAAATTGCACTTAATTAGTTTATAGTTTACACCCATTGGACAAATTTACTTCTTTAAAAGAAATCTCAGGATCATTTGGGCTGGGGTGGGGAGAGAGAGTTTGCTGATATTTACAGTGGGTTTGGCTCAGTTCAACAGTGCGTGTCCTCCTCTCCTTGTTTCAGTAACAGATTCAAGTTTTCACATCAGTTTGTTCGATGAAGGGTCACAACACGGGCTCTGCCATTTTCTCTCTTCCTCCTGTGCGGTTTCAGGTGGCCCAGCTCTAGGATGGACAGGAGCACTTGACATTTTGGGAGAGGCATCATGACAATACTGCATAGAAGGGAAGCTGGGCTTCAGGCTGTGCCTCCCAAGAGCGGATTGTCTGCGGTGCCAGCAGGATGTCAGCTAAGCAGGGACCTCTCACAGGTGCTTGTCAGGTCACTGGGCTTTTCTGTGACAGCTGCCCAGAGGGTGACGGTGTGAAAAATAAGAGTCCTTGTTGCTGTGCACCAAGTAAGTGATGTGTGGACATCACCAGGCTTGCAGTGGACACTGCAAAGAGAGAGAAGAGAGCTCAGCTGTGTGCACTGGGCAGGGACATGGTCCATTAGTTTGGCTTCTCCAAGGGAGCTGACACCTGGCTCAGCCAGCAGAGAACTGGGGCTGGAGTTCTGGGCATCTAGGGCTATGCAGGTCTACAGTGTTGGTTCTGAAGCACACTTCCCTGGAGCTGGCTTTTCTGGCCACTTCAGGAGCGAAAAGTGAATTGCTGGGGACCTTGAAATAGTCCTAATGTGCTGAGTTTAACCCTGAAGTAGGGCTCCTCTTTCTGTGAGAGTGGTATTTATAGAGCACTCAGGGCAAAGGCAGTTGGGTGGGGAGCTCTCGTCTCTTATGTGTTTCTTCCTAAGATCTTTAAGTGCAGGGGTGCCCTAAATCACTGCTTCTCAAACTTTCACGGACCTACCAGTACAGAGAGCCCATTAGAACATAGACTCTGGTTCAATTCTGATTCTCAGGCTGGATGGGCCGAGGAATCTGCATTTCTAAGAATTCCCCAGGCTGTGTCAATGCTACTGATCTACGTGGAGTAGTGAAGCCTGAAGGCGTGTGAGGAAATGACCCCTTACTCCAACTTTCCACCCAGAAGGAACTTCAGAAATTGCAAAATGCTTTCTCAAGAATTGTTACTTTTAGGACCAGAAACTTGAAGAACTGGGGAAAGGATCCCAATGAAGCCTCTGATGCTATGCTTCTGGGGGTGGGGGCTGGAAAAGGAGACCACAGAATGGCTGGAGCAGCTGAGAGGAGCTACTCCACCTGTGTGGGGCAGCCTCCCCATCCAGAGCACTGGACCTCTTCCCTTTTAACTGTTCTGCAACATCATATTCTCCTTTCCCTTTCCTGTTTCTTCCTCCCCTTGTACTTTTGTTGGCATCCAAGGTTCTGCCTTTGGGCTTAGTGACTTATTCTATCAAGGACCACCCCCTGTCTGTCCCCCCTCATGCATGTGGGTGCGCACACACACACACACACACACACACACACACACCCCTACCACTACTGCCAGAGGTTTGTCATTCCATTATTATCTCATTAATCAGTGTTCCCAACCACAACCCTGTATGGAGCTACCATTATATCTACTTCACAGATTAGGACAACAAGGCTTAAAGAGAGCTAGTGATCATGGAAATGGGAGAGTGTGCAGTCAGAGACTCAAATGGCTTCTGGATGATCTCCCAGCATGAGATCTTATTGGGGTTAGGAGTCTTTTACTTACTTATCCTTGTGTTTTGGTCAAGTTACACACTCTCTCTCTCTCTGCCTCAGTTTCTTCCCACATGAAATGGAGGGTGTGGTGGGTTTGGATGGGTCGCTAGAGGGGAAGTCCTCTGAGTGGTGTTGACACAGTCCTGCACAGGGGGCCTCTATCCATGTTGCTCTTGAGGGTTCCTAAGAGTGGGCCTGAGGGGTGCGTTCGTGTAAGGAGACAGGTTTCTGTCCCTCCTGCATTCTTGAGGGCGTGGTCAGGGTTCTCTTGATACCCTTTGCCTCCTCTTCCTCCCTCTGCCCACCCCCATTCTTGAGCCTCTTTACTTTCCACTATCAGCTTTTTTCCAATTTTCAGATTTCAGGTGGAGGAGAGAGAAAATGGCTTGTGACCTTGCAGGTTTCAATAGAAGAGCAAACAAGAAGGACAGATAAGGAGACGCCAGTGAGATTCTATGACCTGTCATTAGGGATGGGCTTCCCAGCTATCAAATGTTTGCTCACATAATAAAATGGTGGCAGAGCCCTAAATGTTGTCAAAGGAACTAGAGTTATTTGCCCCCTTCAGAGTCTAAACACAAACATCTGATAAGGGGTGCACTGTGGTCCCTTAGAACTGGAGGCCCAGCACACCCAGCCCCAACAGGAGCCTCCCCATAAGATCCGTGAGAGACCATCCATCTGAAAGGTATGGTAGCGATGGCCCTCATCCTGAGAAGGTTTCTTACGTGAGGGTAACAGCTACGCAGATTGGGGTCCTTCCAATTTGGCTGCCAGGAGCCATGCTCAGGGTTTTATGCACATCCTTGAATTTATTTCTTCCATCATGGGCTGGGGCTGTAGCCCAGGGGTAGAACACTCATCTAGCATGATTGAGGCCTTAGTTTTGATTCCCAACACTGCAAAATAATTCTCCCATCAACACTCTGAGGTAGGTGGTTGTCACTCATTCATTAGACACATGGTTGGGTGCCTGCCATGGACTTGCACTTTTGGAGTCTAGGGAATGCAGCTGTGGACAAGGTCTGCCCACAACCTCATAGAGTTTCTGCTCTAATGGGAGTTTTGAATGACAAGTAAGCACATATACACATCTTCCTATACAATCAACTTACAAGTGGAGATGAGTACTTTGTAGGAAAATAAGCATGGTGGGAGGTTAGGGTGATTTGAAGGAAAAGGGAATAATTTAGGGAGAGGGTTAGGAGAGGCCTCTTCGAGTTGGTGACATTTGGGCTGAACGAAATGAAGAAGCAAGCATGTAAAGATGCACATTAAAAAGTGGGATCCCTTCAGCTTGGAACCCCTGAAGCCGAGGGAGGGAGAATGGGGACGCCAGCAGTGGTCTGATCATGCAGAGCCTCGTAAGTTTTCATTTCAGTTGCGTCGCAATGGAAAGCTGCTGGGGAGCTTTGACAGGGGAAGGACATGCTTGATTTCTCTTTTTAAGAGACCACTCTGGCTGCTGGGTGGTGGACAGAACATGGTGACACAAGGATAGACGTGGGAGCTAGGGGCCTCTGAAGGGATCAGCTGGGACAAGGGGTGCCTGAACTAAGACTAGGATGGTCCCAGTGGGAGCGGGGAGAAGTGGTCAGATTTAGGACGTATTCTGAAGGATCCCTAGCAGCACTTATTGATGGACCAGATGTGTGGCGTGGAGAGAAGAAACAAGAGGAAAGCAGTATAGAGATTCCCCAGAAAACTTGGAATGGAACCACCATTTGACCCAGCTATTCCACTCCTCGGTTTACACCCAAATAACTTAAAATCGTACTACAGTGATGTAGCCATATCAATGTTTATAGAAGCTCAACTCACAATAGCTAAACTATGGAACCAACCTAGAAGTCCTTCAACAGATGAATGGATAAAGAAAATGTGATTGATATACATATACATATACATATACATGTACATACACACACACACACACACACACACACATATATAATGGAATATTACTCAGCCTTAAAGAGGAATGAAATTATGGCATTTGCTGGTAAATGAATGGAGCTGGAGAATATCATGCTAAGCAAAATAAGTCAATCCCAAAAAATCAAAGGCTGAATGTTTTCTCTGACATGTGGATGCTAATTCACAATGGGGTTGAGACTAGGGAAAAATAGAGGTACTTTGGATTAGACAGAGGGAAGTGAAGGGAGGGATGGGGTATGGGGATAGGAAGAACAGAATGAATTGAACATTATTACCCTATGTGCATATATGATTACAACCGCTGTGATTCTACATCATGTACAAGCAGAAGAATGAAAAGTTATTCTCCATTTATGTATGATGTGTCAAAATGCATTCTACTATCATGTGTAACTAATGAGAACAGATTTTTTAAAAAGGAGTACTCTCATGCATCTCACATAAACAAATGGTACAATTTTTGGAAGTAGAGAAGCCCAAGGAGGAATAAATTTGGGTGAGGAGAAATAGGGGCAAAATGGAGAGTTCCTATTTTAGGTACGTTCAGTTTGAGAGACATCAGATATATTAGGCATGTTTGTGTCCCTGCCTAATACACTGCATTTGTCAAGGAGTCAATTGTCAGGACTGAATTACAGGACTTGTCAGTGCATATACTTGATCCAAAGTTATGGGATTGGAGGACACTCAGCTATAGACAAGACAAGGCTGAAGAAAGAGACCTGTTCTCTCTAACACATTAATGTTGAGAAGATGAGTTGCTAGGTAAGCAGAAGAGGAGGGGCCCAGTGCTGTAGGAGGAGAACCAGAAAGATGGCATCCTAAAATCAGGGAAAAGGAAGGGAGAGATCAACTGTGTCAAAGGTATTAAAAAGTAACCACTGGACTTAGCAACGTGGCGGTGGGAGCCAATGGGATACGGTGGAACGTGGAGACTAAAGTCAGTCTGCAGTGGTCTCTAGAGAGAATGGAGGGTGAGAAAAGGGAGAAGGCTAGCACAGGTAACTCACTTCTATCCTTATTAACTTAAGTGAGATTAAGAGATTACAGAGAGATTACAGCTCTGTTAATCAAAAGTAAAAACTATAATTCCAATTTTACAGATGAGGGAAATACAGCCTAAAGAGGTCATAAGTAACGTGGCCAGGTTCTCATGACAGCAAAGCTTGTGCTTCTAACCATTACATAAGATCATCTCCTATCTTCAGTGTGGCAATGGAGGGGCGGGGGTGGGGGGAATGCCCTTTGCCATTTAAAAATCTCCTTCCCAAGCTCTGGAGACACCCAGTGTTGCCATCGAGGGAAGCCAAGTGTGATCCAGCTTCCATGAACTGGGTGTTTCCTTTGGGTCAGGCAACTGAGTGACATGTTTCACAAGTTCTCTTACAATTAGTCCTTTCAGTAATCCCATGAGAAAAGGTGTCATTACCTTCATTTAATAGGTGAGGTTCAGAGAGGCTAACACATTTCCCTGAGGTCACACAAGTAGAAAGTGATAGAATTTGGAGCTTGGATTGGCCTAAGTCCTGGGTTGGTGCCTAGCCATTAGACCATTCTACCCCGCTCCCCGTGAGGAGGGTTGGGAGAGAGGGTACAGCTGCTGAGAATTTATGATGAGGCTATCCACCTCTTTCTTGTCAGCACCCCTGACTAGTGACTGCTCTGGGGGCCTCTCTTGACCTCCCTATAAAGTAGGAATCAAGCAGTGGGTAGAGAAAGTTGTGGAAACAAGAGTCGGTTTACAGCCTGCCCACACTTGTCCTAACCAAGGTCAGTGCGTGCTGCGGTCTGGTTTCCAGACTGGTGGAGCATTGTTATGCAAGAACGCAGGCACAAACCCACTCGGAAAGCAACTTGCCAGCACCCACGACTTGAGGAGGAGGGGGAGATATATGCTCTGGGAAGGACAGATGGCAGTAGCTGCAGAAGAATTCTTGGCAGAAGAAAGTGCCAGCCTGGGGTTCCTGCAACGTGATCCCCAAGGCCCCTGGGGCATGCCTGTCTTGATAACAGGAAGTACTGGGGTCAGACAGATGCAAGTTCACAGACTGGTTTTAGCCTTACACTTACATAGTCTCGGGTCTCTAGTATGGATGCTTAAAAATGGATATTGGAAGGTGAATGTTGTTTCATGGATTTGGAATGAGATGACCAAAGTCTGAAAGTCCAACTCTGGAATTTATTATCTGTGTGAACTTGTCCAGCGTCCTCCCCATCTCAGAACCTCAATTTTCTGCTTTGTAAATCAGGCATACAAATATTTACCTTGCAGGATGAGTAGGGGGGTTAACCAGATAAAGTAAGATAGAAAAGTGCCTGGAGGGCTTCTTGGAAAGTGGGAGGTACTCAAAAAATACTAATTCAGAGTCTGTCCGTCCATCCATCCATCCATCCATCCATTCATCTTTACTGAACATCTACTTTAGCTCAGGCATTTAGGTAAACACAAAGGACTTGGGTGCTTTGAGCAACCCCTGAACTACTTGCTGTTCTCTTGGGAGGTGGTTGAGAGGGGGCCTTTGTGTCAGCAGAATGGAAAACAGGGATCAGGAGCTGGGATGTGCTTGAGAGGTGTTATTGTTGGAAAGTCTTTGACCACACAAAGACCAAGCACTGTGTTCAACATTGAAGGAATCGGTGCAAGGGAAAACACAAGTCTCCAGAAAGAATCACAAATAGGAGAGGAATAGGGAGGGAGTTCCACTTTGAATATTTTGTGAGATGGGGGTAGGATTTCCTCCACTCATACATGAGGAAATCGAGTCTTACACAGGGGAAATTAACTGTCCAAGGTCACACAGCAGAGGGGGATGGAGCTGGGATTAATGAAGGTCTCTCAGCTTTTCCTACCACTGCACATGCCTCTAAAATAGCATTGCCCAGAATGTGTCCGTGTCCTGAGCACAGTGCACACCAATGGCCCACTTCTACACTCACGGCAGGAAGTGAAACGTTCTAAGAAGCCCTGCCCGAGGTGTTTAACTATGTTTAATCCAGCTCCGCCAACATATTTGAGCAGGAAAACCTTCTCTCCCCTCGCCGCATATACCTTCTGATGCCTAGCAATGGTTTTAAAATCCCTCTTGGGAAAAAAAAAATAGTTTAAAACAAAGAAGAAGAAAAATTGCTACCAGGTCTCTCTGGGAACTCATTTGTGACTTTTTGCCCTAGGAACAGAGTTTGTACAAAGTGTCTTCACCTTGGATATTTTCAGCTGTCAGGAAGAGGCCCTTGACCCTTGTTTTACTTCATTCTAACTTTTCCATTTCTCTTTGTCCTTTAGTGTGAAAGAAGACAATTTTCTGATTAGAAACTTAATTTTTACTTTGGTTCCTGAGCACCACAGACAACAAGAGCAAGCAGCAATTGCCAAGGGAATTTTAAAGATGGGTATTGGGTTGGGTGTGGGGTGACACCTGTATCCCAATAACTCAGGAGGCTGAGGCAGAAGGATTGCAAGTTCAAGACCAGCCTCAGTAACTTAGCAAGGCCCTAAGGAACTTGAGAGAAATCCTGTCTCAAAATAAAACATAAAAAGGGCTAGAGATGTAACCCAGTGGTAGAACAGCCCTGGTTCAATCTCCAGTACTAAAAAAAAAAAAAAAAAAAAAAAAAAAAAAAAGAAGAAGAAGAAGAAGAAAAGATGGGTATTGGAAGACAAATATTGTTTAAGTGCAAATAGCCCAGGATCTGGAGTCAAAGACCGAAGTCCAGAGGTCAAGCTCTAGAATTTATCATCTGTGTCTGACCTTGGGCAGGTCACTCTCTATTTCTGAGCTTCAGTTTCTTTGTACTTAGATTGCAATAAAAAGAAAATGATGCCTCTTCCTCTTCCGGTCTCAACCGCTCTGGGAGCAGCGGCTTACGGTGCAGACATGGCCAAGTCCAAGAACCACACTATGCACAACCAATCCCGAAAATGGCACAGAAATGGAATCAAGAAACCCCATCACAGAGATATGAATCTCTTAAGGGGGTAGACCCCAAGTTCCTGAGAAATAAGCATTTTTCCAAGAAGCACAGCAAGAAGAGCCTGAAAAAGATGCAGGCAAACAACACCAAGGCCGTGAGTGCACGTGCTGAGGCTGTCAAGGCCCTGGTAAAGCCTAAGGAGGTGAAGCCCAAGATACCAAAGGGTGCCAGCCACAAACTCGAACACCTTGCCTTGCTTGCCCATCCCAAGCATGGCCAGGGAACGCAGGCTCTGCCAGCCAAAGGCCAAAGCCCAAACCAAGATCCAGGCTGCAACTCCAGTTCCAGTATCAGCATCCACTCCCGCCCCCAAGGGTGCCCAGGTCTCTGGGAAGACTCCATAATAAAAACCTCTGTGAATGTGAGGACAGAAAGACTGGTGTGACCCCTGAGCCCCTATCTATGGGGACTGGTGTCCTCCTGTGCTGTTTGTATAAATAAATCCAGAGGCAGGAAAAAAAAAAAGAAAGAAAATGATGATATAATGGTCATGAGAAATATAAACTGTAAAGTGCCACATGAGGTTTTTTCTGAGTATAATGATCATCTTCCTAATTGTAAAGACGAATCTCTTTCCAGATTTCTGAACTGTCTGGGGACACAGAGACAGGTTCAGAATAGATCTAGAGGCAGCTCATGCAGTGTCAAGGTTGGCTGGCTACTCTGTCCCATAGAGGAAAGAAGGCACTTGGGTGCTGGTGGCAGTGTTTCGGGGAGCATCTTAAAACATTCTGATTAAGAGACCATTTCCTGAATTCATAGGACTCATTTCAACAAGCAAGCATCAAAGTCAACTTGGGAAAGACAGGAATAATTAATTACAGTCCTGTCTAGGACTGACCAAGTGGCAGATGGATTGATAAACCTTTCAAAGGGGAAGGTATTCCCAAGCAGGGCTGCTGCGCCTGGCTGCCCTCCTGACTGAGATTTGTGAGCACAGATAAATGTTTTCCCTGCTCACTACAAAGAGTGGGAAATCGCACGGGAGTCGAAGGGCAGGGCAACAGGGTGGGGTGGGGGTTGTCCTTTAATCCTCTATTGGGTGAGAGAAGAGTGGCAAAGCAGATCCCACACCCCTCTCCCTCCACCCACAATGCCAGAGCCCAGCTGCTCAGGCCATGTGTGTTTCAACACTCAAGATGTGCCAGGCACTTGATCTATGAGACCTCACCAAATCCTTGAAACAAGAGGATGTGACAACCATCATCATTTTAAAGATGAAGACATGAAGGATCAGGGAGGTCAAGTTCACCAGCAATAGCAATAGTTAATGGCAGAGCCAGGAACAGAACCCACCTGCTCCCCTTCATCTAGGGCTAGAAGAAGATGGGCCACAGGAAAGAACAAAGACTGCTGAGCCCATGAAAGAATCCGCTCAGAAGCACAAGGTAGTGGATGAGGTATGATTTGCCAGAGCTCAGATGGAAAAAGACCATCAACTAGACGGAATCCTGCTGAGTGCCTCTGACGTGAAGTTCAAGGTTGTCGCCTTCTTATCTAGTAATCAATAAAGGCCAAACAGTTCCCA
This sequence comes from Sciurus carolinensis, assembly GCF_902686445.1. Classification (NCBI taxonomy): domain Eukaryota; kingdom Metazoa; phylum Chordata; class Mammalia; order Rodentia; family Sciuridae; genus Sciurus; species Sciurus carolinensis. Next base: position 37,139,501 of record NC_062215.1, read on the forward strand.
CGCTGCTCAGACCCCAGCTGCTAAAAGGTCTTATTGTGTTCTCTGGAGTCATTCTGTGTCCAGACACCTCACCCTGTTTTCTGACCCACAGGGTCCCGCTGTAGTCCAGCTGTCTGAGCTGCAGCCATGAGCCCTGTTGTTGGTTGCTTGTCTTTACTAGTTCATCTCCTCTGTGGGGAGGTGGCAATTACTCATCAGCCTGAGTGGTGACTAAGTCTCTGGATTCCCCACTTTTAGCACACCAGGAAGTTGATTCTAAGTTTCTTGATAAAACACCAAGTGAATGCAGACCCCTGAAATGGCCATGCTGTCTGTTGGGGAGTCCCCATGGGATCACAGAATCAGGTTGTTCCCTAGAGCTTACGGTATCTGTGTCTAATGTGGATTCTGGCCTGGGGATATCAGTCTCAGGATTCCTGATGCATCACTCACCTGCCCCATTGACCACTTTGGCAAAGTAAGAAACTCAACAAATGGTCTGACCATTTCCTGAACCCTCCCTGGAAATGACCTTTCCACAGTCTTCCACCATTCCACCGTTGAGTGCTCAATCTCAGTGCCTAACGGCTCTGTGTGATCTCAGCTCCAGTGACTGGCAAACTCCAGTCCTCATTTACACTCTTGTTGGGGAATCTGGGGGAGCCCCTTTGGCTTGTGACCTCAGGGATTCTTTTAGCAAGTAACTAAAGAAACCTCGGAAGTAGCCGAATCCACATCTTCATCACAGCAATAGCTTCTGTCACGCCACCCCATGCCCGCCCTGTTCTGTTGGCATTACCTGTTTACTGGAAGACATGTTGGTGAGTGTACTGATGCTGCTGGTGTCTGTGACCACCATCGCAGATGGAAACCGGGAGGTGTGGGAATACTGGGGGGGCTCCTGCTTGTGTGCATACACTGCAGAGAGAGAAGGAAGACAAAATCAAAGTGTAGACACAGTTATATATGCAGCAACAGTCCCCCGCATTCTATGTTATACAGCTCCTGTTTGCCTGGGCAGATAAAAGAGGGTGATGGTTCTGTGTGGAAAACAGTACAATGTGGCGAAGTCCTGGCCCCTTTATCAAGTTACATAACCTCAGTTTCCTCACCTGTAAAATGGGACTGATTGCTATTGTAGGTGAGCAGATACCATTTTTAAACTACTTTGTACCAAATACATGAACAGCCTTGCATAGTGCCTAGTACACAGTGGTGCTTGGGAACACTTCTGTTCCTCTGACTTTCAGTGAAATAATAGGTGCCTCCCATCAGTCAGTGATCCTTAGGCATCTGTGGCACATCTGATATTTTAAGTCAAAAAATGTTCTAGCTAGGCGTGTTGGCAGGACGATTGCAAGTTTGAATTCAGCCTCACCAACTTAGTGAGATACTGTCTTAAAATAAAATAATAAAAAGGCCTGGGAATGTGGCTCAGTGGTAAAGCATCCCTGGGTTCAATCTCCACTATCCCAAAAAAGAAAAAAAAAATTCTAAGTAGCCAGCCAACATGAAGCACAGGCTTATTCTTTTAGCCATGACTCGAACTCCAGGTCTCCTGCCAGAGTTGTAGACTAATTAACAACTGTAATTAAACTCATGTGCAATTAACCGTATTATTCTGGGCTATTCTAGTTTGCACTGAAATGATGTCACAGCTTTATGACATCAAGAAAATAGGATAAACCAAAGGAAACCAGATTCAAATAAAACTTTCAGGAGCATGTGACTTGATGTTCTGTTTTACAAGTACTTGTTCACCACATCTAGAACGTTTTGACTCAGGTTAGTTATCCATAAGAATAATCTAGCGGGGAGGGAAGAATAGAAGTTCACTGGATTAGACAAAGGGGAATGAAGGAAGGGGGGATGGGAATAGGAAAGACAGTAGAATGAATAGGACGTAACTTTCCTATGTGCATATATGAACACAAGACCAGTGAAATACCATACCATGTACAACTGCAAGAAAGGGATCCTAATTAGAATAAGTTATACTCCCTGTGTCTATAATATGTCAAAACACACTCTACTGTCATGTATATCTAAAAAGAACAAATAAAATTTTAAAAGAGAATAATCTAAATTCCAGATCACATGACAGATTAATGAAAATATGCAGATGCTTGGCCACAAGGGAGGGACCAGCCTGTTGTCAGAACGCAGAGCCTAGCAAGGAGTCCTCCAGTGGGGACGGGGACAAAGATCACAGTGCCACCCCAGTTCGCTCTTCTTGTGTAGGGATGTTGTTGGGTTCTCTCTTTGTGGCTGCTGGGCCTCAGCAACCCACAGGTCACTGGTGATCACTCTGTCTATCTGCCAGTAAGGGAGCCTGCCCAGGCAAGCGGGTCGAGGCAAGGAAAGCGCATATTACCAGGCTATGGGGGAGAGAAGTGAGGCACACGTGATCTGAGACTCTGCTACAGGATGTGGCAGATTTTTAGAGACCACGAATATGTGATTGGAATGTGAGATGGTGCCCAGAACCAGCTCTGCCGGCCAGAGTAGGGACCAAGCCCTGAGGATAGAAGGCTGTTCACTTTTAGACCTACAGCTTTTTTCCGTGGAGAAACCCCAATCCTCTTTTCCATTGTCCTCTAGGACTCCCTTAGTAAGCAATCACTTGCATTTCTATAACTCTTTATGCTTAGCAGATGTACTTCACCACAATTTTTATTTAATTTTCATAATGATCCTATAAAGCACACTATTCTCATTTTATCCAGGGAGAAAAAGAATCAGCATAGGTAAGTAATCTGCCAGTTGCTGCATAGCCATTAAGTGTCAGAGCCAGTATTCAAATCCAGGTCTCTCTGACTTAAGACAAGTCTCCCCTGGACACTTCCCTGGTGTTTTTGAAGCAGGGATGCTGTCCATTCTTTCCATGACTCCTCCCAAACTCACAGTCCAGGAACTATAGACAGACCTGGCTGGAGGCCTAGAAGCCTAGAGGTCTGGAGTCTCAGGATGGAAGATAGAGATAGGCAGACTTACGGGAGGTATAGAAACTGGATGTGGGGTATCTTCTGTGCAAGGGGTAGTAACTCTGACGCTCTTCATTCAGGGTGGTGTGCAGGTGGTAGTTTCCACCTATGTTTGTATTTTTTGATTAGAGATATCTAGGGTGTATAAATTGAGGGTCTAGGAATTCTTTTATTTCAGAGAGACAAACAAGATACACACTATATGCCTACTCTAATTATTTGGTAATGGCTGCTTGGAATCTTGGATTGAAAAGGCAAAGCTGACTCCCTGGGAAAGGTGCTGCAGCTGATCAGGGGTATCTTTTCCACAGATGCTGGAATGGGAAACCCTGGTGTGCATTCCGCATTCTCTCTCCAACTCCCCTTTACACGTAGGCCTAAGTTGTTCTTCACAAACCTGCCCCTGGGAATCTTGTGGGTTGATAAGAGGATCAGAAAGGAAGAGCAAGGCACAAGAGTTGTGCTTGATAAATCATTTTGGTTGATTATAAGTAAAGACAAGTGACCAAGCCAAAAACCTTCCAAAGAGGAAAGAGATCGGGCTGCTTCCTCCCAATCACTCCAGTGTCCTTACTGTGTGAGTTCTGCAGCTGAGTCACAGCAGCCATGAAAGGTTGCTGGGCCATGTGGCTGCCGGGGCTCTGCTGCATAAGGGGCTGCTGGTGAGGGCTGTGCAGCTGCTGGGAGAACTGGACAGGCTGCAGGGCTGCCAGGCTGCTGGCCACACTGTTGATGACTGGGACGCTCTGTGCTTGGGAGGTGTTGAGGCCTGTGGAGACAAGAGAGAAAGGTCAGAGACGGCTTCCGGGATGAGAAGAGGTGAATGGATGACAACAGCCATTGAAGGACCCCCTGCTCAATGCATGCAGGATGAGCCTGTTATGTAAGAGATGGCATGGGAGGCGACTTTAGGAACAAGGGAACTGAGACTTGGAGAGACTCATTTCCTTGTTCAAATTCCACAGTGGTTTGTGGAATGAAGACAAGTATTAAACTAATCTGATTGGAGCCTGAGAATCTCCCAAAGTCCTATGCCACCTCCCAAACTCAGCTCCCTTGAGTTTACCAGAAACCTGGGAAAGTTGACTCTACTTGCCTGCTCTACCCATGCTGGACGGGTGAAAAAAAAGACTTGTCCTGGTCCCTCAGAGAGTGACAGGTGTCCACTCTGGGTCATGGGTCATTGCCCAGGATTATCTTTCCAGTAGAGGGCAGTGTGTGCAGGGACCCACATTTCGATTCAAAATAAAGGTCTGAAGACCCTATTTAGCAGACTGTACAAAGACCCGAAGGGAGGTCAAGTGCCAACTCTTGACTAGCAGAGCAGGGAGGAAAGCACTGGAGCTCAGTGGGTCTATGAAGTAGGTATATCCAAACTGTCAGCACAGGGCTTGTGGTATCAAAAGGGCCATGTTTGGGAAGGAGGAAGTACTAAGTCAAAGTCAGCCCTGGTAGTGACAGTGGGTCTTGCCGTCTTTCTGTTCCAGAGATAGGAGGACCTCTGTGGCTTGGTACTGTGTCTATATCCTGAGGCCTCTTTAGGACCTGGACCAGCACTGTAAGGACTGGGTCCCCTGGTATCCACACTCTAGCTGTTCCCTGGGCAGGACTCTGGGGAAGACAGCTGAGGCAGGGTTGGAGTGGGGGTAAGAGAAGACACCCTGACCTCTTTCCTGGAACAAAGTTCCTTTGTTCATGCTTTCAGTGAAGTAAGGGGAAGAATGGAATTGAAGAAAGAAATCCAGAAAAAAAAAAGTCTATTTTAGGTAGATGCAGAAAGGACACCTAGAGAGCCGTTCCTGAAACAGAGATGGTTTCATAAGTAGCACTGTGGGAAGTCCCCCACGGAGATAGCACAAAGTCCTTAACAATTGCTTACTCAGAGCTTTAGCTGATATTGTTATCAGAACCTAAAAGGCGAGACCCCTGAACAGAAAGGAAGGGGGAGTAATCTTCCTCTTGACTCTCCTGGGTGGAGGGGGGGGTGGGGGTGGGACCCTCTGATCATTCTTAGAATAGCATCATCTCCAATTGACTGGGGTGGGGGTCAGTTTCTCCCCAAGCCAGCATATCACCTGAAATCCTGATATCCTGTTTCACTATGCCACCTCCGACTTGTAGTCTCAGTCTCCTAGGAAGCCCCACAGATTGGTTGTTTTTCCAGGACTTGATGGCCACTGCTCTGTTGGGGAAATCTTTGCCCGGAAAAAGCAAATTAACCTGTCTACAATGGTTGATATTTGAAGGCATAGTTCTGAAACCTGCCTGAGCTTCAGAGCCACTTTGGGGGCACTCTTTAAGAAATATACATTCCGGGAGTTGGGGATGTAGCTCAGTGGTAGAATACTTGCCTAGCATGTGTGAGGTCCCCAGTTTGACCCCCAGCACTGCAAAAGGAAAAAAACAAACCAACCTCCCCCCCAAAAAAAAACAGAAAAAAAGAAATATACATTCCTGAGCCCCGCCCAAGACTTAATGAGTCAGAACCTTCAGAGGTGGGGCCTAGGAATCTTATTTTCAACAGAGTCTGTGATCCTGATGTGCCTCACTTCCAGGATGGAGAGCCTCTGATGTCATTCTAGTTCTTGCAGCGTGACTCTTGATATTTTCATCCGTTTTCTGGGCACAGATTCCTGCTTAAGCAGCATCTGCTGGAAGCAGTCCAGTAGATGAATAGAGAATGAGGAGTTGGCATTGACAAATCATTTGTCCTGAGTCCTCCTATCCCCAGGCAGAGCCTCTGTACATGTGTTGGCTCAACGAGGATGCCTGCAACCGGCTCTTTATACCACACTCCTTGGGGTGGGACCACTGTGTCTCAGCAGAGTCTGCTGATGATCCTCGCCATTCTTCACACTGTGTACCCCAAGTACACATCCACTTAAGGTCCATGTACCTTTCAGGGCTGCCTACCTGCTGTAGGAGGCCATTGTGGGGAGATGGAGACGTATGGCGGAGGAAAATTTGGAAGAACGAAATTGAGAAATAGGCAATAGCTCTATAGAAAATTTTAGTTTGGATTGTCCCCAAAATAATATATAGAACTGTGTATGTCAGCCAAATCTTGGTGTGGGAAGAAGGAAGGCAAGTGGGTCCTTTTGTGTATCGTTTCAGAAATAAGGAAGTGAGCATCTTACCCAGGGGTTTTTACATCTTTTAGAGGGCAAGCATGCTTTTCAGGTATGCTATCTCATTCTCAATCCAAAATCTGGTGTTAATTTGGTTACCATTGTCCATGCATGTTCCAGAGGGTTCAGTGAAAAAACAGTAAATTTTAAATAAGTTTTTAGTTTGCAAATTCTCTAAAGGCTTCTCCATTCCCATTTTCCTTCTGCATAAATTAATGTAGAATGTGTTAATTTCCCAGTAGCTACACTCATTCAATAAATCTGTGTGCCTCCAACGGGCCCAGCCCTGTTCTGCCCTCAAAGGACCCATAAGTCCATTCCCTAAGGAGGTGATTCAAGTTCCAAGTGATCCTAAATCTGAGAGCTGATTTAGGGAGAGAAGAGGGAAGGAAAGAAAGATTCAGGAACAATCAGAGGTGGTTCATAAGGACACTAGACATAAAAAAGGCCAAGAGGACACAGGGCAATAGAGAGTAAAAGATGAATAATATGCCACCCTTAGATCTCTCCCCAATCATCTCAGAATACTTCCGAGGGTCACAATGGTGGTTTTAAGAAACAACAGCTTGAATACACAGGACACTTGTCAACGTGAAAACTCTCAGAGACATGCACAGCCACAGCCTGCTCAGGCTCCCTGTGGTCTGGAATGGCTGGCTGGGATGGGGCACAGGCTGTATGTAGGATAGGAGCCTCCTGGCGCTGAACAGAACTGGTGCATTTCTCTGTCTTTAGGCAAGTGCCTAAATTACCGATTTCTCCTTTAAGTTTCCAAAACTCAGACACACTGTGACAGTGTCCCTCTGGATCCTCCCTACGTATTTTCACCAACATTTAAAGAGGTCTCATCTCCACATAAATTCCCTGTTCAGAAGGAAACCTATCATGTCTTGCTCCATCCTCACCAACACAAAGAACTGTCTGAAAAAATCTGTCACATACATAAGCTGTGACATTATACATATTCATGCTTTATAGATTTACAAGCATGTCTGTATTCACAGTCATTTGATGGTTTCAACAACTCATTTTATATAGTTGAGGAAATTGAACCTCATAAAGGTTCAATGATTTGACCTGGGCTGTACAGCTAGTAAACTGTGACCAGGATTCAAATTCATTCCAAAAATTTCTCTTGCTTTGAGCTAAACAATCTGAATATTGTTAAGGAGAGAGCAAAGGAACTAAAGCAGTTAGATTGATACAAAGGGGATTGCCTATGGTCCTTTTCCTAATCATGCTGATTTGCTTCCCATTCTTTCCCCCAGCCCCAAGTTTTCTGACCAAGAAGAGAACTTACTTTGTGCAATGGCCATGACTCCAGACAGGGGGGTCATGATGAGGTTTTGAGATTGCTGGGGATTGTGGTGGGAGAGGCTGTGGATGTTGGTCAAGGTGCTGACCGGGGGCAAACCTCCTCCTGAAACTGATATCTGCTGGAGAGGATAAACAAGAGAGCATGAGTAAAACTGGAACCACCAAGGGCGGTTTCCAGAATGACATGACTTAGCAAATCTTCGGCACAGCTAACTCATTCATTCACTGATTCATCCGTTCACTCAATGATTATTAAGTACCTACTGTGGGACAGATACTCTTTTAGTGGCTGAGAATAGGGCAGTAAGTAAAACAGGAAATTCTCTCTGCTCTTGTGGTGCTTACATTTGTTGTTGTCTTTGCACATTATTTTTGCTTCAGAAATTCTGCTCATGTGTCCCTAGCTCACTTTGCGTGCACCCTCTGTTCTGCTTTCTGCCTTCTATATTATTGGTGCTAGAGACACATGACTGCGAAAAACATAGCTCAAGAAATGCCCTGGGATTCCCCAGTGAGAGTAATTAGGGACCAGGCAGGAGTGCAGGGAAACTCTCACTGAGTCCTGCTCATGTGTTAACTCACAGACCCCACGACAATCCCAGGATACTTCTGTCCTTCCCATTTCATGGATGAGACACCAAGACACAGAGTAGACTTGCATCCTGTCTAAGATTCCGTAACTTAATGGCACATCTTTTATTCAAGTCCAGGTCTGTCTGACCCTAGAACCCAAGTTTTTATCTATTATATAGGAAACCCCTCCCCCTCACCCCATAATTGTTACTAAGGGTTGGGGGAGCTAAGACATTATTGGATTATTCTGTTTTTTTTCTCAACTCTTCACTATACATTTCCTCCCTCCCTCCCTCCCTCCCTCCCTCCCTTCCTTCCTTCCTTCCTTCCTTCCTTCCTTCCTTCCTTCCCTCCCTCCCTCCTGCCAAGCAGCTGATATTGTAATAATAAGCTACTAAGCAAGTTCTCCATTCTGTTTCTTCATTGTATTTAGATTAGGAAGGAAAATCTACTCTCATTCTTATATATTTACTTTTGTCTTGGCCACTTAATTGAATCCTTTTACTTGTTCCTACCAGTATCTTTTCCTCATTTTTCCTCACTTTTCCAAGTGTATAACTGCATCACAAGCACAAAATGTTAACAGAGACTTCTTTGCTAGAACAAATGTCTACATGTCTGTCGGTTAAAACTTCCTGGAAAGTATTAAACAAAAACAACTGTAATAGATGTGCTTGTTTTGATCCTGATGTTATCAGATATGTTTTTACTCTTCCCCATTAATTATAATTATATTGGAGTTATCAGTCTAATACCCACACTTTTTCATGATAGTTTGCTATTTATGGTTTTAAAATAATTTTCTAAAATGGTTATTAAGAAAGGACTGTCCCCCCTCATTCTAAATAAGCTCAGACATCAGGAATCCTGGGAGATGCTTTAGAGTTAGGATACATCATGTGTCTGAGTAATTCAGCTTTCCTTCTTCCATCTTTTGCTACCTAGAGCTCTTCAGATTATAGGTCTCAAATTAGTGCCCAGGTAAGACGCTATCTCTGGCCCTGCCCTTCTGGTCAACCCCATAGTTTCCAAGGTTAATTTTAAAAAAGAAAGAAAAAACCCAAACAGGTTTGTTTGTGTTTTTAAAATGAGCATCAAGAAATGAGTTAGAGGTCACATGACCAAGAAGGAATTCCAACCACATCAAACAAGAGAGAACCAGCCTGTTTGCTGGACTTGTTTTTCAAAATGTCAGAGTCATAAAAAAAAAAAAAAAAAAATCAGTAACCTGCTCTCAGACTGAATCCCTTGGGTAATATAGTCAATGGAGAAAGTCAACGAAGAGACAGTCATCTTGCTGCCATTTCAACATTTGGTTTTGATAGTGCAACGGAACAGAAATGTGGATGCCAATGATTAAAAACAATTTAAATGTGTATAGCTTTAGAGCTTGTAAATTGCTTTCACTCATTGTCCTTAGTAGATAATGACCCAAACAGGACAGGCATTATTATTATTGTCCCTGCATTACAAAATAAGAAACTGATCCTCAGAAGAATTTAGACTAATTCTATGTCACTTACTAGTAAGAGAGGAAGCCAGAATTTGAACCCAGTTTTGCTAGAGTTCAAATCCCTTCCACTCACTATTGTTTGGGTAGCCTTCCTCGAGTGACTTCTTCTAAAAGGCAACCGCTATTTTTCATTTGCCTCAAAGACAGAGAAGCCGGAGAACTGCCAAGGATATCATGGTGACCCTAACATGACAGTTTGGAGAATTGAATTATATAATGCTGCCATTTACAGTCCTTTCCCTGTGCCAGTTTCTTCACATGCCTACCACCTATGAGGGTGGTAATATTACCTCTATTTTTCAGACAAGGAAACAGGTTTATGGAAGTTAAGAAATGTGCTCCAGTGGTAGATTGGGGCTGAAAGCAGATGATCTGCCTGTAAGGCCTGAGTTTTTCACCCTTAGACCATATTGCCTGACACCGTGAAAGTATCCAGTATGTGCTTTTTCTTTTTATATTTTATTTTAAAATTCGACATACATAGATTTCAACCCTAAACCTGACCAACTTTTGTCAGTGCATACCATTTTGGTATGGAGGTGTGGGGAGCCAACAGTGCAAAAGAAAGCTCAAACAGATTGGCATTATTCCCAAAACCGATCCCTGGGGGCAGATTTCAAAGGCGGGCCCTACTGAAAGTTAGCACACAGAGACTGTCATTCCTAGAACAGAGCTGTAAGCAATCTTTGCACCCAACCCGTGACGTAGGCACAATGAAGAAACTGAAGTTAAGCACTTTTCCCACCCTTCTGCTGGTAAATGACAAGAGACAAGACTTGGACATGCGGGTCCCTGGCCTGTGTTCCTTTTAAACCAAGGTAGACCAAGATCTGTGATGGACTTGTTATATATTAACAGGGAGCAGACTCTCGATTTGGGGCATCCAGTGATAGTGACATAGCATAAGAGCCAGGGTGCTGGAGACAAGGGAAAAGCTGGTCCCTGCAAACAAGCTTCCAGATGTTTGCTAACAGTGCGGTGCGCTGTCTTGGTCAATCATCAATCCAGTAATATACTGCCCAGTGGGGCACTGCCGAGTAGAGAGGGAAGAGAAAAGTTTGTCTGCAGGCTGCATTTGGGGCAGCCTAGACCTGGGTGAGGCAGCTTGCCTCTTAGGAGGAAGAGGGGAGAGTGTGAGAGCTGCAAGGGAAACCCCAAGGACTTTTAAGCTATAAGAGCCAAGACTTGGTTTTTCTTTTCTTTTCTTTTGGTGGTGCTGGGGATGGATCCCCAGGCTTCTCACAGTCAGTCAAGAGCTATTCCCCTGAATTGCATCCCCAGTCTGAGCCTTGGAAGAGTTTATCTACTGAGAAGTGAGGACCTCTTCTTTTTCTAGGGAAGCCTGGGTAATGCTTAACCCTAATTTGTTTTGCTCTAGACGTGACTCTTGAGAAATCATAAAGACTTTCCCGAGGTGGTCAACACAAATTATTCTTCAGGAAGAATCTTTCTTAAGGGATGGGGGGAGGGCAAGAGGGCTGCAAAATGCCTCCCACTTGGATGTTCTTTCCTTTTTGGTTTGCAAGAACCGCCACCAGGGAGACCAGCTCAGATCCCCTGAAACTGGTCTCCCCCAGAAATTACACTTTGTTTTTCCTCCAGGGAGCTGGGACTTGATCACCTGTGACTCACTATTCCTGTGTTGCCTACACAGCACACACGTCAAGGTCTAAAATGGCATCTGCTCCCTGCCGCCCTCTCCCCATTCTGGCCCCCACTGGCCTCCAGGTCAGATGCCTTGCGGGAATGTGTGCAGCTCCACCTGCAGCAAGGAAGTTAGGAACCTGCAGCTCCTCCCTCCCCCCAAACACAAAGCATGACCCAGAGAATAAAGTTTTCCACTTCCTACCCTCACTAGTGTCGAAATACCTCTTTTGTCTCACAAGTCCCTCTCCCCTGCCCTTGTGTTGCCACAGGATTAGAACCTTGAAAAATTTAAATTATCCATTCCTTACCAAGTAGGCCGAACTTACATCTGGGTGTGGGGCTGTGGGCATAGTTACAGAAAACTTCATTTAATGAGAATAACATCAACCTTAACATAACAGAAACATTGCCACTTATTAAATAAAGACTGTGTTGAACGCTGTTGCTAAATATTGCACATGTGTTATCACGCTTATTTCCCCCAAAACCCTATTGCTATCACCCCCATTTTATAGATGAGGAAAAGAGACCAAAGGTAGTTCAGTTAACCTTCCCAAGGCTACGCCACTATTAGGCGTTGGAACCAGGATCTGAATGTGCAGGTGATTGTAACTTCAAAGTCCGCCTTCCTTGCTCTAAGCACCACCCCACTCCGCCTGCCATTTTGTGCTTCCATCTTCATGGAGATGGCAGGCATGTCCTTCAGAATCTCAGTTCCAGAAACTTCTTCCATCTCCTGCCATTTGCCTGCATCCTGACTTGCTAATGATTCTCCTCACCAGTACCAAGAAAGTTGGTAAAGAGAAGACTTGTTACAAAGTGAGGTGCTTTCTGGGTTAAAAAACTGGCTTTGGAGGCCTTGGAGGGGAGGGATGAATGAACATTTTATCAACACAAATGTCATTGGCAGCCCCAAAACAAACAGCGTCCCACCCGGCTTGCTCCTTTATGAGGCATTCAATCAATAAAATGAGAGCAGAGCTCTGTCAGATTTATTGGCTGGGTTCAAACCGAACACCTCTTCTACCCGCCAAAGGCTAGGTCACCAGCTCTACCTTTCCGTTCCAACTCTGGACAGTCCCCATTTTCCCCTGTGGGGTTACAATGGTTCATTGTTTGAGGCAGGCCTTGTGAGAAGTTGTGTTTGTTTTGCCTCTTATCTTATCAGCTCCAGAGCTACAATGGCCCAGGTGTACTTACCATTTTACCATCAGGTGAGAGGAGATTGTGGCCGGGGTCCAGGCTGGCTGGGGAGACTTGCTGTAAAACTGACTGGCTGGTCACCATGGCGCTGTTGCCATGGTGACTGATTGTTGAAGAGGAAGTGACCTCATTGTTTCCCTGCTGACTGTAGCGTACTCCTGCAAAACAACAACAGACCCAATAGAGAACATTAGGGTCACCAGGGCCCCAACTCAGTCCCCCTTGTTTTCAGGGGTGGAAGACAGGAAAACAAAGTTGGCTTCTCTTCCCCTGCCTGTTCACACACAAAAAAATCAGCAGTCTTTCTCTGGCATAAGGGTGTCATGGCTTCTACTTTAATTCAGAATTAAAACTCCATGAGGATAGGTGATGTTTTATCTATAGGGATAGGGATGTTGTATCCCCAGAGTCTTTCCACTTGGTAGACATTAAAAAACTTCTGTTGAATAGAATCAAAGACTGAATGAATCCTGCTTGTTATTGCTTTGGCAGAGATCTTTGTGGTTGTTGTTTGGGTTGTTTGGTTTGTTTTTAATTTGGAGGCTGAGATCAGCCTTCTCATCCTGACTGGAGTATTTCTTCTATTCTTCAATATACCTTCTAGAAATGCTTTCATGGTGTCTCTTGGCTATATGGGACTGCGAAGTATGAGTGGACCATTTGACAAAGAAGAGGCACTTTTTCAGTGACCCCTATAAGAGCCATAGCTCAGGCATCAGTCTCTGTGTGCTACTTTCTGGCCAAGCCCTAGAGACCAGGGGACACAGGAAGAGCAGGACATGGATGGGGTTGCAGTTAGTTAGTTATCTTTGGCCCTGAATCCCACACGCCTTTGATGGGTCTCATTTGTCTGACTTCCAGGGACAGGGAAAGGTGCATCTGCCGAGGTGAGGCAGGCAGCCCATGTGGGCGGGAGGCGAATGCTTAGTAAACCATGGGAAAGTCAAGCATGTCGAACCCTCACTGCTCTGACCCTCCTCTTGCTTAGGAATCAAAAAGGAGGTGTGCTTTCAGAAAAGGGAGAGGGCTGGGCACAGACCCGGGCAACTGAAGGAAACTGAGGGCAAAGAACTTGGGGTCAGTTTGCAGAAGCAAGTCCTGCTAGAAGTGCCCAAAATATAGCCAAGGACACAGTGGGGAGTCCTTGAGGTGATCTCTCCTCCAATGTCTCATTCCTTGACAATGTTCTTTGTATTTGTTTTTGGATTTGACAAAAAGGTTTGAGAAGGGGAGTTCTATCTTGCAAGTGAGGGAGACCAAATGCTTTTTAGGCTTGGAATCATTTGAAGAAGTTGGCCAACTCTTGGACCGTCCTTTTCCTTTCATTAAGTGTTCCAAGATGAGCCATCCCTGCATACCAATTCTGTGGCTGTTTACCCTGCCCTGCACCCTGCCTCAGGAGGCTGCTGAGTCCCCTCTGGAGTCAGGCAAGCCGTCATAGCCAGCAGCCTTGAATTCACTAATCCAAAGCTTAAGAAGAGACTCAAGCCAGTTTTCCCAGGATCCTCCTAAGGATATTACCCAAGGCTAATTTGACTTAGAGTTCAAGAGAAGTAGGGGACAAAAGAATGCTAAAGCAGTTTCTAACCTTCAAGCGCAACTTGTTTGACTAGGAAGTGGCTTGATGCTCTGCTATGCAGGCTTTTCTATTGGCTGTTTCTCCATCCTTTGATTCAAAGGGTAGTTTTGGCACTGGGATGGCTACTGGTCCAGGGCACTGCATTTTTTTTTTTTTTTTTTGTAAGAACAGGAGCCATGAAGTGAAAAGGAGGAAAGGCTTCTACCTTTCCACATCAATAGACCCTGCCCAGTCCTGTCTTCCTCTGCACCTGTTTGCAGTCTCTAAAGCTCCCAATCACCACCCTCTACTCCAGCCCATTGGATTAAATTAGGTCTTTTTTCTCAACTCACATTGGCCACCTGGTTGCCAGCAGGATTTTTCGATAATTCAAAGAGTTGTAGACAGAAAAAGAAAGAGATGTGAACCTCTTTGAACACCGAAGATTTCCAATCCATAAAAATGGATTTTCTGGCAAGAAGGGTCAGTGGGCAGACTGTGGGCTCTGGAACTAGACAATCTCAGGTTCAAATCCTGCCTTTGCTAATCATATGTCTGCGTGATCATAGGAACAATGCTTTCCCTCTCTGTGCCTTAGCTTCCTTTCCTAAAATGATGAGAATACTGTCTTAACAGGACTATTTTGGGATTAGAGACAACATTTCTATAGCTCCTAGCTTAATGCCATATTCATGGCAACTGGGGGTGGGGATGCTGGGGGAGAGAGCTGGTGTCAGGATAGACCCCAAGATATTTGTCCTAAGAATCTGGAATTCTAGAAGCATGGGGCAGAGTCTGAGTACTGAATGAAATTGTGTCCCCAGCGGATCCTGCTCAGGCAGAACCACTGCTGTGCTGCCTGGAAGCAACTTGGGAGGAGGCCTGGCCTCTGCCCTGTTGTTCTTTCCTTCCAGAGGAACTGGAGTTTGCTGTGCTTTTCTCCTGACTCCCTGACCATCTATTTACCTCCCCAAGATGCTCTGCTCCCGAGAGAATGGTGATAACGCTGGGAGTCAGGTGTGCGTTCACCTCCCAGCCGGTCCCCATCATCGATTTGGTCTCAAATCAAACAGTCTCTGGATTTAGCCTATTTAATTTGGCTGAAGGAAAATGGCCAGTCCTCTGATGATCAAATATGGGTCAGAGTGAGGCTTCTCCCCTACCACCGTCTACACAATTATTTATTTAAAAATAATTAACCAAGGCTATCCGCAGGAAACAAAAGCCTTCTTTACAAGGGAGCATGGCAGGAGAGAGTCCAGAGCCATCTGTTAGGAGTCCGGGCAGCACGGCCAAGGCTGCTTCAGTCTGCACACTTTTTCTTCCCCGACGGAATTTTGTTACATAAGCTACACAACCTGGGAGCGGCTCTGTGAGACAGATGCACCTCTGAACCTTCCTTTGAAAACTTCTGACTCAGGGACAGAGTCCTGGCTGGGCAATAGGGGGGTCCCTGTTTGCATCACGGCTTTGCCACCTGTTCAGTGGGTGAACTCCAGCTTCCTCATCTATGAGCCACTGGGGAGAGGGGACTGCTGTCACTGCACCATGGTGGGAGTTAGATGCAGGGGCGGCGGGGCTGCTCCTCTGGCATCCTTTCCTACTGATGCTCCTCTTACAAGGATTTGGACCCTCATTGGCCCCTGAAAGTGCTGCTGCACCCAACCAGCTATCTTTTTCTTAGGGTGACATAATAGAAATAGAGGCTCTTGTTAGAGGAAGGAGAAGTCAAGTCCTTGTAAATTTCACAAATTAAGCGGATGAGGACATATAATGGGGGGTGGGAGGGGTTAGCATTAGGATTAGGGTTAGGTTTAGGGTTAGGGATAAGGAGGGTGGTAAGAATGGAGGAAAGAAGGACTGTATAGAGGGAAAAGAGGGGTGGGAGGGGTGGGGGGAAGGGAAAAAATAATGTATCAAACATCATTGCCCTATGTAAATTTATGATTACACAAATGGTATGCCTTGACTCCATGTACAAATAGAGAAACAACATGTATCCCATTTGTATACAATAATTTAAAAAAAAAAGAAGAACACTTGAAATCAGAATAAAAGTGGAGTGCAAAGGGTGTAGGCTCTGGAACCAGGTGACCTGGGTTTAAATCCTGGCTCCATCATGTAATAGCTGTGTGACC
The DNA here is from genome assembly GCF_902686445.1 of Sciurus carolinensis. NCBI lineage: Eukaryota > Metazoa > Chordata > Mammalia > Rodentia > Sciuridae > Sciurus > Sciurus carolinensis. Next base: position 37,155,541 of record NC_062215.1, read on the forward strand.
TTGGGGAGGTCACTTAGAAACCCTGAGCATCCGTGTCCTTACTGTCTACAATATCCACCCAAGATCATTGGGAAGAAGTCTGAATTGATGGGTGTGAAAGCACCCCGGCCATGCTTGGCATAAGATTGCCTGCTGAAAACACAACAGATCCTCCTACTTCCAGACTGTCTTTAAGACACTTTTTGGAAAGTTGAGATCATAAAACCTTACTGAGTGCCTGTCACAAGGCACCGTGCTGAGAAGGAGAAGGCCTCTTCCCTTCACCACTGCAAACTCTGAAAGATATGCCAAGGGCTCTGGGCCACCCTGGACTTGCTAATGATGTCAGGTAACCAGACACAGAGCACCTGAAGGAGAAATGACCATGGCAGAAGGTGGCCTACACCCTCCACTCACTTCCTCCCTCAAGCCTCTAATTTACTATGTCCCCAGTGAACCACAGCAAGTGTGCCCAGCAGGAAAAGGCATCCTGGGTGGAGGAGAGACACCTTCCTGAGGCCCTGCTGAGGTCATCCACTTTCCCCTAATCCTAGGCCTCAGCTCCATGGGGGTTGGGTGATTGCTAAATTCCCAACAGTATATGGAACAGACCCAGATCATCTAGTTTCCATCCAATAAATCTAAAACTGGTAGAAATCTAAAACTGTTAGAATTGGGCCTTCGTGACTTGTCTTATGTGCATCATCTCTTGCCATGTCCCATACAGCCAAGAAAGAGTACCAGCTCCCCTTCAAATAGCCCTGCCTGACCTGCCTGTTCTGCCCCTGTGCCTTTGCTTACACTGTGCCCTCTGCCTGGAAAGCTCTTCCCTTCTCCACATCTCATCCCTGGAGAGGACTAAATGTTGACTCCTCTGGGAAGCCCTTCTTGGTTGGTCCTGATGAATGTCTGCTCCATCCTTTGTATTTATGTGTGCTGGTGATTGTCCCAGCAGGACTCTGTCATCCCATACCCTGATATGTTTACTCCCCCCTCCTTAAAGGAGGGGATGGCTTTTACTCCTTGCCACATTCTCAGCCTCACAGAACACCTGCACTGTGACTGAATGAAGAAATGAGACCTCAGCTGCTTTGAGTACTCTGGCCCCAGAATAAGGAGGATTGATCAGTTCTATTGCAGAAATTGTATTCAGAATGTGAACCTGTTTCAACTCATTGCTGTTTCACAGAATAATTTGAGAGTTACATGAATTTCACATTCAAGAAACACCAAGTGACTTCAGAAATTTGCATCTAGTTGAATTTGGTCATGTAGGACTATACTAAATCCACCTTTGTGTGAACTCACTCACAGGTGCAAATACACACACACATACACACACACACACACACACCCATACACACACCCTGAACATCTGCAGGACACCTCAGTCACTTTGCCACAAGCTACTCTCATGACCATAAGGAGTAAAGACATGCTTCCGATTTCAGACATCCCTCTGTCTACCACTTCATAATAACTCATGACCCTGGTACCCATTTCCTTAAGCAAATGTCAGGAGTTTTCCAAGTTCAAGTGCATATTTATAGTTGCACGGCATTTATGTACTTCTTAACTATCTAACAGGTATAAAACTCTGCTAATGTTTTTATTGGATTCTTATCTTTTTAAAATGTGTCACTGATAAAGTTTTTGAGAGTTGTGCCTTTAACCTTTGATTTTCTCACCCGCCCTGAGATTTTCCTTGCAGAATTTAGCAAAGTGGGGTGATTTGTAGGATATGTATCTGGTGTTACACAGAACCAACTATGTACATGTGTTCAAAGATAGACATAGCTGCCTTACAGCAGGACCCCAGGGAGCAGCTGCTCAGGGTGTCATTAACCACAGAAACCTGCACTTCAGGGATTTATAACGATAGCTCATGGAGCCCTACATATCTGGTTCTCTAAGGGCTTGGAAAAGTAGTTGCAATCCCAATTCCACAAATCCAGAGATCAACAAGACACCTCTTGACACTTTAAATCTCCTCCCTCTCCCTCTCTCTCTCTCTCTCTCTCTCTCTCTCTCTCTCTCTCTCTCTCTCTCGTGAAGTTCTGATGATTCTGAGTCAGCCAATCTGTAAAATGGGCATATAGATCTCCTTTCCTCAGATATTAGAATGATAATAATGACAGAGAAGTTCTGGGTTCTGCTGAGAGACAAAATGTTAGGCGAATCAAAGAGCAACATCAGCCAGGATCTCACATCCAGAATTGTTCTTTTATAAGAAGAGAGGAGGGAGTGGGGACTCTTGGGTAATGTGGGGGCTCAGATTGTCCTCCAGTGACCCTTGGCACTGAAGCCTTGGGGTTCCCTTCACCAGGGTCGGCCAGCTGCACCCAGAACCTGGTGGGATGCCTTTCCCCCTTGACCTTTCAAAGCCAACCTCCCATCCCTGATAATGCAGGAATGTTCTTCTGGCTGGTGGACCTCTGCCAGCGCCAGTGAGCGTCCCCGCCACCAACAGAGTAAACATTACTCAACCAGCCCAGCCTGAGTTCTGTCACACACATTCTTCCCCATGTGTTCCTAACCTCATGCAGAGTGTGACCCAGCCCCATTGGGTCTGGAAACTGGGAATTTAAACTCAGGCAGGAGGGGGCATGTGAAGAAGAAACTCCTAAAAGGAAACGTCCATGTCCATAAATTATGGGCAGACAGCTGTCTTTCCTACAAAGCCACAACTCTGTGTAGGGGAGAGAACAGGGTGGGTTAGGCCAACCTTGATGGCTTGTTACTGTGTCCTGAGAACTCTAACCTCCCCCCACTTCAAGAACGAGTTTCTTCTCTTGAGGACAGAGGCAGAGAGACAAATGATTCAGTCTGGTGAACTTGTGAGACACTCATTTGATGGTAGAAGAATGTGAGCAATTCCCTGGCTTGCAACCCAGGAACTCTAGAAATGAAAGCTTTCAAATGAATTAGCATTGCTGCCTCGGTTTCTTCCTTTGTAACAGCACTTTTGCTGGTTCTTAATAATATTTCCTTCTAAGGATAAAGATTAATGTTTGTAGAGAGTTTAGGAGATTAAAAATCTGAAAGCCTAGCAGGGAAAAAGCTGATGTGAGATGAAAGCAATTTAAACACTGGGCTAGTTTCCATTCCAGATCCTAAGGTGGCTTAGGTGGAAGCCCAATTCATAAGAGAAGAAACACAGACAGACCTGTGGGGACAGTAAACATTCTTGACTCAAGGGGTAAAAAGTCGAGTGATACTTCAGGGAAGCCCACAAACTGGTTTTCTTATAAAAATCAAAGCAAATGTAACCAAGGGGAAAAAAAAGTCTTCCATCAAAAGCATCTTGGTTGAGAACAAGAGGTAGAGGTGCCCTGTGCACCTGAAAACATCACACACGGAGGAGGCAGAAGAGCAGCAGAAACCTAGCACGTCCTCCCACTGGGTCTCCCTTAGGTGCCCCGCCTCGTCCTTGCTGGATCTGGCAGGCAAACATCAGGCAGTTTGCAATGATCACTTCAGCCTGGAGATGGCTGCTGCCGGCAAAAGAATTTGCCAGGCCCTTCAGAGTTGAGTTTGAGCCGTCCTCACCCTTGTGAGTATTTTCCACCGTCTGCTTCTCAATGTGTCACAGACGCCCATTTGGCAGAGTGGAAAGCTGAGGCTCAGAGAGGATGAGTTCATTTCCACTGCCTCTTTTCAGGGGACACTCAGCAAGTCTGTTATTTTGAAGTTGACACTTTCCTCTCTTCCCCAAAAGCCCCCAAATCAGCTTTAGATAAGTTGAGCCATCCATCATGACCCACTAATAGTCTGAAATGATTTTATTGATTTGTTCCTTGGCTGCACCCCTCGAGGGAATGTAAGCCCCGTGAGGGCAGGACCTTGTCTGTCTTCTCCATTGTCTCTTTGGCACCTTGCTCAGCCTGTGCCAGGCACTCAAATATTTGTTGAATGGACAAATTAGGAATGAATGACCTATGCTTCAATGCTGTTGGAGGGCTCCCCAACCCCTCGACTTTATTTGGTTGAAGCTACAGAGGTATATACATCGGTCCTCTAAATCTCCTGGTTTTTCTGTGGTAAGGAGAGGCAAATATTTTTGTTTTTTTAAGGAGGGAGAATGGGGAGAAAGAAAGGAGAGAGTAAAATACAGTCGAAATTGGAGAAATAGTACTGATAGTTTTGAGTGATTTCATGAAGGCACCAGACAGGTTCATCAAGGGTGAGTGTGATGTGCTATGTGCTGCGTTAGAACCCATTTTGGGATCCATATGGTTGATTCTTGAGGTAAGGAGTAGATTCGACTAATGGGGAATTTACTATGGCAACACGAGTAACTTAAATGCCTTTTTCTTTGAAGAAACTAGGGCAAAACCAAGAAGGGTTAATCATGGATGTCATTAGGTGTAAAGACTGTAGGGACAGACAGTGACCTGCTGCAGTCTGGCTCCTGGGGACTGGTCTTTTCTGAGGCTGCCTTTGCAGGCAGGGATAATATGGCTGCAACAAAGGCCCCTGGGCTTGGCTGAATGGCGATGCCCCTAGTGGGACTGGGCAATGGGAGAAAGGCTATAAAGCCATCAGCAGACTGAGCCACTGGGTGTCCACACAAAGTAAGGTCCTATAAACAGACATCTGTATTGTGACTGAAGGGCTAATAAAATTGCCTTAGAAAAGAGAGGTCTTCCACTGCAACCTATTCAGAAGCAATACCCTACTGGGAGGTGATACCCAGAGAGAAGGTCCTTTGAGGCAAGTGTCAGAGTTGCCTCATTATGTGGGTTTGCCTGGCCAGACCCCAGCATCTTCATCACCATCACCATCAGCATCATCATCAGCATTATCATCATCATCACCATGACAGATAGCCACTGATCACCCAGCAGGCTCATGGATGCTGGCCCCAAGGAGCACCAGGTGTTGGGTGCAGAGACCTTGGAAGGTAGATAATGACTAGCTTCCCTTCAGCTTGGAGAACAGGAGCACCAGTTGAGTGCTCAGGGAGCGTCATCAGAGAACTGATGTCCGCCCAAAGCCAGGCAGTTTTGCTTCTGTCTCTCTAGATGGCTTGGATTTGCAGTGCGTCTTTACCTCAGTTCACTCAGTGGAAACTCAGAAAGAGTAATCTCATGCTCTTCTTGCCCTGGGGATACTGGTAAGAGATTATAGAAGGAACTTAACTAGGAGAACATTAAACTAACTAGTAGAATGAATCAAAATGGATTGACTGAACTAGCAAACTAGACTAGAGGAAACTAAGTTACTGGAACATTAGGGAGAAAGTCATAATTATATTCTTTGGAAATTTTCTGGTAGCATTGATGGTGACATTATTTTGTGAACTGCATACTTTAGGTAAGCAGTGTTAACAGAGGTGGAACTGGTTTACATAACTGTTTCTAGAAAAGGGAAGAGCTGCTTTAAATAATACACAGAGATGTTACATCAAACAAAATCAATTTTATGCTCAGTTTAAAACTGAACACTGAACTTGCAAAATAGGGCATTTATGCATTAAACTTTTGGACAGAAAGCTCTTTATGACAGATATCTTCATTCCACAAATATGTAGAGCATCTGCCATGTGCCAGGCCTGGCTGAAGAAATCCAGTTCTGACTTTGATATTGATACAGCCCACAATTCTCCCACTCAGAAAGCACACGTTGTGAGCTAGGTGTTTACAAACTCCAGGGGATTTTTTTCATGGTAAGAATAAGCTTACTTGTTTTTGTTTTTCTTTGGCAGGTAGGGATGCAAACCCTAGAATTCACCTGGCAGTAGGATTCTAGATAGCGAAAATGACTGACTGTTCATTTCTACTTCCATCTGTAAAACACCTAGAGATAAATGAAGCACTAACTTGGTGCCCAGTGTGTAGAGGGCTTCCACCCTTACTGAACAAGGACTTGCTAGGGTTTCATTACCAACCCAATCCAATAGGTGCTGACCAGGAAGAGGCACCTTGTGTGGACAGGGCCAGAAAGCATGGACACGCAGGCTGCTACTCAGAGGCTCCGAAAGTGTTAACCTCCAGCGTTATACATGTCTCATTTATACCCAGTATAAATCTGTTTATTGTGACTGGCCCCACCCGATCTGTTGGTGCTATAAAGCTCTAATGATCCCTAATAAAGGTGGAAGGCTTCTAACAGCACACAGTTCCTGAAATGGGGATGGAGTAAGGCAGTGAGGGAGAGAAGGAAGGAGACAGATGACGAACTCAACTATAAAATATCACAATGGCAAACCTCCCTCTGCACTTCATGCAGCAGAGTTGTGGGCCCCAGGCCTGGAAGCTACATACAATCTCCAAGTAATAACCTGTCAGAGATGAAAGGTCCTCATGATAAACCTTCATTTTCCAGAATCCTCAAGCAGTCAAATGATTTGCCCAAGGTCACCCCTCTCGTTAGTGGCTTTGGTCTCCTGAATCCTCATTCAGGGCTTTTGACTCCAGCTGCCTCTCCTCTACTGGTTGAGCAAAGCACCATAAGGGTTATTGTCAACCTGTTCCAAAACTCTCCTGCTCTAGACCAGTAATATCTATTCTGGCTGTGCATCCAACTCTCAAGACAGTTGTTGCAACTTCTTATGCTGAAACAACCAATTCTGATCCTAAAGATGCAGATGAGTGGAACTTTTAATGGGTTGCCTGGCTGACCTTTATGTGATCTGGGAAAGAGATTTGACAATCACAGATCTTGACAATACTTGGTTTTCATGGTTTCTGATGTCTCAAATGACCAGCAAAGTATATGGGAAGGAAAATCCTTCCAGAGTGAAACTGCAAAACCACACCCTTACCAAGAACTCAGGGCTATCCACAGCCCCTCCCAGCTCTCAACACCCCAAAGGTTCCTGAGTCAGCCTAAGAGCTCAGCAAGGGGCAGCCAACCTTCCTTGTCAGGTACTGTGGTTGGCTCTATGTGTGTTTTATCATATGTAAGCCTTACAACAGCCCTAAGAAGGTAGGTATCATGATTCTTATTTCATAGACAAAGAAACTGAGGCTCGAAAATGCTAAAGAACTTATTCAAGGGGACACTGTCAGATAGTGACAAAACCATAATTCAAGCTGAGCCTATTTTGAGTGCAACATCTGCCTTCCCAGACTGAGCACATGCTCGGTCTGATCCTGGAAGGAGCTACCTGTGAGCAGCTCACCCCAGGTCATGGAGACTTCCCTTGAGAAAGTTACTAAATGTTAAAGACCATCTCTACCATTTTCCCCCAACATGCAGAATATGACTCCCAAGAGACTTGGTTCTAGGAGTCCAAAAGTATTAGAAAGATGGCAGCCTCCCTTGCTGGTTGACTGCTTAGTGGCTGAAATTACATAAGTGTGCTATTGCTGAGAGGCTGCTGAGTCAGTGCAGAGTGTAGGGGCAAAGCATGCTATGGGGTGAAGAAAGTGGCTTCCAGAACATTAGCCCTCAGGAGCTTCTGAGGTTTCCTGTGCTCATTGCAGGGCTATGTTCACCTCCCTTTCTTACAGCTCCTTTGCCTGAAGTTTGAGGGAACTTCCCTTCTAAGAACAAAGGGCATAAGCTCTTCAGATGTGGCCTCCACCAGGAAAGGAACCACACCCTCTCTAATTGGCAGGTTCCCAGGGCTAATTACTAACAACAATATACACAAGTGGGGGACTCACACCTCCTTCCATTCAAGGAGGAAAATACCCTATTAGGTACAGGAAATTCATGGTCATCTTATGAACCTGACCTCCTGCTACATGTTCATGAGCCTTCATCCCTAACACCAATCCATGACACTTTCCAGCTTCCTCTCACTCTGTCTTGTATTTATACTAAATGCCTCATGACGCTGGATATGCCTTATGGTGTCACAGAGCAGTTCTCTCAGGAGGAGTGGGAAATGGCCAAGGTGCTACAAGAAGCCAGACACAGTCTGGTGCAAACACCAAGATGTGTATCTACTTGAAAATACTCAAGTTCTCTAAATATCAGGATTGAAAACAAGGGACGTAGCTCTGTGTAAAGTGCTGGCCCGTCATGTTCAAGGTATAGGTTCAATCAGCAGAATCACCAAAAAAAAAAAAAAAAAAAAAAAAGATTGTATGAAATCTTAAAGAGGGACAGGGAAAGGGAAAAAAACCCAATAACAAAAGAAAAAATGAGCCTCTGCAAGAAATGATAACAGCTGTCATCTATGAGCATCTGCTACGTCTGGGGTTCTTTACATAAACATATATACATATATCATTCTATAAAGCCTTTCAGCATATGCCTGATTAGGTATTCCCATTTCACACATCAATAAACTGAGATTCAGAGATTTTGGGGACTTGTCCAGGGTCACACAGAATTAAGTGGTCAAAGTAAGGTTGGATTTCAGGTCTGCCTCCATGGCTCATGATTTTGTTGCCATGTCCACTGTATTTTTTAAGAGAGTTTCCCCTGAGTATCTTCAGTACATATTAAATGTCAGAGGTGGTGATCATTAGGCAAAGGTAGGTCGGGAGACAAAGAGAGCTTAGTTGCTAATTGAGTACCTCCAAGATACTCACTACTCCAAGTGTGGACCCTGGACCACCCTCTTCAACAGCACCAAGATGCATAAACTTAGACCTCACCCAATACCTAAGGAATCAAAATCTGCATTTTAACACATGCCCAGATGATAAGTAATGCATTGTAACACGAGAATTAGAGTTGGTTTTCAAACTTGGCTGTACTGGGCTCACCTGGAAAGTTTTGACAACTACTGATGCTTAGTCTTACTCCCCAGAGACTCTGATTTCATAGGGCTGGGCTGTAGCCCTAGAAGCTCCTGTGGTTCTAGAGAGTAGCAAAGTGTAAGAACCATTGTCCTAGAGTGGGTGTGTATGTGGGGGCGGGGGTGTCAGCAAACTATAGTCTGCTGGCCAAAGCAGCCTGTTTTTATATGATGCATGAGCGAAGAATGGGTTTTCCATTTTCAAATGGTTGAAAAAAATCTGAAGTATCATGACAGATGAAAATTACATGAAATTCAAATTTCAGCCCCATAAAGTTGTATTGGAAGACAGCCACACTCATCTGTTTACACACGGTCTGTAGTTGCTTTTGTGGCACAAGAACAGAGTTGAATGGCTGGGACAGAGACAGTATGGCCTGAGAAGCTGGCAATATTTACTTTCTGATTCTTTACAGAAAAAGTTTGCTGATTCCTAGTCTAGAGTACTTGTGAACAGCCAGGATAATTACCAGGATTGAAAGTTTCACTGGACTTTATTTTATTTGGGGGATATATTTTATATGTAACTATATATTTACACACACATATATGCATGTGTATATATATGTCTACATATATGTACACGCACACACACACACACACGTTCCCTCTCCTTCCTCATTTGTGTTTTTACTTCCCCTTGAAAAGTGAGTGGAGGCAGAAGGCCAGATCTTGTGCCTTCCCATTAAGCAGGTGGCTTCAAAGGCTTGCACAGATCTCTGCCTCTCTCTGCACCTCTAGTGCTTAATTCTCTCCAAGTTCCTGTCACTTCCCATCACACCTTTTACAAACAGGTTCTAAGAGCACTTCTCCCATAAGCTGCAGGCTAGAGCTCTGTGCTTTCAGGAAGTTTCCTTCCTCCTTAGAGCAGACTAGGGGTGGTGAGAAGTCCTTGAATCCTCTAAGGATCCTTCAGGGGGATTAGACATGGCCAGTGGGGTTGCCTTCAGTGATAGGAGTCCAATATCTGCTGGCTTCTGTACAGAGGTCAGAGCCCCACCAGCCAGGCAGCCTGGCTTCTTTGTATGCAGACCTGAGATAGTCCCCTATCGGGGAGGCTGAGAGCAGAATGCCTTGAAGGCTGGGCCTCTTAATCTCATTAATATCCTGATTGTCTTCCCCAATCTAGTGGGAGCCGATGGGGTGGCACCTGCAAGATAAAATGACCTTCAAATTTAAGAGATAAAATGGCAATCAGATGAAGTCCCTCAGATGGAAAACATTGAAGTCATGTTCACCACTGAACCCCAAGTCAATATAAAAGTGTTTCCTACAGCAGCATGTCCCATGGCAGGATGTGTGTCTCTATTCCAAACTGAAATAATCTGGTACTTAGGGACAATGGGTCTCATTTACTCTGGGGAACTTTGCTGCTGAATGAATATTTTTACAACTGCCCTCATAAACCCCCTCCCCTTGTCTGCTGTCCAGGGAGAGGGCGGAGCTCCCAGAGGTGAGCTGAGGTGCCTGCTCTGTCTCAGAGGCCCCATTAAGTTGTTAAGGCATTTAGTGCCCCAGACAGGCCTGAATGCAAGGGCAGTTCAAATCCCCACACATGTGGGAATGAGTTGTGGAAGAGGGGGCTTCGATTTCTTCCCACAGAATCCACCAGGGGCAATGCTTCGAAAGGAAATAGTAAACTAGTCAGATTGGGGATCCCTACCCTTACCTCCATTTCTTTGGCCATATTCTCCCTCAGCCTCTGCCATTCAAAGCAAAGAGAGACAGATGGAGTGTAACAGCTCAACACCTGTCTCCACTACTTACAAACTCTATGAACTTGGGGAATTATACCCTAATCATCTCACCTCCCTTGAGTGCGGAGACGGGGATACCAGTACAGATGGTCTCTGCTCTGCAAGGTTGTGGGAAGTTTAAATAAGATGATGCAAGTAGGTGCTCAGCCAGGGCCTGGTACCCAGGAAATGCTCAACCAACACTAGCTGTTAGAATTCTTCACATGCAGTCACCATCTTGCCACTGGGTGCTTTTGAAGTTTCCTTGAGTCCTTGAGTCCACACATATTTCTGTGTCAGGGAGAAAAACAGCATCCTCAAGGTATCCTGGCCCAGAGTCAGGGTTGTTTAAGACCCAAGGTGAGATTCCTGCAGGTCACTTGGGAGGAGGTAAGAAGGAGGATAAGGGGAGACAGGTGCTGTTTTGCAAGTTCTGATTTCAGGTAAGGGAAGTCAAGTTGGCTGGGCTGAGAAAGGGACACATAGGTCAAAGGGAGGGAGAAGCAGTTGCAGAAATGCCATTTCCTCTTAGGGAGAGAGGCTGAGGTTCAGGACACCTCAAAGCTACCCTGGAGAGGTGGTGACATTTTCCTGTGCCTCATTCTTTTTCCAGGAGAATGGGTCTGCACCTCCCTCCTCCAAGTTGAGGACATGATGTCTGAGCAAGTGAAGGCTGATGAAAATTTGTCCCACCCTTGTCTCCTTGGGACAGTGACCAGGTGACTTATCTGGGGACTAGAGCAAAGTGTACAGTGAGCAAGGCCACCCCAGATCAGGTAGCAGATATTGCGGCTTGGGCCAAGGCTAGCCCAGCTTCTATTTCACCCCAACTTCCTCCTCCTCCTCCTCCTCAAGCCAATCAATACAAGCACCAGTCTCCAACCAGTCCTTTTTCTTGCCGCCGCCCTGCCCTCTGACCTTTTGGGGGCCTTTCTCTTGATTCAGCTCCAGAATGGAGGTAGAGGCCATCACTCCGAGCCTGCTCAATGGCCTCAGAATGGGCTGTCATGGGGCCTATAACCAGGGACAGCTCCTGCTGGCCAGAGCTGGGATGAGGGGGGAGCAGATAAAGGCCTTCCAGGCTGAAGATAAATGGCTGCCTGCAACCTGCTACAGTAACTTCAGGCCCCCAAGAAGAGCAGACAAAGGGTGCCCCTGTGACACTCCCTGGAAAGATGAAGGCCCATCAGCGGCAGCCAGGCTGGTTCAAAGCCCCGACTTAATTGTCAATTAAGCATGCATAAGGGAGACAAAGCCATGACAACCCCGGGCTGCATGCTGGTGTGCGATTGTAAAGCCGAGGAGGGCCAACGCTGAAAACAGCTGATTCTGCTGACAATGTGTTTGTAGGGCACCTTGTAACCAATCAGCCGCTGACAGAGGCAAAGTGCTCCTCCTGCCACCCCTATTGTACCGGACATTCCAGGACCAGGGTCACACTGTGGTCATCGTGGGCAAGTGGGCCAAAAGGCAGTAAGCGTGGCTGGGAGAGAAGGGCTCAGTGAGAGAAAGGATGCTCTGCCTCTCCAGGAACAGGCTTCTGGGGAAAGGTGTGTCTCCTGGCTCCGGTGCTGGTGTTTGCAGAGGAGAGAGGATGGGGAGGTGGGGGCACAGGGACTGGGGAACTCGTTCCCTCCAGTTCAGCCTTAGAGGTTGCTAATACTGACTACGGATGTTGGCCTCGCCTCAGCAACACAGAGTGCTTTTGGTATTCTGCATTCAGTTTTTACATTTTGGGACTTGGCTAGAGATCACGCCATGGGGCACCATGGTAGAAAGGGCACCATGAAGCTCTACAGACCAAAGCCTTCCCTGAGTGCTGGGCTCCAGCCTGCTGTCCACCTACCCTGGATCCATAACCTAGGAGCCCTATTGCAGCTCATGTGCCATGAGATGGGGACAAGGGCCAGCATGGCAGCTGCCTCTGCTTCTAGTCCAGGGGCAGGATACATCTCATGACCTCTTAGAAATAATGCCCCAGTGTGTGAAAGTAAGAAGAAAATAGATTTGTGCTGCCTCTCATTCTTTCTGTTGCTTCTTGTTGAACCTTCTGGCAGTGATGATGATAAGTGTGGGTTTTTTGGGGGGGGGAAGGTGGAAAACATTTAATCCTCATGTGCACTGTGAGGTACTACTTCTCTATTTTACAGACAGGAAACTCAGAGAAGTTATGTGAATTAGCCACATTCATAACCTGGCTGATTAGAACTGAGATTCAAAATTATACCCAGAGAATCCAGTCCCTGGACTTGGGAATATGACTCCCTTGATGAGCCCTGAGTGAGAATTATGGCAGAGGAAAAGGAGCCACTGACTATAGGCACAAAGACCCAAAAATGTTGCTCCAGAAATAGCAGTAGGATTTTTCCCTCCCTAGAAAGACACAGGAAGCCGCCACAGATAACACTGATCCCCAGCTAGTTCTGGGGGTGCCATGTGTAATATCTTCCCTATGAACAAGTTCCGAGAGGGAAGGGCTGTGAGTTCCTGGCATTGTTGTGGGGACATGGTAATGTGTGTATTGAGGGGAAAGTACAGCATGGGGGTCAGCAGACCTGAGATCCAGTCCTTGTTTGCTACCATTGTTTGGTGGCTTGCCAAATTACTACTTCTTTCTGGGTCTCAGTTTTTCTCTTTGAATTCCCTTTGGTTTCTATCATTCCATGATTTATACAAAAGGTCCAGACTTCTGGGACACTCCAGAGAATTAGATTTCCATCCGAGGGGTATCTAGGCTGTTTCCTGCCCCCGCCACCCCTCACTCTCTTTCTAGTACCTGCTCCCGGTTTCTCTAGCCCTAGTTCTCTGTATCTCTTGTCAGGATACAGAAAGCCTGAGCTAACGACCCTGTGGTGACCTCAGCACAACCCCAGCTTGTCAAAAAGCTGCTGGCCTTTGTTTGGCTTGCAGGCTCCCTGACTTTGGTGTGGAGATCACAGGTCCCAGCACAATGGCCATTGTCTTTCCAACAATGCTCCTCGCTCCAACCACGCCCCCTGCAGCTTCAAGTCAGCCCTGTGGATCACCACAGTGGCAAGTACTCCCGTCCCTCTCCATGCAGGCCACACGCCATCTACCTGCCCTTTGAACCCTGCTTTGAACTGCCTTAAAGAGCCTAGGTTTCTTTGCGATGAGGCTGGCATTTTCCTGGAGGCGTCCCTATCTCTCAAGAATAACCCAAACTTTCTTCTGTATACCTGAGCCCTTCCTTTCTGTGGAAGCAGGACCCAGAGAAACTCCAGCCCAGGCTCAGGTGCCTGCTGGGAACGATCAGGTTCACAGAGCCCACTGAAGAGTTCGTGCCATGACTGCAGCATGCTCAGAACGAATGTTTGTATACTGCACATACTGCCCAGATGGTGACCCTGAGCCTGTCCTGGTGACATGGGTCACCCCAACACTTGGGTCAGGTCCTAGGTCTTAGGCCTTTCCCATCAGAAGGGCAACTAGCAAGCAAGAGGAGGAAGAGGTTTCAGAACCACCTGAGTTACAAACAGTTGCTGGCTTCCCTGCACAAGCTTTCCCTTTCTAAGAGTACGAGCCTGTGACACACTTTGTCAACATGGTACCAAACAGACCCAAATAAGCACATCACTTCTGGGAAGCCAGTTTTCCTGGAAGAATTAAGGTGCAGCTGTGTCCAAGGTAGCACTCAGAGTATAGGGGTGCTTTCCCACAGCGAGGATGTAAGGTTCCATTCTGACAAACCCAAACCCTGCAGCAGGGACATCCTAATCCAGGCCTGGGCCTGGCACACAAGAGGAACTCTGTCAGTTTTGGCCAACTCATCGTTGAACAGATTGAGTGACAGACCCTGCCCTAACCATGGAAACCAAAAAGCCTACAACCAGAGGCTGCCACTAAGAGGTCCTTCCCTAAAGGCCACTGGGTGACTTCTGCTGGAGCTGGAGAGAGTTCTAGTGTAGGACATGACTGGGGATGGCAGAGGGTATCCAGGATGCCATTCTCCATCACAGGAATTGGTGATGCTCGTCTGCAAACCTTCTGTCTGCAGCTTGAACCTGATACTGACAATGCAGCCTTTTGGGGGCAGACTCTGATCAGCTGAGTCAGCAGCCACACAGGCAGAAGAACGGGAATGGTGAATCAGGCACAGGGCTCCTTGGAGGCCAAGCTATCCCTCACTCCTAAAGCTTGAGCCAGGATTTGGAAGATCCTTTTCACAAGAATATTCTGGCAATAGGAGACCAGCTCGAGGGCCATCCTCAAACATTCACTCCTCTGAAAAAATGTTGAACCAGATGAGACCAGTGGGGAGGACCAGGATGGTGAGGTCCGGTGCAGTGAGGCCCAAACCCTGCTTACCTGGCAGCTTGTTTGGAGGAGAGGTGCTGGGCTGGTGGTGGGGGGAGCTGTGCGTAAGCAAGGGGTTCAGGCTGTGCGTCTGGTTGGAGCTATAGGCATCCATGGCCAGCTTCTGCCGGAATGCCTCCTCCTTCCTACGGTTTGCAAACCAGTTGTAGACACGGACCTCGGTGACTAGGTTGGAACCCAGGCCATGGGCTTTAGAGGGGGAGACACCTCGCTGCAAACATTCTGCCCTGGAACGGACAGAGGGGGGATGGTGAGAATGGTGGGGGGTGGGAGGGAGGAGGGTTCCTAGTGCTTGGCCCCAAGAATACAACTGTAGAGTCTTGGTTAGGAGCGTGTGGAGGTCGATGGTTGAATGGGGGACTGCGGAAGACCCTGTCCTAAGAAAAGGCCAAGCCATGTAGTTATCTGAAGAGGATGACCAGGGGAGGCCTTAGCACAGGCACAGAGCAAGCTGTGCAGCCCTGGAAGGCAGGGGCTTGGGTCTCTGGTGCGGCACCTAAGAAGAAAGCTAGTTCAGGGGAAGGGGCCAGGTAAGGTTTCCTGATATCTCCTTATTTGGCCATTCTTCCAGAACTATGAGATGACTTCTGCGCTTTTAGAGTTTGGACACCCCAAAAGGGTGTCAGGAAAGCCAGATTCCTTATTCTTACCCAAGAACCTCCTGCAAAGTACAGACTGGGTGGGATATAAAGGAAGGCAGCTGGAGATGGCTGGTCTCTATTTTTATTAGTGATGATTAAACCCCAAACCCAGGCTTGGGTGATACTTTTAGATACCACTAGATGCTGGGGGAATTTTCACCAGCACACCTGAGGACCCTGTGGCATGCACAGGCCATTGCTCTGCCTCTCTGCTTCCAGCCTGGGCTTCCTGGCCTCATCCCACCACTGCCCAAGCCAACCAACCCAGAGACAGAGGAAGGGCCCACAGGCCATGGCCAGAGTAAAGAGAGGTTTTTTAGAAAGTCAATAATGGAGCCAGGGAGAATAGGGCAGGAATGAAACAAAAAGATATCCCAAGGATATCCAACAGTTCTTTCTTAAAAATACACAGTTATTAAGATACAAAAAGAACTCTAATGAGTCAGTGCGGGCAGAGTGGACTGAACACGTTCGACTAATTCTTACTCTCCTGCCAAGTCTCCTTTTGGACCAATGGGTATACAACAATTGGTGGAGGCCAGAGCCAGAATCTGTGGCTCAGGAATAGTTTTGCCCTGGCCTGTAAGGAGGTCAAAGAAACGATTTTTCACTTCACTGGAGTCATATTTTATACCAGAATTCTCCAGAGTATCTTCTCAGAATAATAATTCATGGGGGTATTAGTAAGTATTCCATAGAAGAAAGATGTCATGGTTAAAGACCAACAACGCTCCGTGGGTTTCTTAGCTGGAAGGCTTCTCAGAGCTATTAATATATTAACATTTGCTCTGACTCTCTAAGTTTCCAGATGATGTTTCTCAAACTTATTTCTCAATAAATTGAAATGAGGGTTCTGTGGAACACACTTTGGGAAATCTGCTTAGCCACACTTATGTGGACCATCAGAGTCTCAATATCCCAGATCTTGGGTCCACAGGCTTGCCTGCCCATGCAGGTGGGCTTCTGGTGTGGTTACCTGTTGCACTCCTCCACTAAGGCCTCCCTCTCTTCCTTGCTGGGGTTCTTTTGCCGGTCGTAGGCCTGGTACAAGATTTGCTGGGACGCGGGCCCCCATTTGAACCGGTTACGTCGCATCTTCTTGTTGGTGGGCTCAGAGCAGGCGTCGTCGGACTGCCCAGGCCCCTGGCTCTGTTGACTGAACTCTGGAAAGAGAAACAGCAGCTGATCCTGACTGCTTTTGTCTGTCATATTTCCAGAGCTCTGGACTGTCTGGTTGAACTCTGAAAAGAGAAAGGAGTAGATTTGATAGGGCCTGTAGCCTTCACCCAGCAGACAGACAGACAGACAGACGGACAGACAAAGACCCCATAATTCCTCTCCCCTACGCTTTGCAAGGTGCTGTGAATACATGTGGGGCTCCCGAGGGGAGGCCTTGTGCCAAGTCGCTCACCGCCCACCTCAGTTGCTCCAGCAAAGCCACTCTGTTCCTTTCCTTCCTGAAGAAGCTCAAATGTAGCCAGCCATTGTTTTAAGATTAATTTTTTCCTTTGGTTCACTGGCCCTCAAACTTGAAGCAACAGTCTGAATCCTGAACTCTTGTATGCTGATGACAAGGGATTGATCCCAGCCCATTCTCAGGTCCAGGAGGAAACTGCTCAAAGATGCAATTTATACGGACACAACACATTCAGAGACTGCAGATAGCCCTCCCTGCCTTTCCTGTCTCATTCACATATCCTAGGCATCTGCATGCTATAAGTCTTAGAAAAATACAAAGCCCAAAACCTTTTAAATGATGCTTGGAAATAAACATACCTGGAGCTTTGTATTAAAAAGAGAAGATGCACTTTAGATTTCAAGTATAATTTCAAAAGCAATGGTGTGTGTGCATTTTATGAGTGAGACAAACCAAGATGGAAAAATCTTAGATTTGTTAATAAATCTAAAAGATGGAAAGTGTAGAGACTGGACCACAGAACCTTTCTAGGAATGAGGTTGAATGAGTTGGAGAAAGATACACATAGAAGGAATGGTGTTCCCTGTCTGTCCACTTCCAGGACCCAGGCATACATATTTTTGTTGAATGAACAAAAAAAATGGCAACTTGACCCAGATTATAAAATTTTATATTCACTTTATTACAGAGGGTTATAGTGTCCTCTTCTTCGCTTCTGCATGAAGCAGGGTTCATCAGGGGTAATTGATTCCTTTTTACAGATGGCTAGATATAGAGGCCAAGCACTCTGTTGAGCAAGGACACATAATAAATTTATTTTCTAGCTCCTGGTCCCCACGTTCTGGACTTTGATGTTTTCCTTTCTCAGTTCCTAAATTCACTCCTTCAGATCTCAGAGTATTGGCAGCCACAACCTCCAGACCCCTGAGGTAACTACTTAAGGGACTGTCATTTCTTTTTTCAGGACTGGAGATGGAACCTAGAGGCCCTGTGCCACTGAGCTATACCCCCAGTCATTTTTAAATTTTATTTTGAGAAAGGATCTCGCTAAGTTGTGCTGACTAGACTTGAACTTGTGATCCTCCTGTCTCAACGCCTGAGTAGCTGGGATTACAGGCTTGAGCTACCACATCTGGTTACATCATCGTTTTAAAACATTATCTTTCCTGTTCCTCTGGACAACTGGACCCCAAATCCTCAAGGTTCAAAAGTCACTACTTCATGGCTGAAACTCCTCTACAACACCCTTCCCAGTGTGGTCCTCTAGTCCACTTTCCACCATCAGTTGGGAACTTATTACCTAAGAATCCATTTCCATCACCAGGAGACAGTGGGCACCTAACCAACCTGGACCCAGGATCTCAACTGCAGGTGGGTGGACTTTGGCTTATTAAGCAGTGGCCAGCTCCTGAGTCGACCCCCTGGCAGATGGACTGAACCTATCACTGGCACCTTTGATTTGGTCCTCACCCACTTTGGATGATTCTCAGACCATCTTAGGGCTGTTTTCTCTGGTGCCCGACAATGCCTGTAGAGACCTAAAATAGTCTCTGGTAAAGTTAGAAGGAAGAAGTTACTGGCTTCTTGTGATAATGTTGTGTGCCAGGTGGGTTGCTTAACTTCCTGGTCACTCAGCCTCCCCACTTGTGGAATGGGACTGGCTGAAAGCTGAAGGGGCACTAAACAGTCTTTAAGCACATTAACCCCTGGTCGGGACAATGATGGTGACCCCAATTACTATGGTGGTCATACTTTTCAAAGTGCTTTCACCCTGCTTGTATTATTTGATCAAAAGGGGAGAGAGAAGTTGCCTGCACAAGGCGAGGCTGTCTGCTCAATGTTTTCTCTCCACTCCGTGGGCTGGCATGGCACCTGTCCATGAGAAATAGCCAAAGCCCATGAGGATAATCCCAAGGATCCAGGTTCAATGTAAGATTTTTCATTTGAGGCAAACAGTGTCATAATGGTTGATGTGTAGCGAGTTATTTCCATGGTGACAGGTTTTGTGCAATATCCTCTCAATGTATGACTTCATCCAATTCTCACAGCCTCTCTATGGGAGAAGTAATAAATGGAAATATTACTATTTCCATTTTACAGATGAAGAAACTGAGGTTCAGAGTAGTTATCCACCTGCTTATGAATCACGTATGACTAAAAAGAAAACCTAAACAATATACTCCCAAACTCCTCAAATCTGACTTCTGCAGAGGTGATAAAACTGACTTCTGAAGCTTCAGGGGAGATACAGCCTCCTGTAGTGTGGGGGCTGCCTCAGTCACCTGCCTTTGGGAAGCAGCAGCCTGAATGGTGGTCAGAACTCAAGAGCATGCCTGGATCAGCCAGGGGAATTTGTCTGCAGGTGCGCTCAGAAACATGCAGAGCCACTCACCTTAGTCAGTACCTCAGGGGCTTGTCTCTCAGTTCTGTTTGTTTGGTTGGTTGGTTTTTGCGGAGCTGGGGATTGAACCCAGGGCCTTGAGCTGGGGATTGAACCCAGGGCCTTGTGCTTGACAGGTAAGCACTCTACCAACTGAGCTATCTCTCCAGCCCTCCCTCTCAGTTCTTGAAGAACTAGACTCCCACATGTCCTCCAGCCACCTCCAATTCCCCACTTCCTTTTGGATTCACTGGGAGTGGGAGGGAAGTAGAAAATGTTCATTGCTCATAAAAATTAACTTGGAGAAGTTGGTTTAAGCACCCTCTTTATAGGCTTGGGGTGTAGTTTGGACAAGGAGACTCTATGTGTGCAGACAGGCCCATGAATATTACCATTTACTAGTTTTAGTTTTTCATGAAAATCTGCAAACATGTACCATTTTTTTTCATTCTCCCTCCCTCTTTCTCTTTCCACTCACCCCATTCACTTGTGTTCTTTTATTTATCTCCCTTCCTAATTTTTTTCCCATGCTATGTGTCTCGTCTTTATCCTTCAAGATTTGATTCAAATATCACCTCCTCTAGGAAGCCCTCCATGATGTCTCCAGTTGATTTAGTAATTCCCCTTCAGCCCCTTGTGTACACATTTATAACAGCTCTTAGAAGCAGCTGTCATTATTTACCCAAACATTTCAACTCCCTCAGTGGATTGTAAGTCTCTGGAGGAAAGGACCTGTGTGTCCCACAGTCTGGCATGGTGTTTGGCACATAATAGGTGCATGTATGATATTAACAAAGGGAAGAAATGTTTCTTAAGCTTTATGTCTCCTGTGACTTAAAATCAATGACAATGACAACAAAAAGTCCCTTGCAAACCCTGCCATCAGCCTTTGTAAACTGTCCCTTCTTGAGCATCTTAAGAATCTGGGACTTCTGTCTTTTTAGAAGGTCCAGCCAGCCTTTCCTACCTCCCTCTCCTTTCTGAAGGAACTCCCAGTAAACACAGAGAGGCAGCAAACTAGAGATGGGGCAGAGTGAACCCCCAACAGTTCTTTGGCCTTTGGAGACTGTGGCTCCAGAGAATTTTCTAGGACTTTGCAGGGACTACAGAGTTGATTCATGTCAGGAACACAAATTCTTCAAGAACTAGTCAACATAGATGGGGGTCAACCCATAGTTTAAAAGACCTCCCCAGCTAAGTTACAGATGGTTCTCATTTGACTTCTTCTCCTCTATCCATGTAATGCTTCCAACAAAAGAGCAAACACCGTGCACACGAGATGAATGCCTAGAACCTTTTCTTCCATGGGAAAGGCCTTTCCAACCCACAGACACTGAGCCCACAAAGACAGACACGATTGCTTCAGAGCAGTGTGTAACAAAATACCAGACTGATTTTTAAGTGACCATCCAGCAAGAGTGGGGGGAAAACAACCAAACACTCTTCCCCAAAAGTGGTGGAAATGAACATCTGACAAAGACAGAGGTGGCCATGGCCCAGAGAATGGTATGTGGGGAAAGTGACAACAGACACAAAATTTTCCTAGGAAGCGGGCCAGGTCAAACTCAATGAAAGTGTGATGTCAAAGTATACTTCCCTAAAATTAAAAGACAATGTGCTATTTGTACTGTTGTCATTCCAATGCAGTGTGCTAGCTTCCCTAGAATTCAAACCAAAGACCTTTCAGAATCATTCCATAAAAGAAATCTTGGGACAGAAAGAAAATTTTAGGATGAGAGTGGGAATAACAAGAATGGATGGGTCAATGTTCCAAGCGCAGGCACTTTTATTGTGCCCTTCCTCAGTCATAAGTAGCTTCTTCATTAGACAGAGTCACCAGCTGAGGTCCCCAAACTCCACTGATGTTTGTAAAAATAAGTACTTTAAATTGCTTCAGAACTCAGTCCTACTCAGGGTGCTGGATTTACTTTGTGGAAGATATTCCACTCTTTTATCCATTTGGTGTCAAAGAAAAGAATATTAGAAAGAAGGACCAAAATATTTAAGGTACATAGCACATGCTGAAGCCTTGCAAATCAACCAGCTGGATAGTAAGGGGCTGGGAGAGAAGAAAATGATACAAGTGAACCCACTGTGTATCAACTATGAAGGTCAAATGCACCTGCCTTCCTCCTATATTTGCCAAATGCTCACAATGTACCTCATGATGAAGGGGAAACCAAGGCAGCCCACAGAAGTCAGAGTGAGAACAAAGATCTCTCCAGGTGGAGGTGGAAGCAGGCATAGAACACTTACGTCGGAGGATCTCCCGTTGCTTTCTGACGTACCAGGTGTACAGGGCAGCACGCTTCTGGGTCTTCATAGGGGTGCCCTTGTTGAGATGCTGGGAGAGGTGTGATTGGTTCAGACCCGTGACATCAACCACTTCCCTCTGGGGGATGTTGTGTTGCTGCATGTAGCCTTTGATCATTTTGGCAGCCCTCCAAGGGTCCTCACTAGACAGAGAAGCAGATGGTTAGGGTGCTGGTGGGAGATGTCTGGGGAGAAATTTTCTCTTGCTAGGGTTCTACCTACACTCTATAGAAAACCAGTCTTCATGTATTTCTCCACCTGTTCAAGCTACAACCTTGAGAGAGCTGTGAGGCTAAAGTAAACCTAAATAGAAGAAAAATTGAAGGTCCCTGGTATGATACATCCCTTGCCTTCTGATGTCAGCAAAGAGATCACTGCTTATCTTCAGGAATGAGCAAGGACCACGAGCACGCTCATTAAGCAGAAAGCAAGCTCTTGTTTTATTTTGCTTTCTCTCATTTTCCTACAATTCGAGAGACTTAAAAATCGAGAGAACTACTGGGAAACTCGAGGCCAGGCAGACTGGTCCTATAATGATAGGGGATAATCTCAGTTTCTGAATTCACTTAATTTCTGTTTAAACCTCCCCTGAATTACCTTCCTTCTGGAAGGAAATAGGGGTGGATTGTATGTGTCCGATTCCTGAGAGGCAAGGAGGACTTCTTAGCCAAATACCAAATAACTTTCAGAGTTTTGGAAACGTTTTCACAAAATATCATGATTAACGAACCACACCACTTGCAAGACAAGTAAAGTTTTTAAAAAATTGTCCTCAGCCCCGCCTCCCAAATAAAACTTAATGGGGATGAATGATTTCAATTTTGGAGTAAAACATTAATGATTCCAAGCGTTTTGCTTTCCTGTATTCTTACATTTCTCTTCTGAGAGGGTAAGGGAATCTGGAAGGTGATGTTTCTCACAAATTTCAAGCATGAGCTAGGAATGTAGTCACACTCTTCATTTCTCTTACACATAGGTGTGCAAAAAAACTTGTATTAGTGCCTTTGGGGTTTATTTATTTAAAATGTTTTCAACTTTTCTAATATCTCTTCTTGCTTATTGAATAGGAGACTTAAAAAGAGAAGATAATGCAGAGTACAGAAC
This sequence comes from Sciurus carolinensis, assembly GCF_902686445.1. NCBI lineage: Eukaryota > Metazoa > Chordata > Mammalia > Rodentia > Sciuridae > Sciurus > Sciurus carolinensis. Next base: position 37,178,144 of record NC_062215.1, read on the forward strand.
AAAATTATTCAAGAAGCAAGTGATTCACATAGGCAATTTATTAATGCAACTACACAGGTGACTTAAAAATTCCTTTACCATATGTTGATATATATACATATTCTTTTGATAGGACATAAAAATAAGGGTAGAAATTAGTTTCAGATGAATCTATAAAAATCAGAGTTAAAGCAGAGGGCAAAATAGAAGCACTATTGTAGTGTATAATCAATTTATTTCTAAATGGTGCCTCTGTCAAATAAATTAATTTTATTTGATGAATTAAAATATCTCCAGTGATCAAATGTATTTTATAAGTGTTTGCATAGTTGTGATTATTTTAGCAAGTCCTTGATATTAAATAGATGAGAACCTAGGCTTTGAAAAAGACGTTTTTCAGAAATGCAAACTTTTCAGATATATTAGTTAATAACAAATTTCACAAGTGTCTATAAAGGTACTTCCAAGGAACACAACATAATGAAGAAACAAGAACAAAAACAGAGAAAATGAGTTCCAGTTCCAAACGTGGAGAATTCACTTTGGCTAAGAGAAAAACAAGGTAATAAGCATTTTGGACATCCATGTAAACATCAGAGATCATTTAAAAGCTTATTTCTGGTGAATATTTCCACAGATATTTTTAAAGTGGAAAACACTTTCAACAGATAGGAATAATAGCTTCAAAACCTAGGAAAAAAGTATTTGGATTTTAAAAGTTAATACTGTATTGCTTTAACAGATCCTCTGGCTATTTTTCTTTTGTTTAAATTTCTTTACCTGTGCTCATTTTGCGTGCCCATAGCAATCTATCGAAATAGTGTATCTAAGTGCGAATGGTTCTGTGAAAAGAGGGTATTTGCTCCCCAATCGAGATGATTAAATAAATAATAATATTTCAAAACTCACAATAAACCTTATAAATTGAGGCCCAACATTTAAGTCCAAATTAAAACACTGGAGTTGGGGGTAAGATGGCGTAGTTATTATACCTTTATACCTCTCTGAGATGAGAATTCACGTGCATTCACTGGGAAGAGCTCAGAGGGCTGGTTACGCTTTTTTTTTTTTTTTTTTTTTTTTTTTTAATTTGAAAATAGAGTTCAGGTGTTCCGGACCCGGCTAAATGCACTGTTCCTAGGAGCGCGCGCGGCCATTGTGTTCCAAGCGCAGGTGTCAAACGCCAGACTCGGCGCCCGCTTTGTCCGCCCGACACACTTCTCAAACAATGACTTTGCTGCCCAGGAGCAGAAAAGACCTGGGCCTCAATACTGCTCGCCGAGCGTTCGTTAAGAAGCCTGGACTCTGGCTTCCTAAGACAGCCCGCTCCTCTGGGGACCGGGGACCGGGAAGCGCGCAGTCCCCAACCTTTCCTTTTTGGCCTATCTGCTTTGTGGAGCGTCCAAGCTCCACAAGCATCCAACCGCTCCACAAAGTCCTTTTCCTTTTCTTTTCTTTCCGCCTTAGCTAACAGGGTGGGAGGAAAAATGCGTTTGCCTGGCGCTCTGGAGCCTACTGTGCAATCACCTGGGAACCGCTAGCAATTTCTTGAAAAATTGCTTTAATAAAGTCCGACACTCCCGGGGGCGGTGGAGAGAAGGCAGCACTCTCCTGGGAAAGGGAGGAAAGCCTCGGGGTCTGTCCTGCGTCCCTACCTCAGCGAGGGTCTCGGCCTCCCCAGCCCTCCTCCCCGTCCCACTTTGGGGTGGAAAGCCGACTGAGTCTTGAGACTCCGGACCGGGCCTGGCTCTCGGTCGCCTGGGCCTGCTGGTGTCCGCGGCCCTGGAGCTCCGCAGGCCGCCCAAGCCCTGCTGCTGGGGCGCTGGGGCGGCGCCGAGGCCTGGGGGCGCGCCCCGCAGCGCGGTGCGTGTGTCCTGGGGAGCAACCCCGCGACGGCGTTTTTATTTCCTTCCCTTTCTAAGCCGCGTTTACAACTTCACCAATGAATAACCCGCCTCTCGTTTCAACCTAATCACGGCTCTTTGTGTATCTTTCTGTTGATGATTTATAGAAATAAATTAATAACACCCCAACTCCACGTGCTACAGTTTATGTTACATCTCTGCAGCGTCCAGCCCCAAACCGGACCGCGTGCGGAGGGGCGCCCCAGTACTCCTCGGGTTTCCCGTTTCCTCCCAGAGCCACGCTAGGCAGCGGCCGCCTGCGGCCAGGCAGAAAGGGCCTAGGCCGGGATGGCCGGCGGCGGCAGCCTGGTTGATACGCCAGGCCGCCAACAACCTCCCGGTCGCTCTGGCGCTCCAGACTTTCTGAGGGTCTTCTACTACGACCCCTCTCAGCCTTCGCGACTCACACATTCCTGCTCCCTAACCTCGGTGGGGGAGAAATCACACCACGCGAGGAAACGGTGAGGGAAGAACCTCCAGTCTATAAATCATAGGAAAACATTTTCTTGGAGTGGGGATCTTGGAGTGGGGATCTGGAAGTCCCTCTGATAACCTTGGCTGGAGGGCAAGTCGCCGGATCCCCAGAGCACAAATTCAAATACAAGTTCATATCGCGCTCCAAAAGACTGGCCTTGTGGGCTTGCGACCCAGGCCACCTGAGTTCGGGACACGATTTCGGTTACGGGCTCCTGAAACCTGGAAACCGCGGTGGCGCTTAAGTGTCGGAGGCCAAGCTAGGGGTTCCTTCCTAAAGCTGAGTGACCGGCGAGCGACGTGCAATCTAAGGGAACTGCTTGGCTCCTTGGATAATTAGTAACTAGCTGTCAAAGCGTAGGTCGCTTGGGGAAGACCAGCAAACGACCCCGGCCTCCGGAGAGACCGCCAACCTGCCTGAATTCTCCGCGGGGCAGAATTGGCGGCGAGATGTATGCAAGCCCTGCTTCCTCAGATTGAGACCAAGTCTTTGCGAATGGGGTCTTATCCTAATTTACCCCACCCACCTCAGCTTGCTTAGATTCATGGTTTCTTTTGCCCCGCGCGGGTCCACCTCTCCCTACAGGCGAAAGTTCCCCTTTACAAATCTAAACAAGCGTAGGGATTCGAGAAAATCCCGAGCCGTGCATAGTTGCTGCGGAGGGTGCTGCCCACCAGAGAACTCGCCTCCCAGATCCTAGCTCCAATGCTGCCTGTCCTTTGGTAAAGAACTGCAGATCACTCTTCCAGAGGTCGGCCTGTGGCTTCCCGGACAGCGCCGGGGGAAATGCGTGGCCTGCGGCTTGTGGGGTCGCAAGCCTCTGCTCCCGAGAAAATCACTGCATCCACCTGCACCTTCAGTTTCAGGGTCAAAGCTCCAGGCAAAGGGTTTCGCACATCGGGTTCTTTTGGACCGAGTACCAGTCCCACTGGGAAGGCCCATGGGTCTCCTACTCTGGCCTGGGTCAAGGCAGATGAAGTCTTTGGTCCTAGGGTCGCCTGGGTAAGGGACTGGGAAGGGTCCAGGTGTTGGGAGAGAAGTGGAGCGCCCCCCGGGGGATTTCTCTGGAGGGAAACAGAGGGAGAGAATGGTCGGCCCAGGGTCTTTCAAGCACAGGGCACCGGGTACAGGTCTGTAGTCTGCACCTAGCTTGCTGCCTACCTGAGCATTCGGTCCACCTCGGCCCGCTGCTCCGCTGCCTCCTCGGTGTTGAGAGCCTGCAGCTCCTTGAGGATGGGAGGGGTGTCATAGTCGTCGCCGTCTTCGGAGCCCTCGTCCCCGGACAAGCGGCCCTTGGCGTGACCATTGGTGAGGGTATGGAAGACCGGCTTGGTGTCCGGATCTGCCCCGCTTCCAGGGGAAAGGGGCAGCGTCTCCAGTTTCACCCCGAAGTTCGGGGATGGCAGCAACTCCTCCAAGGCCTGGATCAGTACCTCCTTGGTGACCCCGGAGCTCAGCAGGGCGTTCAGGAGTTCTTGCTGCAGCGATGTGAGCTTCGACACCATTTTCCAAGGACGGAAAAGAAGGGGGTTAGGGGTGGGTGGGTGCAAGTGAGGAGGGTGGAGGGGAATTTCACAAGCAAGCCCCAAGTTCTGGAACCCCTCCACCCTTCAGCCTCCAGACACCTGTTACTCCCCGGGGTCCCGGAGTCTCCTCCGAGAGGAGTCAGAAAACTTCTAACTTGCCATGATCGCCACCATTAGGCCATATAAGATATGCAAATTAGTGGGAAGGGCCCAGCTTTCGGCAAGATGCAAATGGTGGTGGGGAGGGGGGGAAACCGAGAGAGAGGGAGAGACTAAGGGGCAGTCGTGGGGAGCCAGAGACCCGGACCAGGAGCTCGGTTTGCCAGAGCCCATTGTACTCACGCCGGGGGTCTGAAGACCTTCTTTTACTGGTTCTGTTTATCAGTCAAACTTTAGTTGACCTTTGGACTTGTTAAGCAAGTGGCTTGCAACCTAGGCGTGGGGGCTTTTCCACTGGCGGCGGGCTCAGCTTCAGCCCAGAAAGAAGAAACTGACTTTCGGGGGTTCAGGTGAGAGCTGGATAAAGTTGGGAACTCTTGGAAGAAGGGGATGGAGAGGATGCGAAGAGTACTGCAGCCTCTACCGCGACCGCAGGTGTTAGACCGGGAGAGCCGGCCAGCGCAGGAGAAACTGACCCTTGGGCATGGGCGCAGAGACCCGGGGGAAGTGGAGTGGCGTTAGGCCGTTTATTTCTATCTCGGTTGCTGCTCTCCAGGCCCCAGGCCCTCACCGGCCAGGTTTGACGGTTTGGATTGTAGGACTGCGGGCCAGGATAACGTAGGGAAGGGGTGAAGGAAGCCGGGAGGACGCTTGGAAATAAGCTCCGACATATTTACGGCCAGAGGGAGTAGCCCAGGTGGAGCTTCCCCAGCTGCCTGCCGCACCAGCGCCCAGCCTGGTCTAGCCGCGGGGGAGCTGGACGCCCGGGTGGTACTCTCTTGTTTAAACGCGAGATATCAAAGCGCTCCGCTTTGGAGGCAAAACTAGGGTTGTGGGGACTTCTTTCTAGTAGTGAAAGCAAAGCTTGGCCTGCGGCTGGATAGACAGTTGGAGTCGAATTTTCCCCCCGGATCCACTCATTTCTGGTTTGTTCTGTTCCAGGACAACCTCGGTGCCCGGGACCAGAGACGCTCTCTGTAAATGCAAGGTCACCGTGGCAGCGCGCCCGCGGAGTAGAGAAGGCACCCACAAGCCACTGAAAGAAGTTTTTTTTCCACCCAGGCCTGGCCCGGAAGGAAGCCACTGGCCTTTCAGTATTACAGGAGTTTCTGCCGCACCTCCCTGGGAGGCTGAGGGGAAAAAGAGGGCCAAAGTAAGGGCTCCCAAACCTACAGACTGGGACCTGATTTGCAAAAAAAAAAAAAAAAAAAAAAAAAAACAGAGGAAGGGGTTTCTTAGAATCCCACCCACCGGTTGCTCCTGGGGCAGGACACCTGTTCCCCTTTTTGAGCTTCAGTTTCCTCCTCTGTGAAAAGGATACCTATAGCTAAGGTGCAGGGGATCTGCACTCGCTAAATGAGACCACCTGTGTAAACCGTTGGTCTAACAATAGTGCTCACACTTTCCTGACTGGAAGGGCAGGAGGCCTGTTCCCAGTATTAAAATCTAACCCTTTTGGATGCTTAGAGTTCTCAGAATCAGGGAGATGCAGTGCTGGATTTGGAGCGGCAAAGAAATTAGGGACAAAAATTCAGAATCTGCAGGAAAGTTGCAAAGGAACTTCTAAATACATTCTCTTACCTCTCCCTCCTTTGAAGGCAAATTAGGAGGAAGTTAGGGTTGGGTTAGGGATAGAGAAGAATTTCAGGATGAGGAGGAAGGGTCCATCAGCTTTCATCTGGTAAGTACAGGATCAGATCTTCTCCATGTAGAAAGGCTGGTGATGTGACTGACCAAGGACAAGCTACTAAGGAGAGAGGATGACACTTTCAAATGCAGGCTGGGCTACAGGTGCCTGGGTTTCTGTTCCTGAAGCCAGAATGAAGAGGAAAAGTTGTATACATGGAGCCTTGGGGAAGGTTTACCCCCATCACTGACCTTTCCCTGAGAAAGGGGTAATAAATTTATAGACATCATGGCCTTTCATTTCACCTCCTTGTCTTCTAGTTTGTTGTGACATATGGCATATCCTTGAAATTTTTTCCACCCAGTAAAACTTTCTCTGCCTCCCCAGCTCCCTTTAAGTAGGATAATGATGTGTTCAGAGTAAATGTCCCTGGACAATAATCGTTTTTCTGTTCCTTACTATCATGACAGAAGCATCAAGTTTTTGTATTAACCTGGGAAACCCCATTGAAAAGCCAGTCATCGCTTCCCTTTGACAGCACAGCTTTGTATTTCCAACTGCCGTGTGTCCCATTAGACTGCCGGCCAGGCCTCCTTCTCTCTCAAAATTCAGGTGTCTGCAAACCCATTCTTCCCCCAGCCCCATTCACCTTATCTGAATGCAGGAAGTTGCACACAAAATACAGGAAAAACTTCCTCTCAGTGTTGGGGTCTGTCTTGCAGGTCATCTGGCCATTCATACCCAGCAACTTCCTGCGATCCTCCTGCCCATATCCACCTTATATATGCCACTTGGTGCAGTGTAGGTGCTTACCAAGTCATCTTGACTACAGATCTGTGACGATTCCATGCCTATCCCTTCCTACAGAGATTTAAAAAGAAAAGTATAAGTAGGACAGCAAATAGTTCTTCAGGATTCAGGTTGTAGATGCTCATTAAATGAGCTATCTCCTGAACCCCTTCAGGAAACTTCCCCCCTATAGAGGAAGACATGGTGTGATTAAAACAATCTTTGCTTATGTTTCACATGGTATAAAGTAGTGATGAACTCAGATAGTGACCCCCAGTTTAAATATGGGAAAATAAGACATGGGAGAATGTAAGGAGGTTGCTTGTAGTCACTGAAATAAATTAGTGGAAGGGCTGAGACTGGGACTCAGGACTTCAGTGCAGGACTTTAGGGTGAAAGAGGAGAGTGTCTGACTTTCATGGTTTGGGAGAAGGAAAGTTGGAAGGGAGATTCTATGGGAGTGAGGTGGAAGATACACAGCAAAGAACAGAAGGTGGGCTTTGGAGTCCAAGAGATCTACAAAAAGGATAAGAACTCTGTATTGTGTTTTTGTGAAGATGAAATGACTTAAGAACTGCAGGCTCCCAGACTGTGGCAGGTTTTCACATATTCAGAAAAAGGACACACCGTGAAAACATGCTCAGTGAGGCAATTGACCTCTTTGGGCTCTTATATTCCCAGAATGGTTTTGTTTTTGTTTTTGGTACCAGGGATTGAACCCAGAGGTGCTTAACCACTGAGCCACATCCCCAGCCCTTTTTATTTTTTATTTTGAGACAGAGTCTTGCTAGGTTGCTTAGAGTCTTGCTAAATCACTGAGACTGACTTTGAATTTGGGATCCTCCTGCCTTAGCCTCCCGAGTTGCTGGGATTACAAATGTGTGCCACCATGCCTGGCCTCCCAGATTGCTTTTAAGAGTTACTGAATTCGAAGAGACCACATTATTTTACCAAATAATAAATTTGTAATTCAAATCCCAAGGTTTTCTATGGGAGATGAAGTTCCTGGTGTAAAAATTATTGTAAATCTAGTGAGCGGGTCACTCTATGAAGTTTTTCAGAGCACCATGCTGGTAATTTCATAGAATACTGAATGCTGCTCCTGTGAACACACCTCTTTTTCTTTCCTGCTTGTGTACATGGTCCCCCTGCTTTTCCTTGGTTACCCCTCTTCCACTACAGAAAGGTGAAAGGTCTTTCTGATCTCTGCTCTTCTACTCATTGATTTGGCAGAATGTCTAGAAGGCATCAAAATGAAATATCTCCAGAGAAGAACATAAATATCGCTCTCTCCTGGTCTGAAGGAGGTTGGAGGCCTTAGTGTTAGAAAGCAGTGCCATATCCCAGAGAACATTTTGGACTTAAGGGTCAGGAGTCTGATGTCCTAGTTCTGTGTATAACACTCCTTTCTGGATGAGTCTTCACCTCTCTCAAAGACTTTAGTGAACATCTCTGGGCCTCTGATTTTGCTTTCAAAAATTGACCAGTTAGGTCAGATGACTGTTTAAATTCCCCAACTTTTTTATGATTCAAAATTCCTAAAAGGTCTTAAGTTCCTGGGGTAACCCCTTTCAGGCCTTTGGGAAGATAGATGGTCCAAGAACACTGGCCAAACCTCTGTGTGGTAGTAGACATGAAATTTTTGACTGATCCATGAAAAAGTACACCACAGACTATAATCTTCGTGGGAGGCAGAACCTTCACCTGCCTTACTCCTCACTGCCTGGAGAGGTGCAGATACATGGTAAGATACTCAATAACGTAGTTGACTAAATAAATAGGTGATCATCTTTGAATGATCCTGTTAAGAATGACTTTTGTTTCCTTATTTATCCTTGTCAGATTTCCCTGATTGTCAGCAAGGAAATTATAGTCTAAAAACAACTTTCCCAGACACAAAGGTGTATATGCTATGTGATTCCATTTATATAAATTTAAAATGTAGGAAAACTAACCCATAGAGGTAAAAGTTTCTGGGTTGGTACAAAGGTTCTGTGTTTTGATCAGAAGGGTGGCTACATCATTAGGCTACACCTGCAGGATTTGTGAATATTGTCATTATGAATGTTTGCAATATGTAAGTCATAACTCAGTAAAAAAATAAAAATAATTTCAAAGTAAAAAATGTAAACAGTAGAAGTCACCTCCTTATCCCCTTCATGTGTTCACAGGTAATGTGTGGCCCTCCAGGATCTTTTCTGTTCACCAAGTATAGTTCATCACCCTTAAAATCTATAGACTAATATATTCTAAGAATGGGCAAACTTCTTCCATAAAGGAATAGATAGTAAGTATTTTAGGCTTTGTGAGCCATGCAAGCTTTGTCATGACTACGCAACTCTGCTGCTACAGACAATACAAATAAGAATATGTGTGACTGTGTTCCAATAAAACTTTATTTGAAAAAACATTTGGCTGGATGGATTTGATCCAAGAGCCACAGTTCATCAACTCATGCAGGTCAAAATCTGTTGAACTGAAAGCAACCTTGGAAGTCTCTCTCTTGATTTCTTTGTTATGAAGAAGCAGATTCCTCATTTGGGAGGAGAAATTATTTTCTCAAGAATTATGACATGGAGCTGGGCACTGTGGTGCATGCCTGTAAGCCCAGTGATTCCAGAGGCTGAGGCAGGAGGATCGAGACTTCAAACCCAGCTTCAGCAACTTAACATGGCCCTAAGCAACTCAGTGAGACCCTGTCTCTAATAAAATATAAAAAAGGGTTGAGGATGTGGCTCAGCAGTTCGGTGTCCCTGGGTTCAATCCCTGGTACAAAAAGAAAAGAAATATGACATGGAGCACCAAGGAAATCCTGGCTTTGCAGTCAGGTAGACCAGCTGCTCTGGGAATGATGAGCATGACTTTGGGCAAGTTACTTCATTTCTTTCAGTCTTTATATTATGACTATATGCAAATGTTGACAACAGGGATCGTTTTTAATGATCCTATTAATTTATGCCTCATGTGGTGGTTGGAAGAATGAAATGAAGTAACATAGAGAAACACCTTGTATGGGGCTGGTACCGCAGAGCACAAATCAAGTGCTGGCTCAGTTCCAGTGCCTAGCTCAGGATCTCCCTCCCCTCTATCTTTCTTCCCTCCCTTCCTTCTAAATGCACAACTGGTGGGGCAAATTCAAGGATTAACACTACCATGTGTTCAGTATGGGTAAAGCCTTTGGGGAATGCTGTGAGGAAATAGCAAATGAATATAGGAAGACTCCAAAGCGCACCTATCCCAGTCACTGGCTTTCTTTCTAGAAATCCCTTCTAGCTCTGAGCTTTTATTTCCCAAACATGCTGCTAATAGGTCATCTTTGCCAGGGAATCTCCTAAGGGTAGAGGTGATTTCTCTTCCTTTGATTCAACAATGCACATATTTCTGTCGGGCCATTTTTAGAAATAGGTGTTCCCAGTAGCTTGTAAAAGATTAAATTAAAAACCAGTGAGCTAGTATGATATTAAACTAATGAATACTACACTTAATGTCAAGAGGTTTCACTCCAGAACAATAACCTACTCCTCTTTCGCATTCTGTAACACCCATGAAAAGCAAGATTGGCAGTGGACTCAGTACACAGTAGGTGCTCTGTGAATAAATGTGGGTCCAGCACATAGTAGGGATTTTATGAATGTTTATTGAATAGATGATATGGGCTAGGCTGTAGTGGTTAGGAAAAAAAGCCATAATCTTTATTAAAGATTCTAGTTCTGTATATAACATTCCAGGAACAGATTCCACTTCCTGAAATCTGTTTTGTTTTTGTTTGTTTTTTAGCCAGGGATTAAACCCAGGGGCCCTTTTTTATATTTTATTTTGAGTCAGGGTCCCGCTGAGTTGCTTAGGGCCTCACTAAGTTGCTGAGGCTGGCTTTGCTCCTGCCTCAGCCTCCTGAGCCACTGGGATTACACCTGGTTTGGAATCTGTTTTCACATGCATATTCAGATAAGTGCAACTGATGTGCCTTCTTGCCCCTTTTCCTCCTCATAAACCTATGGGGTAGGGAGTGTCATCCCTACTTCAATGGTGAGGAAATAGAAGTTCCAGAAGAGTAAGGACTGGTACGAAAATGCAGATGGTTGAGATTGGAGTCTTGGACTTGGAGAGACGGCTCCCAATCTCTTATTAAGTGCCTCACATCTTTGTTTTTGTACCTTCCAAATCTTCTACTCAGACAAAGAGAGGGGACACCAAGAAGCACACTGTGTGGTCAGCACAGAAGGGAATCTGTGATACAGAGAAAGATACCTCAAAATCTTTTCTGACAAAGGATGTACCCAACATGTGAAGAATCATGATATTTGTACAGTGGTCTGTGATGCACAAAGAGCTTTTTCCTTTCATTTGATCCTCCAAAGAGTCCTGTGGAGAAGGTAAGGCAGGTATTACCCTCCACAGTTAACAGATGAGGAAACTGATTCAGAGAGGAAGAATGGCCCCTGATAGTTCCAGGATTGCCACCTCCTGACCTTCTGCATCTGAAACCCAATGTTTTGGCCATGATGTTATTTGTGTATTGGTAAGATTTGCAGAAAGCATCCCAGGTACAAGGCCTAAGAGAAGGACACAATAAGACACCCCAATTTCTACTCCCAGATCATGCTTAGGTGATAGAAAAGCTCTTTTCTCCTCCTCCTCCCTGTTGCCCACTCCTCTTTATAAAAAGATGCCAGGGAAGAGCCCACTCTAGAGTCAGGAACCTTCGCCCACTTGATGTTACCCTATGTCTGCCCTACTGATGTCTCCTCTCCTCCCATCCAAGGGTGTGGAGTAACAGAGCAGCAGATTCTGTCCTGGCTCTGCCTGGTGTGCCTGGTCAGGAGTGCTGTCCAGGCCTTGGGCACAAGAGTGACCCCTCAGCCTCACACTAAGAGATGATCAAGGTATCCTTTTATGCCATGGTGATCAGACACAGATTCTGCTCCCCAGCCTGGGGTTGAAGAGCAGGCATGCTAAGGCAACACAGCAAACATTTATTGAGCATGTTCTGTGTACTGGGCCCTGCAGCAGGTGTGTAGTGCTGCTGGGATGAACGAGAGTCAATTCCTGCTCTAAAGGAGTTGGTTAGATGATGGGAGATGCTGACATACGTTCACTTACCTCTCTTGCTAGACAGAACTGAGTAGGCTTCCTAATAAGTGGCGTGCTGGTTGCTTTACATAGCATCTCATTCACTCTTTGTAACTGTCCATGAGACAGGATTATTCTTCCCACTTTCTAGTTTTCATAGCAATGCTCAGAGAGCTTGTTGCTGCTCATACTGAGTTGTGATTCAAAGGCAAACATTTTCTATACCAGTCAAGAGATAGGTGACTGACTTGGAGTCAGTCTGATCTGCATCTGAAATGTCTCTGCTGCTTCCTAAATATGCCCCCGGGCAAGTTGCCACTCCGAACCATGGTCTCTTCATCTGTAAAAAGGAAGACTGTGGAGAAATCCGCAGAACAGACAATATAGGCAAGCCACCTGGAACAATGAATAAATAGGAGCAAATCTTAATAGCAATAGAGGGATCAGCCAAGTTCTTTGCGAATTCAGGGTCCTTGGAGGGTAAGTAGGATTTTATGTTGAGGAAATATCAGAGAGTGTTTCAGTTCCAAAGAATTGCTGAGCGAAATCTTGAAGGCGTGATCTGAGGTGATGTGGGCGGAGGGCAAGCTGGGCTGTGTGACCACAGAGGGATCTTGCTAATGATGACTTTGAAAGCAGAGACAGGGCTGATGATGAGAGCGGCTGAATGCCAGACTTGGGGCTCTGAACTTCTCTCCTTAGGTCAGGAGCAATCTCTGAAAGTTTTCAAGAAGGTGTGTGCCATTAGTTAATTTAATTTTTCGAAAGGATGCTTATAGCACCAATAACTATAGTGGTGACTATTTGTTGGGTGCTTATATCACTGCTAAGATTTGCAGCAGTTTATTTGATCCTTACCATTACCTGAAGTTACTCTTGTTACCTCCACTTTACAAAATTGAGCTAAAAAATGATTAAATGATTAAATGCTGTCTGACTGTTCCTTTTTGGGGAGTCAAGATGCCTGGATTCAGACTTTGGATTCATGACTCACTAACTGTATGGGAAATTGATTAAAACTTTCTGTGCCTCAGTGTTCTCATCTTTAAAATGGGATTAGAGAGAACAGCTAATAGGAAAGATGTAAAGAACGAATGAAAAACAACTAGAAGATAGGCTGACAATAAGCCCCTCATAATTCCTAGCTATGAGGATGGCAATTGCCCCAGGTGGCGCGGTTAGAGAGGAAATGACCCAGTGGGTTCTTTGGTGGAGAACCCACAGATGGAGACTCTGCCCTTCTGCAGGCAGGATGTCGGGGAAGACCTGTTCCTAGGGCAGGAGCAGTTTAAAAAGAAAAGTTTGAGCACCTCATTTCCTTGATTTGCATTAATGATGACATGTGCCCCTATAGTAATATTTTGTGCACTTCCACTTGGAGACCCCTATTCTTGTGTCAGGAGGTACTACATTTTATTTATTTTTAGATAAACAGAAAGCTGGTTAGAAATGAGCAGACAGCTATCTCTTGGAAATTATTTAAGGTTTAGGAAAAAAATAAGGGGAAATTTTGATTAGAGGTGTCAGATGAGGTCAAGGGGTAAAGAAAGACAAGAAGAGGAAGATAAAGAGAGAGATAGAGAAACAAACTTTTGTTAAGGAAGAAGTATAAAAGGGAGGGAGAGAAGGAAGGAAAAAGAAATAAGTGAAAGGAAAGAAGGAAGACAGGAGAGAGAGAGAGAGAGAGAGAGAGAGAAAGAGAGAGAGAGAAGAAGGTAGATAGAGGCAGAAGGTAAGGGGGAAGTGTCTCCAGATGCCACTGGATCGGTGGTGCCTCTGCCTCTAGTCGCCCTTTGCTCAGACCGCTCTGAGCTGGAGGAATGTTCTGTCACAGTCTATAGGCTGGACCTTGGCCTCTTTCCACACATCAGAACCACGGGCTAATGAAGTGGATATTGCTTTCTGGTCCATGTCTCTTACCCTATAGCTGGTTCCCCTCCAAGGCCTCCCTTGGTCGTGGTGTCAGGAGTGATATAGAGCTTGACCTTTTCCCATCGCTGTCCTGCACACCTCATTAACTTCTTGCAGCTGGAGGTGGCCATGATGGAGCAGAAGAACTGCCAAGTTCTTCAGAGAGCCGAGTAGAGCGCGGTTTCCCAGAAGCTCCTGACCTGGTGATCTCTGCAGGGCATGGGAGGTAACCTGGTTTACAGAGCATTTGGAGGAAGTGGGAAAAAAAAAATCATGTTCCAAGCTCTCAAAGAACCCTGAGCACTATTTTTTTTTTAGACCCTTGCTTTAAAAAGACTGAGACCTGAGGCAAGGCACTTCCACGTAGAACAACTCAAAGAATGCAAAATAAAATGACACAAAATCACCACACAAAATAACACAAAAGGAAAACACAAGTGATACTTACTGAATGCAAAATTTTTATTTAGTATTTGATGGAGACCTGGACCAAGAGACATGTGATATTTGTTGTTATTGGATGAATGAATGGTGACTTTTCCCAATGATCTTATGAAAAGTGGGCAGTGACTTCATGGAACTAAGGAGACTGAAGCCCAAGAAGTGAAGAGCCCAAGGTCATGCATCAAGGGAGTGGTATCAAGTCCTGTCCTCCTGGGTCACCGGGGCACTGCTTCCATGAGAACTTTTGTTTCCCGTGGAAAGATCTGTCACTTGCCTGGGTGCTCTGGTGAAGTCACTCCTTTAGAGCAACAGCTGCGGTGACCAGCAAGCCAGTTATGTTCATCATTGTTTCCTTGTCTCATTATTGAATATTTTTCTAATCTATTAAGCATTCACTTTAAAAAAAAAGACTTTTGACTAATAAACATAGAAGATATGTTAACACATCCATGTTTTTTGCAAACTTAGCCACAATAGCCAAAATGTGGAAGCCACCCAGATGTTCAGTTTCTGATGAAAGGATGAACAAGACGTGGCCTATGCATGCAATAGAATAGTACTCAGCTTTAAAAGGCAATGAAATTCTGACACATGCTACAACATAGATAAACCGTAACATTATGCTAAGGACAATAACACACAAAGGGACAAACATAAAATTCTGCTCAGATTGGGGTAAGACAAGGCAATGGTCCTAGAGTTTCTAATCTCTAGTTCCTGGCTATGGTTTTTTGGTACAATCTTGAATGACTATTGCCAAGATTTCATATGCCTTTCTTCCTTTCCTCAAAGAAATCTTCAGCGCTTCTGCCAGATGAGTGAGTAGATCGTACTTTCCTTTTTTCTCTGCCGAGGATGGGAAGCTTATATAAACCATCTCATAATTCCACAGTAGAAAAACCTTTTTCCTTTTAATCCAATTCCAAAGTCCTTTTGGTGCCCCTTACTACAATTACAACGTTGTACATGCAACCTGGGCCAGAGCAAGAGGCACACAATTTTTTGAAGTTTAAAAGTTATTTTTTTTAAGACAATACTTGCTACCAGGGAAAATTTCTTCTGTATCTTGGAAAAGTTGTTCACACACACACACACACACACACACACACACACACACCTTCCCCAGTTTTCAATGAATAGTATAAATAATGAGTGTGACTTTAACCACAAAAGTGAGGTTTTCCTTCTAAAAACTGTCTCTAGGAAGCCAGTTTTGGTTGTTTTTTCTCTCGATCCCTGCTGACTGACCAAGGCCTTCAAGCTGTTTACAAGGGAGAGCTTTAGATATGGTTATTTGTATGGTATTGTATCAAGGCCTTCAAATATTTGCCAGGAGGTTTGGTGGAAAATGTCTAGACCAGGGTAAACACCGCAGGCCCCAGAGGAATCCCAGCAGCTCAAGTGACCATTCCAGAACCCTGCTCTATCCTCTGGTCATCACAAGGAAACCCTCTGGACCTTTGTCAGACTGGATGAGCCCATTGAAGGGTCCAAGTCCATAAAAGATCTTGATCTCTAAGATCAGTTCATTCATTCTGTGTTTAGGAGAAATAGACAGGAAAGCCATTGACCCAAGAGTCTAGGGCTTTAATACCAACCCTAGTACTGCTGGGTCACTGGCGAGTAAATGGCCTTCTCTGGGCTCTGGTTTTCTTAGTTTTAATTGAAGGTGGTTGAGTAAAATGATCTCTAAGATCCCTTTCTTGAATGCAGTTTGTCTATCCCTTAAGCGACTCTCGGGTGTAGTGGTGGCATCAAGTCTGCAGCAGAAGACACCAAAGAAGAGTAAGATGAAGTCCCTCATTGGGAGAAGCTTGAGTGCATGTTTAAACCTCACATGGTTTTCAGCTCCTAGAAGTTTCCTGGGCACTCATAACCTCTTGGAGTATGTAGGATGACTGCAGGCAAATGTATAATAAATCCTTTATTGATATTATAGCACGTGATGAAATAACATCACCTGTGTTTCCAAACTTGGAGGCCACCCTCAGTTTTTGTACAGGTGAACACACACATCATATAAAAATACCATAACAAACCAGTTACTTTATGTGCGTTAGGAACCAGAGAACCATAACTAATTGAACTCCTGCTACTTACCAAGGTCTTCGCCAGATGATCTAAAAACCTTACCTGAGAAGCCCTCGTGACAATCTTGTGAGGTAGACAGCGGTGCCTCCATTTGACACATGAGGAAAGCAGATTCGCAGAGGCTGAGAAACCTGCTCAATGTCATGAAGCTCCTAAGAGTTTCCCAACACAGCTTTATTTGGGGGGAGAGGGCGGGCTTTGTTTTGTTCCAGAATCTGGATACCCTGCCTCTGGGTGTGATGGTCTGCATTTTACAAAGCATGTAAATCCACCCAGAGTTTGAAGTTGAGTGCGGAGATGCACAGAGAGCTTAAGTGGCTGAAGAGGGAGGCATTGGACTTGAAGCCAGGTGTCCTGACTCAGAACACCAGGTCTTTTCCTGACTTTGCCACCATGCTTGTGCCACGTGCTCTGGCTGACCAGGTTTTGTTTGTTTGTTTGTTTGTTTGGGTTGCTGGGGATCCAACTCAGGGACGCTGGCATACTAAGCAGGCTCTATGCCACATCCTCAGCCCTGCTGCTGTGGTTTTGTAAGATGTTTGGACCCCACCTCCCCCCAGGGGCCTACACGCCAACAGGCCTCCTGGTCCACTGTTTATACACAGCCTTCCATTTCCTTCCTCACATACCTACTTCTCCTGCCATCTCTCCCATAAGTGGCAATTTCATCTTTCTAGCTGTTCATGCCTCCAAACAAGGACTCATGCTTTCCTCTTACACTATTTAATCCTTCATCAAATTCTGTTGGTGCCTCCTTCAATATAAATCCAGAACCTGGTGGCTTCTTGGCACCTTCAGGTCCATCATCTTTCCTATCTTCACATCTGGTCCCTCTGTTTCTTCCCTTGTCCCCTGCAGTCTATTCTCCCCTCAGGAGCCAGAGGGATCCTGTTAATTCAAAGGTCAGATCATTCTCTTCTCTGCTGATAAATACTCCAACGGCTTCCCACCTCAATCAGAGCAAAAGTCCTTTGTGATACATTGACTTCAGCCACAGGGTCTTTTTGATACTCTTAGACCACTTCAGACCCATTTCTGCCTCAGGGTCTTTGCACTTGCTGTTTCCCTGCCCTGGGACTCTCTGCATGTCCTACTTCTCACCTCCCTCAAGTCTTACCAATTTGTCAACTTCTCAGTGAGGATTTTCCTGCTTACCCTTATTAAAATTGCAGCTTATCTCCTACTTGATGTTCCTTAGTCCCTGGCATTTTTCTTTTCTTTTTTTTTTTTTTGTCTTCCGAGTTTTTAGTGCCACTTGACAAACTGTAGTGAACCAATTAATTTTGTTTGTTATTTATCTCCCCAACTAGAATGTAAGCCCCACAAAGGCAGGAGTTATTTTTTGGGGGGAGAAGACTCCAGTTCATTCTAAAATGAATGCTGTAACTCTAAACCCTGGTGCTTAGTAGCTCTCCACAAATTTGTTTTGTTTTGTTTTGTTTTTTGGTACCGAGGATTGAACCCAGGGGTGCTTAACCACTGAACCACATCCCCAGCCCTTTTTTCAAAAAAAATATTTTATTTAGAGACTGGGTCTACTAAGTTGCTTAGTGCCTCACTAAGTTGCTGCGGCTGGCTTTGAACTTACAATCCTCCTGCTTCAGCCTCCGGAGCTGCTGGAATTACAGGCAGGTGCCATCAGTCCTGGCCACAAATGTGGTTTTGAATGAATGATGAATGAAACCACCTAGTTCTCTGACAGCTGTCTGTTTCAGACCTGCAGTGCCTCCTCTCTTTCTGCTCTGTAGATCATTTTTATCTCAGTCACATGATCACTCTTCCTACACATGGTACCACCCCTCATTGATCACTGCCTCTTCAGTTGAGCCCAGTTCCCACCTAAGAAGTTCCCCCCACAGCCAAAGGCTTGTGTGATGAGCTGCGGTTGAGCTCATCCTGTATGCTGTGAATTAACAGGGACTTTTGCGCAGGCACCCCAGACACCCCCTTAAGCCCCTGCCCTCACAGACCACACACTCTCAGTCTTAGAAGTTCATCAGCAGTGGAAGGTCAGTCATTCAGCTTATTGAATATTAGTTGTCCAAATGCATCTGGTTGTATAGGAAATGTTCCACCAGCAATGAAATGAAGGTGAATCAGAACGAAGCAGAAAGCCCGTGCTGAGGTTCCTTACTTTTCTCTAAAGGGGCCGATCCCCTGGGTTTCTGGGTTGAAGAGCACACAGAAGCACAATTTGCCATTTGCGAAGGAGTCATTTATCAAAGTTGCTGCATAAGTTATTTAATAACTGAGTGGTCCTTCACAATTTCTTTAGGGGAAATGTTGTCGATCAAAAATGAGGTGTGATATTCTATTTTGCAGTGGAGGAAACAGCCCCATGGAGAGGGTTGGAGATTTTCCAAAGACAGCGGCACCCCAATCGATTCTACCCCTTGTATGGAGGAAGTCATTTTCACCTTTGTCTACCTGAAATGTCTCAGATAGTCTCTGGCGGGGTGTGTCATCATGGAAGTTCCCACCACTGAGAGCAAGAAAGAGAAGCGAAACTCACCCACACGGCTCCAACCCCAAACAGTGTTGAGTCAGGGTGAGAGCAGAGCACGCAGCACTGGGGGAGAACTTCAGAGTGACATTGGTGCCCTAGCTGGAACTGTCCTTAGAGGTCATCCATACTTGGGGAAGTTGAGGGGTAGAGAGGACACCTGACTCTAGGGCCCCAGACACATGGGGAATTAGGGACTGGGAGGGAGCCAGAACTCTCCCATCTGGAGTCTCCACATGGTGATATGTCCAGGGTCCTTAAAAGACCCCAGCAAAACTGAGTGAGCCACTGCCCACCTGTAATCCCACCTACTTGGAGGCCCAGGCAAGAGGATTGCAAGTCCAAGTCCAGCTTGGGCAATTAGAGACCCTGTCACAGAATGAAATGAAAAGGGCCTGGGATGTGGCTCAGGGGTAGAGTGAGTGCCCCTGGGTTCAATCCCCTGGACTGAAAGAAAAACAATGACAACCAAAAACCCTCAGTGACCTGCTGGTATCACGCCCTCATGTTCCAGATGAGAAAACAGAGACTCATAAGGCAGAAAGAGCAGTGAGGCCAAGGAAGACTTAGGAGGCCAAAGAATATACTTAAAAATGGACCTTTACCCTTCAACTTCTCTTGAGTTTACTTAAGCAGGGTTTTTAGTTCTTTTTCTTGGAGTAACTTATACATTGATTTCTTCTAGTCCCCCAGGAAGTGGCCTTGTGAACTTGAAAAAAAAAAAAGAGCCTAAATTCACTGAAACAAGCTAGTTTCTTGTATTGTCCCTTCTGTTCCATGCCAGTGTTTCTGTGCAGAACGAGGGTCAGTTTGGTCAGAGTGGGGTGTGGAGGTGCCATGGACTCCCCCAGAGCCATAGTTTAGCACTGAGAAAAGAGGACCTCTGACCAGGACAGCCCCCCCAGAGGAGAATCGCCCAGTGACCTTGATACACAGCGATCCTGTGTGTGGACCACCCCTTAGCTGCCATACTGGAAACCTTGTAGGCTCTCAACTTCACAACAGACCAGTCTGAGTGCATCAACCACCCCACTCCTTACCCAGTTATATACTTGAAATTGTGCAAAAGCCAAGACCCATGCCTGTGATTTGTAGTCTTTCCCTAGAGGACCTCGAAACCTCACTGGGAAGCCAGATCTATTAACCAAGGCAAAATTTAAGACCCTTCCCTGTGAGACTATGTGACATTGATAGGATTGCAGGGAGTGGACTTAGAAACAGCCTCTCTTCACCATCATGCCAATGTAATAACCACAATATAACAACAACAACAACAACAACAACAACAGCAACAACAACTGCCTTTCTTTGAGCAGTTTCTGTGGTTACTCCAGGGAACATGCTAAGCAAGTCACAAATATTGTCTCCTCTAATCTTCAAAATGACCCTGCTGGGTTGGCACCAATATTATCTCCTTGCCCAAGGTCATATAGCTTTCGGCAAAGAGCCAGAGTTTGAATACAGGCTCTTATTTCTCCCAAGTTGTGTGCTTAGCATTGCCACCCACAGCCGGTGGTCGGCCTCTGCCCCACCGGCTCCTCTGTGGGTACATGGTTTCTTCAATTATAACTCCGCCTGTTAAACTCTGTCCTCATGCTCTGGTCACCACGTTCTGGTCCAGGTCAGGAGTTCTTGGGGACATAACAGAGTCTAGATGAATGAAAGAGAAAGGAGAATTGCTCAGAGTCTCTGGCCTGCTTGCTGCCACCCCACTGCAAGCGAGGGACACAAGTGAAGCCTGTCCCGACATCATCAGTCAGGTGGAAAACTTGAGGACATGCCTGTCCCACTTTGCACATACCCCACCTGCTTTCCTGTGGCTGACTTGGCTCTCCTGACGTCTGTTTTAAGCAGTGGGGAAGAATCACTTCTGGAGCCCAGGTAGCCAACTCTCCTTGATGGATCAGGAGACTCCCAGTTCTCCGAAGCAGTGGGTTTCCCTAGGCCTGTTTAGACATCACTGCGCTACCTTGTGGCCTTGCCTGGGAATTGCAGTTTTCCTGTTCAAAAAATGACAGCTGAGTTCCCAGAGTATGAATTTCAATTTACTGCATGGGGATTCTAACCCAGGTCACATTTCTTTTCTTTTTCTTTCTTTCTTTTTTTTTTGTATGGTGCTGGGGATTGAACCCAGGGCCTTGTGCTTGCGAGGCAAGCACTCTACCAACTGAGCTATATCCCCAGACCACCCCAGGTCCCATTTCTATTCTCATTCAGTCTCCCAGAGTGGAAGAATGTAAACTGACATGCCAACTTGATTCCCTCAAGTCAGCACCATCCATTAAAATTAAGATCCCACTGCTACCAGTACTACTACCACTACAACTACTACCAGAGACTTACTGTGTGCCTGGTACAGGGTATTTTGCATATATTATCTCATTTAATTCTCACAACCATCCTCGAAGTTGGAAAGAATACATCCCTATTTTTCAGATAAGATAATGAAGACTTGGAAAATCCTGTGAATCATCACTGATGCTAAGAGGTGAGCTGGGATATGAATCCAAATTTCTGGCACCAGAGTCTGTGCACTTACCCACAATGCTTAACCATAGCCTTCCAGTGTGAGAACTGACATTGGCTTTGGTGTAAGGGAGACCAGGCTTGGAATCCACACCTAGCAAGGTCATCAGGCAAGTTAGTGTTAGTTTTATCTGGGTTTTCACTTGCATATACAGGGTTTTTTGAGGATTAAATGATATGATGTCTATGAAACATGTAATAACTGAGTTCAATCCCCAGCACAGCAAACAAAGCAAAACAAAACAGATCGAAAAACCAAAACAAAACAAATAAAAAACAAAAACAGAACAAAATAAAACAAAGCAAACATATAACAGAAAGACTACATGTGGTCTATCCCGAGTCCTGTGGAGCCTTACAGACATTCTACTTTGTGACTTTCCTCCCACAGTCAACAATTGGTCCAAAAGAAGGATGAAGCACTCTCCACTGAGGCCACACAATCTACTTATTAATCACTCACACGTTCATTTATACAACCATTTATTGAACACGTTCCATATGCTAAGCATAGCTCTTGTGCTGGATGTAAGGGAAGGGTGCCCTCCTGGAGTATTCTGCACATCAACTGTAGGAGACACAGGGAACAGTATAGGCAGTCAAAGTACACAGCATCGTGCATTTGGAAAGGGAGGTAAAACAAGGACATCAATGACGAGGCACAGTGAGGATTAAGACAAATGTCCTGAACTGGGAGTGGTGATGAATACCTTAATCTCAGCTACTGAGGAGGCTGAGGCAGGAGGATTGCCAGCTCTAGGCCAGCCCAAGCAATTTAGGGATACCCTATGTCAATGTTTTCTTTCTCTTTCTTTCTTTCTTTCTTTCTTTTCTTTCTTTCTTTCTTTCTTTCTTTCTTTCTTTCTTTCTTTCTTTCTTTTTCTTTCTTTCCTTCCTTTCCTTCTTCCTTTCCTTCTTCCTTCTTCCTTCCTTCCTCCTTCCTTCCTTCCTTCTTCCTTCCTTCCTTCCTTCCTTCCTTTCCTTCCTTCCTTCCTTCCTTCCTTCCTCCTTCCTTCCTTCCTTCCTTCCTTCCTTCCTTCCTTCCTTCCTTCCTTCCTTCCTTCCTTCCTTCTTTCTTTCTTTTCTTTCTTTCTTTCTTTCTTTCTTTCTTTCTTTCTTTCTTTCTTTCTTTCTTTCTTTCTTTCTTTCTTTCTTTCTTTCTTTCTTTCTCAGGAATTGAACCCAAGGGAGCTTAACCCCTGAACCACATCTCCAGCCCTTCTTTTATATTTTCTTTTGAGACAGGGTCTACTATGTTGCTTACAGCTTCACTAAATTGCTGAGGCTGATCTTGAAACTGCAATCCTCCTGCCTCAGCCTCCCAAGCTGCTGGGATTACAGGCATGGGCCATCACACCTTGCACCCTGTTTCAAAATTAAAAAAAAAAATTTTTAAATGAATGTCCTAAGAGATGGAGGAATGGATAGTTGAAAGGGAGAAAGCTTCCATCAAAGGGAAGAGAAATCCTATTGGTGGACTGATCAAGCAAAGTGTGGTGGTATCAGTGTGGAGAAGAAGGATACAGCAAAGGGAGCAGCCTGGAAGGACCTGTGGGTACTTGGTGCCTTATCAGTGGGAAGCCACTGAATCTCCTGCTCACACTTTACAACTTAATACTTCTGTTAACCCGTTATTCTCTCATAGGAGTTTCATTGGAGAGGGGAGCCCTGGATTTCAAGGTTCTTTTAGGACTGGTAACTAAGTGAAAAATCTCTCCCACATTAGCCAAGGACTGTGCAGGACTCCAGTTCTCACCATGAGAGTGGGGTCCTCATTTCACAGACAAAAAAGGTGAGGCTCAGGGACCAAAGAGCCTCTGGGCTGTGTGGCAGTGTGGGAGCCTGCAGAGTACAGCGACTCTGTCAGGCAGACCTGAGCCTGAATCTTGTGGGCAAGTTTTTAATCCTCTTTAAGCCTCAGTTTTCTCATCTGTAAACCAATAATATCTGTCATAGGGCTATACTAAATCCATAGGATTGTCTTTAATCAGTTAGTACAGGAGGAGCTCTGCAAGGTACAGGTATACAGGAAGCACTCAATGCATGTTAGTTATCAGTATCTTTTTGTTAGGAGAAGGTCCTAAGGCATTTAAGGTTCTAGAGCCTGACAGAATCTTCACCATGGTACCCCTAACCAATACAGTCAAGCGGGTGTTTCATGCGCTTATGAATCTTTATAAGGTTCTGTTTTTGAAATTTCATGCAATGCTTGAGTGCATTGAAAACATCGACTTCTGACCTGTCAGTTGGCCAGGCACTTCCTCTGCATACAGCCCCCAAATCCTGGGGGACAAGGTTGTTTGGTGCTCTCCTCTCTCCTCCGCCATTATTCTAACTTCCTCCTATCTCCTCTGAAAAAGACCTACCAGTGATTCCCTGCTGGGTGCTCAGCAATCCCCAGGGGAACTTGTGGTTTCAGCAAGGTGCAGACATCATGAAACGAGAGAGAAGAACCAGCAGGGTGAAGAAATTACTCAAAGGTAGGAGACAGAGAAAACCATTCATGTGCTTGTGTTAAACTCAAGTCAGTGGGCAGACCAGTCTTTTTTTCCTCTTTCTTTCTTCTTTTTTCTTTTTCTTTCTTCTTCTTCTTCTTTTTTTTTTTTTTTTTTTTTTTGGTACTGGCATTGAACTCAGGGGCACTCAACCACTGAACCACATCCCCAGCCTTTTAAAATATTTTATTTACAGTCTTGCTAAGTTGCTGAGGCTGGTTTTGAACTCATGTTCCTCCTGCCTCTGTCTCCTGAGCTACTGGGATTGTAGGCATGTATCACCATGCCTGGCCTCTCTTTTTCTTTTTAACACTTGTTCTTCAGACAATGGTATAACAGCATTTAAAGAAATATAAATAGAATGAAGCCCTTTCCTCTTCCTTGGTCCCCAAATAATTCTCTATGATTTCCCTCTGTGATCACCTTCAGTTTTTAAAGATTTTATATATATATATATATATATATATATATATGTATATGAATTGATTTATATACACACATACATACACATTTACATTTATTTATGCATGTATGTATATGTATATATGTATATATCTATATATATATACACACACACACACACACACACACACACACAATTGATGGTCAGGGATTGAATTCAGGGGTACTTAACCACTGAGTCACATCCCAGTCCTTTTTATTTTTTATTTTGAGACAGGATTTCGCTAAGTTGCTTAGAACCTCCCTAAATTACTGGGGTTGACCTTGAACTTGCGATTCTCTTGCCTCAAGCCTCCCAACCACTGGGATTACAGGTGTGCACCAACATGCCTGGCTTTTGAAGATAATTTAATGGAAATTCTAATCCTAGTTTAGGTTTCATTTGGGGTCCTTTGCTTTTCCCCAAATGATATTTCAGGAAGGCTGTTTGGACATTGCTGCATTTTCTGCATGCTTGTCATGGAAGCTACTGCATCATGGTCCATTCCTGAGACTTGCTCTTCCAGCGTCTTGGTCCCAAGCAACCCCTGAGGTGAGTGGAACAGGCAGGCAGGCAGGCAGGGATGTCACAGTCACAAAGGCTCAGGTTCCAGCCTTGCTTCTGCCACTTACTACTCATGTGACCTTGACTTGGTTACTGCCTTGGGCGTCAAGTCTCAGTTTGCACATCTGTGAAACTGGGGTAAGGCGGATGTGGCAGAGCTGCTGGGACGCTGAGAAGTGAAGTGAGCAAAGAACTTGCCCAGAATTTCTTCAGCAAATTGTGGCTGTTACTAGAGATGTGCTGTCAGTCACTTGATTGCTTTATTAGCAAAAAAGAAACACAGGGGATTAGAGTCTGAGAGACTGTGATCCTACCCATCAGGGGGAGCAGGGTTTTTATTTTTAAAAGATGATTTGAAGGCTACATCCTTGGTGTTCTCTGTCTGTAGTTATATTCACTTGTTAATTTGGGGGATAGTCATCTCTCAGATCTTCTGGTACCATCCCCAAAGTCTGAATTACTTCATTCTTGGATATAGACATTTCTGTGGGTTTTGATATGCATTGCCAATATGCATCTGGCAAAAGAATGCGAATTCACCTAGTCATTGCCAATGTAACTGGTATGTGATCCTAAACTAGCAGCCAAGGAAAGTGTGGGGCCAGTAATGCTAGCAATACAGTTCAGTATTAAGTGGGTTCTGTGGGATCCAAGATCCAGCAGTTTGCAAAGCCAGAGATTTGAAGACAGTATAGAAATAAAGGAACTTAGACTGGGTGGACTCACAAAGCAGCCAAAGGAAGACATTCACTCCCTGGATGGACTCCATCAGTACTTGACAAGAAAACATGACTCTTGCTGGGTGTGGTGGCGCACACCTGAAATCCCAGTGACTCAGGAGGCTGAGGTAGAAGGATCACAAGTTCAAAGCCAGCCTCAGCAAAAGCAAGGTGCTAAGCAACTCAGTGAGACCCTGTCTTTAAATAAAATACAAACTAGGGCTGGGGGTGTGGTTCAGTGGTTGAGTGTCCCTGAGTTCAATCCCAGGTACCCCCAACCGCACTCCCAAAAGAAAACATGACTCTTTCCAAATTTATTTCTCGTTTAAAGCCTAAAATGAAATTTCTGCCCAGAACTTGCATTTATAGTCAACTCTCTTTATTCACTGCTTCTTCCCCTGCCTTGGGGGATTTATTAAATTGTTAAAAACAAGTTCCTCCACTCATCTAGTCTTGATTTTTATAACATAAGCTGCTTTTTATAACACAGGGTTTGTTTATATATTTCATTTAGCTGATCAGTAAACCTTGGAGCATAGGCTCTGTTTTCCTATTTGGGGGCCGTGGAGGTCGGTGCTGTGGTATTTTGTGTGTACTGTATGTCTTATCTTGCATCTCTGCAGTGAGTGAAGTCAGCACAGTTAGGAAAGGCCTGACCTGGGAGCAGGGACTGGATCTCTCATTACCTCACGACATGAGGGTAGCAAATCCCTACTCCTTTCCCAAATTCTGACATCTTCCCTCAGCAGTGGAGACCCCACCCCTTGGTGACCATGTGGTTGGTGACTGTTGGTTTGCAGCTCTTGAGTTTTGGTGAATCTGTTCTGAAATTCTGGTGACCATACACCAAAGGGATTTCAATGAAAGAATCCATCACTGCATTTTTAAAAATCCTTCTAAAATATCCTATGGGTAATTGCAGGCAAGGCATCCCCTCCCCTTGCTGGGCCTTGGGTGATTTAGAAAATTGCTCAGATCCTTCTCCCCATGAAAAGCCCTCCTCTTCCCCTCATCCCATGCTAAAGTCGAGGGTTGTTATAATTTTGCACTTACCACTGTTCTGTTTCCGACCTTGCGCTTGGGTACCTGTGGATCTTATTGTCTTCCACTCAGCTGCTTTCCTCTGTCAATCTTCTAGAAAGAAAGGATTAAATATTCAGAGTTGGGCCCCCATCAATACAATTTGTACGGCCTTCTGGAGAACTTCTTTCTCATGTCTCAAAGAGCCATTTGGGGAGCTCATGGTCAGAGGAGTTGCATGCATCCCACTGGGGAATAGTGCAGGCCCTGGCACGTGGGCAGCTCTGGGCTCTCAGGACTCCATCTGAGATTCTCATGTAGGAAGTGACTACGGCCTAAAGCCCTAGACACTTTCTAGGCCACATTCATTGCCAGTAAGAGAAAAATGCCCAGGGCAATCTACTTAAATGTAGGGAAAGTTAGTCTTTGTTTTCCCTCTTTAAGAAAAAGTAACACCATCACCACCAGGTGTGTAGTGTCAGAATAGCAGAGGGAAGGTCTGCCTCCAAGCAGTGCCAGCTACAGGCATGAAGACTCCTAGGCAGATGGCCAGCCCTTGTCCTTGCAATCTCCCTATGCCAACACCACTCCAAGAATTCAGGCATTCACGGCCTTTCTAGGGTGGATTCCCCAGAGCAGGTGGGCATGGAGGGGCTGGGGAAGCTAAAGTCTGGGCCAATGTAATCTGATTAAATAATCTGGTCCAACTTATGGCCCCAAATGCTGTGGCATCATTTGGGGATATGGGAGAGGTTGGAGCCCCCAGGCTCACGACTGCAGGAGATTACCTTGAGGATGCAGAAATGACATTGTTCTAGAATCTTTCCATGAGACAAACTGACATGGGCTTGTTTCTGATACAAAAATCTGGGTTAAGTAAAACAACAAGTTATTTCTTTTTTTCCAAATACATTATTGATCTTGAAAGTAAGAAAGAGAGGTCTCAGATTCAGATTTGATCTGTGTGCTGGAAAGTACATTTTTGGTACCCAGTGAAGGCACAGAAGAGAAACTCTGAGAGCAAGAGAAGTGGGAATGTGGAGTGGATTCTAGGGGTTACCCTGCTTAAGAATGAGAACTGGAAAATTTCCTACCAGTCTAGGGAATTTACAAAAAGCAGTGAAACCCATTGGGATTCTGGGTGGAAATACAGACACCCATGCAAACAATAGACACCGATAGCATGTAGGTATGGAGTTTGAATTACAATATCCGTATGGAGCAGTATGGGAACTAGTTTAATCAAATCACCATACAAGACCATACAAGAATACAAGAGGACTATGTAAAACTGCACAAAAAACAATCCCTATGGAAGATGGCCCCACAATAAGTTACAAACTAGGCTGGGTGTAGCTCAGTGGTAGAGCAAATGCTTAGCATGTGCAAGGTTGGAATTCAATGCCCAGGACCAAAAAGGAAATAAAAAGTTACAAACTATACTGAGAAACAAGTGCCAGGAGGGAGAGTTAACAGAGACAATAGTAATTTAGTGTCCACAAACTGCGGATGATAGACCATTCTGAGATTACAAAATGCATGTTTAAAATATTTAAAAAGGTAAAAACAGGCCAAGAATGCAATAGTAAATAAGAATAAATAAATCTACGAAGGTGAATTTTTGTGTGTGTGGTGTTAGGGATTGAACCAAGGGCCTTACATCAAGGAGTGGTTTTGCAAGATGCAAGATGAACAAAAAATAAAATAAATATGTATGCTAGTGGCTGGGGATGTGGCTAGGTGGTAGAGCACTTGCCTAGCTTGCACCAGGACCTGGTTCTATTTCCAGTACCACAAAAAAAAAAAAAAAAAAAAAAAAAAAAGCAAACAGCAATAGAAAAAAAACTCCTGCTATATCTAAATCGTCTTTGGACTATAAAATTTTACATTTTAACAGGTTTAAAAATAAGTTGAAACTAAAAGTTCTAGGATACAATAGGGATTTGGGAAAGACTAAAGTGTTCTAAGATTTTTGTATTGTGGGGAAAGAGGCTGGAGATATTAACTTTAGACTCATGAAGACAGATATTTATATTAAAATGTCAAGGGCTCCTATTAAAAAATAGAAATAGAATTTAAGACTTCCAAATGGAAGGAAAATAAAATAGGGTTGATTTGCTAGGATCGGGCAGGGGAGAGACAGAGAGAGAGAGGAAGAGAGGGAGAGGGAGGAGGATGAGGGAAAGAGGCACAGAATAAAATTATAGAAACAAACTCACAAATATCATTAATTGCAATGATTCTGTTTTTAAAATAGTTTTTTAGTTGTATATAAACACGATACCTTTATTTTATTTATATATTTTTAGGTGGTGCTGAGGATCAAACGCATGTGCTAGGCAAGCACTCTACCACTGAGCTACAACCCCAGCCCTGCAATGATTCTAATTGGATGAAACTTTGAATTTCTGAACACACATTTGATACCAGGCACTGTCCTACGCAAGAGGGATACAAAAGTAGATGAATGACGACTTCTGTCTTCAGGAAGTCTAGTAGAGGGTAAGTCAGGGTGGGATGGGAACAAGCCTGGCAATGATAAAGATGGACCAAGTGTAATGACCGTGGGGGACAATGCTGTGAGGCTGTGAGGAGGGCCGTCTAGCTGTCCACAGAGGGTCAGAAATGGATTTCCAACTGTCATCCTGAGGGATGAGTAAGAAGACAAGGGATAGGAAGGGTGTACCAGAGAGGGCGATAGCTTGTGCACACACATGGCACATCCTGGTTCCAATCGTCTTTTGTTACAGATGAGAGATTTGAAGCCCAGAAAATGCAAGGAGACTGCTCTAAGGTCACCTGGCTAATTAGTAGCAGAGCCAGCATCTGTGCCCAAGACTCCCATCTCCTTCACATCCCCCTTCCTACTCTGGACCACAGGGCCTTGGTTTGCAGCAGGAGGTGCAGAGAGACTCCAGCTGACTTTGAAAATGAGCTGCGTGGGTGCCAGGGCGGGATCTGCCTCTGGCCTCTCCCAGGCTGGAGCAGAGCCAGGAACTGGGCAGTTTCCAGGACTGAGCTGCCCAGCTCACCCCAAGGAAGCCTCAGCCTCCAGCCTCGGCACCGACACTGGGTTTAATCATTAACTCCAGGTTCACAGGGCTGGAGCTGGAATGTACAGGAGCCAGGGAGCAAGAGAACGATGATTGTCAAGGTGGGAAGGAACCAAAGTTTAGAATGGGCTTTTTTGTTTCTGAATGGATCTATATTCTGGACTCAGAAACAAGAGCTCTTGCTGTTACCCTCGATTTCCTTGGGGTTCACACAGCATGTTGTTAGCTCGATTTCAGGACTTCCCTTCAATGTTCAGAGCAGATTGTGATCTGCTACAGCCCTCCCTCTGCAGGGTAAGTAGCTGCCCATCCATCAACCCTACTAAACTCATCCATCCACCTTACCCGCTTCCCATGGAGGGAAGGACTCTGATTTCCATTCTAGCATCCTTAGTACGTGATAGCCTGGGACATGGTTGATGCTCATTGAGTAAAAGAGACCCTGACTTTGCCTAAAGGTATCTTAAAGCACATGCCACCTTTTTTATTTTTAATTAAAAGAAATGCATGCTGATTGGGTTTAAAAAACTCAACAGAAGTCAGAAGTTCACAAACCTCTTTAGATATAGAGTCATGACAAGGTGCCTGGTCTAAAAGAGATGGAATGTCCTTAAAGAATATAGTATTCTTTACTTTATCCCCCCATATTTGGAGGACCGCAGAACTTATTTAAAGTTGTTTTGGCATTCCCGGGAGAGAAATACTATTCAAGCATGAGGCGACATTTTATTGAGGAAACCCAAGCCCTGTGGAGGGCAAATTCCACTGGCATAATAAAGGTAACTGCCCCTTATAATTTCTGAAATCTGGAGCCTGCAACTGGAAAGACTGTTAGCAATAGCATTGTTAAGTTTGAGAATGCATCTTAAAATGGATTTCTGGATTCCATAGAATAAAACTTTAAATTGGAGCTGAGGGTGGTGGCACATGCCTATCCCAGCTACCTGGGAGTCTGAGGCTGGAGGATGGTATGTTTGAGGCCAGCCTGGAAAAATTAGTGAGACCCTGTCTCAAAAATAAACAAACAAACAAATTAATTAATTAATTAAATAGCTGGCGATGTAGCTCAGTGGTAAAGTGCCCTTGAATTCAGTCCTTGGTACCACAAAAGAAGAAGGAGAAGAAGGAGAAGGAGAAGAGGAAGAGGAAGAAAAAGAAAAGAAAAAACCTCTACTTGGAAGGTGAGGAGGAACAGGTGGGCAGGTAGCAGCAATGCCTCTTGCTGGCGAGCCCATTTTCTGATCTGTAAAGACAGTCATGTCTTTTTCACAAGGAACTTGTAAGGATTCAGCATGATGGCATGAAATCCTCGGCAGCTAGGAGATGCTCTATCACAATGCAAATATTTCTTGAAAGTAGAAATCCTGAGTCTCTGAAGAGCCAGAGATGTGGAGATATATTCTGCTCTTAGAAATCACATGAGTGGTGCCCAATGATTCAGAGCCCCGTCTGGAAGGGAAAGAATCACTGTCCATACTGGTTTAATAAAGTGTAAACATTTGCTTATAGTGTTGGTATGGCCAGTGCTGGAGGATGCTGGGAGAGGAAACTTCCCTTGCAGGAATAGCTGCTCTCCTGGAAAAGCCAGCTTGCCTGGTTGGAGTTGAACCAAAACAGTTGACTCTCACCCTGACAAATTCTACACCAACCCAATTTCAGGGAACCTCCTTTTGTAGCAACCTCTGGGAACTTTTTCATTTGCAGGTTGGTGGTATATTCAATCAATCTGCATTCATCTCATTTTAGTACCTGTGGTTTCCAGAATTCTGTATGTACTTTAAGGTCCTTGGTGATTGTTATGTTAGGAGATGTATCAACTCAGGAAGGATCCCAGGCTTGGATTCCTCCAGCTACCTACCCACTGTCAGTCTCAGCACCAATTTAGAGCAAATTGCTTTTGCAAAGGATCAGAAGGCTCTGAGCTGTTCTGGACTTGTGATTTCTTTCCCCTTTTCTTTTTAATCTCTCTCCCCTGCCCTAAAAAACTGAGATGAAATGAGAAGTCAATTGCCAAGGGAGATCCTCTCCTGGGGCAAATTTCCTGTCTTTGCTTACGGGCACGGAGACCCTGAGTGGGGAGGCCAGTTGCAGAGCACTCTCCCAGAACCAGCCCTGGGGTGACAGGTGCAGGCAGGATGGATTTGTGCATGGAAGGGGGCAGGGAATGAAAAGAGGAGGAGGAGGTGGAGGAAGAAGAAAGACTGTGTAAGAGGACCCAAGAAGTTCCCTCTTCCTCCACCCCATCCAAACCCGAAACTGTCTTCTCCACCAAGCCAGAGAGAAAGAGAGAGAGAGAGTGGGAGAAAGACATGGGGAGGGGGAAATCAAAGAAAATTGCAAAAGTCAATGGCCCGGAACCAGAGGCAGCTCAGCAACTGCAGTGTGACTTTGATTCCCCTATCATAACCCTGAATTAAAAATTCAGGCAATTATCTGCATGGCTTCCTTCTGATTAGAACGAGCCGGAGCCTCATTAATGCACCGGCACAGAGGAAAGCCATTAGGGTCTGTGAAATGGAATGTTTCTCTGAGAACAGGTTCCGCTTGATGTAGAATACCCAGCAAAAAGAAATTTCACACATTTTTGAGCTCAGAGTCACAGGACAGCACCCTGCTTCGGGGCTACAGACTGCACCTCTGTCGTCCCCTCTCAGCAGGCCCTGGGTGAAAGCCACCTTTGTTTCCCAGCCTACCTCTGGCACCTCTATCCACTGCTGTCATGTGGAAGAAGGGTGAGGGAGTCAAGGGGCTGCCCCCTTGC
Organism: Sciurus carolinensis; assembly: GCF_902686445.1. Lineage (NCBI taxonomy): Eukaryota > Metazoa > Chordata > Mammalia > Rodentia > Sciuridae > Sciurus > Sciurus carolinensis. Next base: position 37,210,202 of record NC_062215.1, read on the forward strand.
TTGGTCCTAAGACATGGAGTCAGCCTGGGTGCCCAGCCTCAAAGTCCCTGAGGCATGAGGAGCCCTGGAACTTCCTGGGAATTCATTGTCCTTTTTTGCTAGAACTAGAAACAAACTTGTCAAGGACAGTAAAGGCTCTAGACTTCAGAAACGATCAAAGTATCTGCATATCCCCAACCTACTTTCTGGACTCCTGTGGTGACTTGGGCATCCCAGAGTGGTCCACATAGGATCTGGTCAAGTCGAGCCAGTCTTGTGAGTTTGTTGCTTAAGAGAGGGTGAAGGGTTGGAGGTAAGGAAGGCATTCTTTATTTATGGTCCAGGGTGCCCTTTATTCATCCCTTATTCTGTAAGCTCTGAGCTTCCGGAAATGCAAATCTACTGCTCAGTGCCTACATGGGTAGGCATTCCTACAACATTGGGCCTTCAGAAACTCTCATGCACCCAGTTATGAGTCTTCAAGGAGCAGTTTTCTTCCCCTAAATTACTCAAAAGGGAACCCAAGAGCAGTTTTCCAGTTACCTTTGCAGTCCTAGTAAGTTCATCTTTGGGGAGAGTTGAGCTTCACCCTACTTTGGATTTCCTTCAAGCCAGCCGGAGGGACTAGGGTTCCCTCATTGCTGATAGCTCAACCTTCCTCTAATACAGGGATTCTTAGGACACATAGCATTAATCCTTGAAATAAATAGCATTCATAATCTCTTTAAGAGAAAAATGAATCTTATATGACAAGAATTGGAAAAGGTGAAAAAAAGTTTTTTGGAGGAAGAGAGCTAGTTATAGTCAATAGGATGTCAACCAGGAAAATGTTATCCTTCAAACTGAGTCAGCATCATTCTTCTCCTGGCGCACCTGCTAACTGTTCAGCGTTAACCAGGGCCAAGCACCTGTGCAATACTGCAAATATAGTGAGACTGCAGTTAATGTCCCACAGTCAATGTATTACTAAAATAATTTATATCAACAGCGCCCCCTACTGCACAGGAGCGAAACAGGGCAACCTGTAGTCGGTAGGTTTTCAGAAGTGTTTTCAGTCACCTCCCACATTAGAAGGGTACATTCCTGATCACCAGGGAGGTTTTATGAAGCATATTTTCAAAAGCAGACAGTTTCATGGGTGAAGAGTCCTAGAGTTTACCTCGCCCTCCAACACAAACAAGATGCTTGGTGATTCACCCATGATCCTTTGCAGGTTTTGAGTACCCCTGCTCTCTAACACTTTGTTGGACCAACACTCAAAAGTTGGATTCACTTGAGAATCACTTGTGGCTTCAGATGGCAAGGCTGAAGAAGGCACCCAAAGTCTTCAGTGGGTGGGAGTTGTCTCCCTGGGCTCACCAGCTGGGTTGATAGTGTTAGGACCAGCCAAAGGTCAGGAACGTGGGTCTTATAAGAGGGCAGTTCCTCCACTGTCCCATAGCAGATGACTTCTGAAATGGTCAAATCTCAGCTCTAGGTACCTTAGCACCTTTAAATATACAGGGTCTCTCCCCATCCTCATCTTTCTTTTCTTCCCAAGATAACTCTGTTTCTGTCTTTGCAGCTTGGCATTCCTTATTCACTCAACAAAAATTTTTGAGCAAGTATTATGTGCTAGATGTTGTTATAGGAACAGGAACACTGAACGTAAAGCAGATGAAGCCCCTGCTCTCATGGAGCGAACACTGGGGACACAGAAGACAGCAAGACCAATTAGTAGGCCAGTATGCCAAGGGCATGATGCTGTGAATCATCTGGGCAAGGCAGTAGAGAGTGAGGGTGGAGGCTGCTTGGTCCCCATGGTCAGGGGACCCCAGGGAAGCACTCTGGAAGACCTTTCCAACCCACCATGCAGTCTATCCACCTCCTCTCCTTCAGAAATGGAGCTGCCTCTTCCACTAAACATCTCCCATTACTTTTTCCCCTTCTTTGATATTCCCTTCAGTTCATCTCTGTTTAAACTCCACCTTACAAAAGTACATAATCACACCTTTAATTATAATCTCCTTGAGGACTAGGGCCCTGTCTTCTGCTTCTCTGGTTTGCCTCCAGAGTGGAGAGGAAGGGAACAGCACTTCTGTACTAGGAACATGAACACACTACTTCATTTCAGCTGTAGGCTCTGTATTATTGTCCCATTGTGTAAATGAGTGACGTGAGGCTCAATTTTTCCAGGGGTGCACAGTGTGAAGTGGTGGAACTGGGATTTGAACCCTGGTCTGTTTGGCATCATGGCTGGTACTTTCCCCATAGGTGAGTGTATATTAAGGTTGTCAGTGAATAATGAGTATGAGGAAGAGATCAGCTCCGTTTCTCAGAGAAAAACCATGCAAAAGAAGTAGGTTCCCCCTCTGCTGGATTATAAAGCCTTTCTTTGTACTAACCAGGTGATCATCGGCACTTCACTTTCCCTTCTTGGGCTTCATCATCCCTATTTGTAAACCAAGGTTAGAACAGATAGTTTCTCAGGTCTTTTCTGACATTCCAAGGAATAGAGTCTGCTAGGGTTAGAAGTGGGTGGCTGAGTAATTTTCCTGCATCAAAGGTCTAAATCTGATTTTTTAAAAATTATTTTTATTAGTTGTTGTTGAACTTTTATTTATTTATTTGTATGTGGTGCTCAGAATCCAACCCAGTGCTTCACACAAGCTAGGCAAGCACTCTACACTGAGCTACAATGCCACCCCTAAATCTGATTTTTTAAAAAATATTTTTTTGGTTGTTGATGGACCTTCATTTTTTTATATGTGGTGCTGAGAACTGAACCCAGTGCCTCACATATGCTAGGCAAGTGCTTCACCACTGATCCATGACTCTAGCCCCCAGATTTTTTTTTTTATACTCAGGATTGAACCCAAACCTTACATTCCCAAACCTTTTTATTTTTTATTTTATGACATGATCTTACTAAATTGCTAAGGGTCTCACTAAGTTGCTGATGCTGACCTCAAATTTGTGTTCTGCCTTAGCCTCTAACATTGTTGGGATTATAGGCATGTGCACTGTACCTGGCCTAAATCTGATTTTTTATTAAGGGACAAAACAATTAAAAATCAATAAATAGTGAACACCTAGTATGTGCTGGGCACTAGTGTGTGCTGAGGATAAAGAGATAGACTTTTAAAACATTATCCTCACCCTAGAATATGGGTAAAGGGAAAAACCAATGAGATAAATCATTACAATACTAATAATGGCTACCATTTTTACATGGAGTTCACTCTTTGTCAGAAATTGTTCCGAGTACTTTCCACCTTTTAACTCATTTTGATTTTTTCAGTCATATCACAAGGTGGGTACACTCACTATCACTTCTTCAAAAGTGAATAAGCTGAGCTGGGACTGTAGCTTAGTGGCAGAGCACTTAACCTAGGACTTGTGAGGCACTGGATTCAATCCTTAGCACCACATAAAAAACTAAACAAATAAAATAAAGGCATGCTGTCCATCTAGAACTATAATTTTTTTTAAGTGAGTAAACTGAGACACAGGGAGAGTTTATGCCAAAGGGATATTGTGAACATGGATAATGCATGAAAAGTGATTATTTCCAGAGCTTTAAGTGCAGAAGTAACCATAGGCATCTGTTTGAAGTGAAGTGATATTATACATTGTTGCATTGATAACTGGTGGTTTTGTTCTCTTGGTATTTTGTTAGTCCTTGCTTTACCCTTCTGGAATTTAGGATCAGCCATGCCCAGTTGGAGGGAAGTGATTTCCTGTAAAGAGTAGTGAAGGCTTTAGGGTTTGGAAACTCAAAATCCAAACCCTAAAGACTGTGAGGTAACTCAGGATATAGAACAAGTCAGGTGAGTTAGAACCAGTTTTTCCCGCCTCAAGGAAAGGGGGCTGGATGTGGGGGCAGGAAGAGGCATTGCATACACATATCCTGAATCATGGAGCCAGTGTGTACCATTCCCCATTTGAACTAGATGTCCAGTAAGTTCTGGGGGTCAGGCCCCAGAGCAGGAATAGTCAGTGCGAGTGTTAGATGTCTGAAGTGGCCCTGCAGAGTTTGTTCCATTGAGCTTGCACAGGACGAGGGAGCAGAGCTCTAGGTTTGAGAGCAAATGGAAGGAAAAGAATGTTAGTCATGTAATTTCCTTCTGGTAGTATGGTACAGATAGTAGAATGAATGTCCATCTTCCTAGGAGAGGTGTAGGAATAATCACCAGACTAGAAGGGTGCCCTAGAATAGGAGCAAGGGGTCCAGGCACAGTGGTGCATGCCTGTAATCCCAGTGACTCAGGAGCTGAGGCAGGAGGATTGCGAGTTCAAAGCCAGCCTCAGCAACTTAGCAAGACCCTAAGCAACTCAGCAAGACCCTGTCATGAAATCTAAAAAATTTTAAAAAGAGGACTTGGAATGTGGCTCAGTTGTTAAGTGCCTCTGAGTTCAATCTCTGATACCAAAAAAAAAAAAAGAAAAAGAAAAAGAAAAAAAAAGAATGGGAGCAAGGTGACAGGCAGCCTGGAGGAGGTGACCCCAGGATCAGGATGTTGAGTGGAGGTCTCGAGGCTGCTGCAAGCAAGAAGTGGTGGAAAGAGGCCAGAATGGAAACTCTGCTTTGTTCATTGCTCCATCCTGCAGTTAGGTCAGGCGATAGGCAATTAATCAATAGTTGGTAAATGAATGCCATTAAGTGGGCAACTCTAGAATGAGGTCTTTGGTTTCAAATCTCAGCTTGGCCTCTTACTAGCTATATAATGCTTGGGTAAGTCTCTCACCTTTTCCATGCCTCATCTATAAAACGAGAATGAAAATAGTACAGATCAATACTAATCTGAGTTAAAAAAAAAAAAAAAAAAAAAAAAAAGAGCACATACATATGAAGCACTTGGTGTCCGGCCCAGCAGAAGTTCTCCATAAATATTTGCTCTTAGTAGTAGTAGATACGTCTGCCTGACCCCTGGCCCCTCACCCCATTGCATTAAGTAATCCCTCCCTGACCCCTCCAAAACTAGCTATTAACCCTGAAGAAAAGACGGGGATTCCAGAATTGGCTAAGATCAACTTCCTACCACCAGAGTACCATGAAGACTCCTAACAAAATAAACTAAGGGATTTTTTAAAATTTACTTTTCTTGCAAAATCAATTTTATATGCTGATATTCATTTGTGAGAACAATGCAAGGGAAATCGGGTGTCCCCAGGAGAACCTTACTAGCATTTTAAGTTAAAGAGCTTTGTCCCTAGCAGGCATGCTTAGACACAGAACAACTTGTTTCTCACATGCTTGTCTTTCTAGAAAACCACATCCTTCCAGGTGAATTGTCACTCGCAAGTCTGCTAATAGAGCTCCACTTTCAGGTGAAGAGGGGAGACTGGCAAGCAGATCTCTGCTCCTTCCCTCACTTCCTCCCCCAGGAAGACCCCTGTCCTGTCCTGAGGAAGTGCAGTACAGAGTTTTATTTCTTGTTAAGATTTGCTCTCCTGATTGTGGGTGATAATGTTTATATATTATCTTTTTGTTGCTGTTGTTATTAAATGACCATCTGAATTTACCTACTTTCCACTTATCTAAAAGTCAACTGGGCAACCAGCTAAACTACTTACCTGGGATTGTCCCAATGTTAGCACTGAGAACTCCACATCCCGGACAATTTTAAATCGTCTCTAGATTACTTAGAATACCTAACACAGTGCCTGTTGATTCCAGAGAAACAAACATGCACCAGGTGTCCTGGATAAACCCTAGATGCCAATGACAAATCAGGTAGACTCCTCAGTCCTAGGGATTTTGATGGAAAATGAAATTTATTCCTTGGAAATCAGAAAATCTCACCATTTAGGGAGGGAGCACAAAGAGATTCCTCCCAATGCACGTACCACTCTGCACAGATTGGCAGGCCTGGCCCTGAAGCCCCTGTGTGGGGTTATCCCCACTGCCAGGAAATACCTTGACAGCGAGGAAATGGGAGGGGCAGGGCTGAGTCAACAGGGGTCACGTGACAAACCTGTCACATCCTTCCCAAGAGGTCTCTTGTTTTGCTGTCAGTTTTCTTGGACCCCATAAAAATCCCCAGTTGACTGCACCAGGCAGGCCTGGCGTCCTCTTCACCCACAGGCCCTGCATAGGCCCTGGGATTTGTCTCCTTGCAAAGAGGTTCTCCTTTGGACTCATGGCCGTCCAAGTCTGTGTGTCCCCTTCCTTGAGACCAAGAGTCCTGCTGCTGCTTTTATGGTATCGCGAACTGGCTTGCTGCTCACAGAAGAAGTTTCTGGTCACAGAGAATGCGGCATGGCCTGTTCTACACCTCTTGGGTGAGTAGGAGGTCCCAGCTGGGTTGTGGACTGGGAGCTGTTGAGTTTGGGTTCGGTTTCTCTGCCTGGCTGGGTGGAGTCTCTCCGCCACGCCCTCACTTCTGTCCCTGGGCCTTAGCCTGGTCACAGCAAAGAAGAAAATTCCTTAACCTCTCTTTTCCTGAAAGCCACAGCGGCAAATTCCTTCCAGACCCACGGGTCAGAAAAAATTTCTTTAGCCTGTAGGAGGTGATTTGTTCTCTCCATAGGTACAATGAACAGGTCTGGTCAAATAATGTGTGGAGCTGAGTGTAAAATGAAAATCTGGGATCCTGACTAGCGGTAGGGAAGTCAATATCTCTTTCCACAGACCCACGGCACCAACCCATGAGGGACAGGCAGCCCCAGGAATTGCGAGCTCTCTGACAGGATGGCCTGCGCACCTGGATCAGGGGTGGGTGGAAGGCTCCTGCCTAGTCTGTAGCCAAAGGTGCCAGCCTGGGTTAGGGACGGCTACCACCTTGGCCGGAGACACCGTGATATGTGTGCCTGACCTCTACCCAACCTGTGTTTCCTTGGAAATCAGAAAATCTCACCATTTAGGGAGGGAGCACAAAGAGATTCCTCCCAATGCACGTACCACTCTGCACAGATTGGCAGGCCTGGCCCTGTGTTTCCAAGTCCCTGCAGAAAGGGAAGGAAGAAAGCTGCCTTCCCTCTGCCAGTGTGATCCAGTCACCCCCTGGAGCCAGGATGGGCTAAGAAAGGTAAGTCTGGACAAGAGGTGACCACCAGGGAACAGAGGAAGAGGCACCAAAGAGCCTGTCCCAAGGAGCTTGGGAGGCGGCAGGAAGCGGAACCTGCAGTGAAATGATCTCTAAGCCCCTGGCGCATGCTCCATTGATCTGTCAAATACCACTTACAAAACAAATTCAGAAAAGTATTAAGCTTTTCAAAATGGCAACCTCATATCACTGGGATTTCTAAGCACAGGGCCTTGTATGACTGCTCCAGTTACAGACACAGGAAGCAAGCCCTGACATTGGGAATGTGCAGCTAATCATGCTTCTGTGTTCTCTTTTGCCTCTGGCAAGCACAGAGCCAAAGTCAATGGCTTGTTTTTAATCACTGTGGAAAACCTGAGATTTGTATAGCACAGGCCAACTTTAGTCTCAATCTTCAGATCTCTCAACCTTCTGCTGGTGTCAATTTCTCCTTCACATGCTACAAAGATATACACTTGTCCCTCAGTATCAGCAGGGATTGGTTCCAATCTTCTCCATGGATATAAAAATCGGCAACTGCTTAAGTCCTTTACGTAAAATGGAGTAGTGTTTGCAAATCACATATGCACATCCTCCCATATATTTTAAATTGTCTCTAGATTACTTATAATGCCTAACACAGTGCCTACACAGTATGGTACTTAGGATGCAGCAAATTCAAGTTTTGCTTTTTGCAACTTTCTGGAATTTTTAAAACTATTTTAAATCCATGGTTGGTTTGAACCCTCAGATATAGAATCACAAAAAGGGCAGACTGAAATGTCATAAATAGCTTCAAATACATAGTATAAGTATTTTGTCAAATGAGGCAGGTTATCTATTAAGAAAGAAAATATTTTTCTCTGAACCCTGACTTTGATCCTCAGTTTAAACCGATCTTTTCAGTGGCGACAGTTTGCGGTCTGAGTACCTGCACTCCACAGCTCCTCTGTTGCACTAAATGTTTGAAAAGGCAGAATGAAATATGTGATTGGTCCACCATCGGCAAAAGGTGTGTGAGCTTGGTTTCCAGTGGTGATGGCTTTGCGTGGAGCTGATCACTCCCTCACACCCCGCCTCTTGTGGGAACAGCTAACTAGTCTCCACTTCAAAAGCACTAAGCAGTTGCCATACTAGTTCTCTGTTGGTGCGTCACAAATTACCCCAGCTGAAAGCAACAAACATTTATAGTATCCAAGGGTCAGGAATCCAGGAACAGGTCAGTGCAGGGCAGTTTGGGCTCAGACTGCCTCAGGAGGTTGCTGGTAAGGTGCCAGTGGGGTAGCAGGTATCTGAGGGCCCGACTGGGGCCGGAGAGTTCTGCCGGCTTCTCACATGGTTGTTGGCCGGAAGCCTCAGTTCCTTACAATGAGGGCCTCTCTTCAGGCTGCCTGAACACCCTCATGGCATGCTATCTAGCTTCCCCCAGAGTGAGTGATTCAAGAAAGAGAGTAAGATGGAAGCCACAGTGCAATTGCTACCATTGCCTTCATGTTCTGCTTGTTGGGAGCGAATCATTCAGTTCAGCCTGCATGCAAGGCCCTGGGTTAGGGTCTAGCTTCTGGAAGGAAGAGTATCAAAGGATTTGTGGGAAATATTTTAAAACCAGTTTCCCAGCAGATTAAGTGGTTGAACCAGAGATGCATTTCCACAAAAGATCATGATAGTAATAGCATAGCAGGAAAAGCGTGGACTTTGGGTCAGATCTGAGTTTGAAACCAGGTTTTGCCCTTTACCAGTTTATGGAACCTGGGGCAAAATGATCACCCTGAACCTTAGTTCCTTCATCTGTAAAATAAAGATATTAATAGCACTTCTTTCATAGAGTTATTATATAGTTATATATAAATGAGATGATCCATACAGGGTCAGGTTCAAATTGTATTAGACCTGATGCTTTTACAATTTGACTAAGTTCTCTTTTAAAACAAGGAACACAGAATTACAGGTTAGGTACAAAGCAAACATTTATTTATAATTAGAAATGACAAAAATAATACATTTTAGCAAATACCACAAATTCAGAGAAGTGACAAATTTTAAACATTAACCACTTGAACCCATCACTTTAAAATACTTTCTTTCTTGTACTTTGACTACACACTTTCTGATCACTCCTCAAAATGACAAGATTTTGTAATATTTTCCAGAGGTGAGAGAGAAAACAATTCAGTCTTTCCTTAGTGTGGTTGTTCTGATTTTGGTTTTGATCATTAAGAGCTGCTTGTTCAGCATCACAACTCATTATTCATAATGTCGTGCATACCTTGAGGGTTGTCAAATTTAGGAACACCTTTATCAGATAGTGATACCAATTACCCAGGGCCATAGGAGGGGCCTAGGTAGGAGAGGAGCTGTAAGCCCCAGCTCTCTTGTAAATTCTCTCCTGAAAGTAGGTAAGGTGCAGAACTGGCCTGGCATGTTGTAGATGCTAAGGGAATGGGAGAAACTTGGAGACAACCCTCCTCTTCCTGTTCCATTGCCTCAGGCAGAATCAGGGGTTTCCCATCCCTAATTTCATCTTCTTCAGGGTCCCTGAGAAGGCAGTGGTAAAAATATATCCCTTGTTATGATGTAGTGCCAAGAGCTCTAGACTGAGAATAAAAAGACCTGGGTATGAGTCTTTGTTGCTTATCAGCTGTGTGACTTTGGGTACCCCTCTGTGTCTCAGTTTCCTTATTTCTGAGATGGGCCTCACTCATCTCATAGTCATAGAGATGAATGGCAGGATATAAGAGCAAGGGCTTTGTAAATTGTCAAACAATATTACTAAGGTGAAGTATTTTTATTTGGGCAACTGGCAGAGTTACCAAGGGATCAGATTGGACACTAGCCAATATCTATGAGCATCTTGTGTTCTTTGTTCTATGTAGCCTGAAGGAATTGCAAATTCAAATTGGACTTGAATCAAATTTGGCCTACAAATCTGGATAGAAAAATAGTTCATGATTTCCACAAAAACATATTGAGTTCAAGTCATTTGCCATGCTTTGCACTAGAGATGGGGATTCAAAGATGTGTCAGACACAGTCCTATCTCTTCAGGGATGGTAGCTGTGGCAGATGGAACCATTTGGAGGATGGATTCAGCTCCTGAGCCTCCTAAATTTACAATCTGAGCCTCTCTGGGCCTTAGATCTCTTTCTGCAAAGGACATGGAGATGAATGAGTTAAAATTTTGCGAATCTTAGAGAATATATGGACAGGTGTCTGACAAAGCCATCAGAGAGTTTAAGGAAATCCCACTGTGACTGGTCGTTCTCCTTGGAGAATTTGCAGGAAGCTTTGAAGTGCCGCCAGGACAAGGGAGGCTGCCCCATCCTGGAGGCGCTTTCACTTGTAATTTACTCCTCCACGTGGGTCCTGGAGCTCGGCTCTCATAAATACATCACCCACTCGGCCCCGCCCTGCATACAGGAAGACTGACAGAGGAAGGGGGCAGAGGGGAGGAATGGCTGAATCAAGAAGGTCCCTGGGAGTCACTGGCCTACCGACAGGACTGAGACTCCCGAGGTTCTCTCCTTAAAGCATAAATAATTCCATCTAAGATCACAGACTCCCTCACCATAAAATCAATGAAACCACAAGGGAAAATGATCTCTTGCATGACTGCCTCCCAGATATCTCCACAGTCCTTTCCCCTCCCGCCGAAGCCACTGTCTTGGGGCTCACAATTCAAAAGTCAGGCACTGCTGTTGAGAATTGGAGGCCAAGAGGACATCATATGGGTGAGACATGTGTCCCTCATTTTACTTGCAGAATTTACAGCAGAAGCTGTGGTCTGTGATGGGTGGGACTGTGCAGCCCCTACTACAGCTGGAGACCAGCTGGGAGTCAGAAGTCCTGGGCTCAGGCTCCAGCCCCTCTGGTTGAGTGTCCTCAGGCAAAGACTCTTTCAGAGCCTGGTTTCCTCATCTAGTAAAAGGAGAATAATGATGTAAACTCTGCCTGCTCTACTGGCGGGCTGACAAGATCAAAAGAGATCTGTCCATGCAAATGTTTTGTGACCATAAAGCTCTTGATAAACAACAGGTTTTATTATTAAGAGATTAAAAAAAAACCCAAAACACCAATAGTGCTAATGTACCTGTTGGAACTCCTTGGTAAGTGACAGGGACACTGACTTAAATGGGCTTAAACACAGCGATTATTTTGACTTATATAATTGAGAAGGGCAGAGGCGGGACCCACTCAGGTGAAGACTAGAACAATGTTGTCAAGGGCTTCTCTTCATCTCCCTGTTCTGCCTTCTGTGGTGTCAGGTTTGGCTTTATCCTCTGGTTTCATGAAGTCCTTGTGGTTACAAATGCCCGTGGTCTCATGTCTTTACATGATGCCACCCAGGGAGAGAGAAATCTTCTTCCCGGTAACTTCCACTGAAGAGACTTGAAGAGAGAAGTGAGGAAAGATTATTTTCCCAGACTCAACCTATGCATCAAATTTCACCAGTTCTCTTTACATAACTGGGGATAAGATGTGCTGATTGGCTTAAGAGAATCAAAACCCACCTCTAGATTTGCAGGCAGGATTGAGATGCCAACCAAACCACATTTGAAGAAGACTGTTTTATCAGAAGAATGTGTGGATGCTGGTTACAAAAAACAAGCCATATTTGGTACAGTTCACTCCTTGAGCTGCCCAATATCCACGCTTACCCACCTCCCTATAAATATCCCTTAAAAAAAATCCACCTTCTATAGAAAACACAGTCGCCTCCTTTCCCCCAGAGACAATCTGCAATGTCATCCAGTTGTGGTGCTCTGGGTGGACGTGCAAGCTTCATAAATGGAACTCGTATTGGTCCTGCGTGGACTGTGAAGGTTAAATGGCAAGTTTAATAACCTCAGATACTTCAGAAAACAATAGTATAGAGAGATCAAAGTAACTGCAGTTAGAACAACCCTCATTTGGAAAATGAAACAACTTACAATGGTCACTGGTTCAAAGTCCACTTCATTTACTACCAGAAAACACATGGATGTCACATCCTGGTAGAGAGTATGTAGCTTCCCCCAGTTCTGCCCCCTGAAGGGCTCCCCTTGCCGGTTGTCCTCTGTGGCCCTGATTTTCTCTCTGGGAGAATTGCCCCCATGTGTTGTCCTTTCTGGGACTGCACAATACAAGCAGCTAGAAGAATGTACCCTCTGGGAGCTGTACTGACTGGGCCACTCTCTTCCTGCTGAGGTGTCTGGGGGCCTGGAAGTCACTACCACAGAACATTGTGGGCCAGGCTTGAGGTTTCCTTGGGGGAAAATGACACCTTTAAACAGTTAATGAGATTCTGGTCTGTTTGCTTCTGACTGACTTTGGGTACTATCCACAGTGTCAGCAAGCTATGAGATAGGAACTGTTGTCATCGGCACTTTGGGAATACTAGTCTTGTGCAATAAGGAAATCTGCTCTGTTCCTCTCAATTACACAAATGGTGTGAATCTACATCGTGCACAACCACAGAAACGAAATGATGGACCCCACTTGTGTACAACGAATCAAAATGCAGTCTGTAAAAAAAAAAAAAAAAAAAAAAAAAAAAAAAAAAAAGATTAAAAAAAAAAAAAGAAGAAGAAATTTGCTCTGAAGTGACAGGGCAGGATTCAAACCCCGGCAGCCTGGACCCACGGTCTCTGTGGAGCCCCAACTACTGTGGTGCTCTGCTCACAGGCTTCATCCCACCGCATCTTCCGAAGGTAGGTTGACTTCTCTGTTCGAGGCAGAAGAGGAAGTGCTGGGTGGAGTCTCTCCCAGGCTTTACTCTGATTTCCTGTTGGGTCCCGTATTCCCTTCTTTCTTCCGCTAACTTGAATTTGAGGGTGGAGAATGGAACTCTTCCTGTATTCCCAGACAACCAGGACTATAGGCCAAAAAGGCAACTCTTCAGCCTTTGCTTTTGGATGCCCAGTTTCAGTCTATGTTTTTCCGTTCCTTGGAACAACGTACTGAGAAGTTGTCAGCACACTCCCAAACCCCAAACCTCCCCTGCAGTGTCCTCTAACGCTGAAGCCTCAGGAGGCACACAGGGCCAGGCACAAGGCTTATTAGGCAACGGTTTAACTCTCTGTTCACTACACTGTGACAAAGGATTACAAAATTCTCAGGTATCAATTCTTTCTCTTCACTCACATGCTTCTACCATTAACCTTACAACACCTCACTTCTGGTAAGAGATTCTGTATTAGTTAGAATCTTTTATTGCCATTCTAACTTAGGCAAATAAATAAATAAAATTTAAAAATAGCAAGGTGTTGCAGTGCAGCTATTTGGGACACTGAAGCTGGGAGATGGCTTGGGTGGAAGGAAGGAAGTTGGAAGGAAAGACGGAAATTTGTTAAAAGTTACCAGCGGTTCCAAGAATCAACTGGAAGTTGAAAGGTGTGACTGGGAAACCTGAAAGGTGATTCCCAGGAGGAGCTGCATGGTCAGTGCTGGACAGAGCAGGACAGTGTTGCAGCCAGTTCCTGCTTATTTGCTCTCTGCTCAAGATTCCCATCCTAAGGATGAATCTCAGCTAAGTCAAGCTTGGGTCACCTGCCCACATCTCAGCTAGGAGCAGGTAGAACCCACCAGACTACATGCCTGGTTCAGAAGAGGTAATTCCTAAACAGGAAACTAGCGTGCTATCAGAGAGAGAAAGTGGACCCAGGACAGTCTCAATCCAGTGACCTTCTGTCATACTAGTGACTCTGGTCATATGGCACTGTGGTTGCTATTCCAAGTCAGTAAGGGCAGAGGATGAGTTGGACAGAGGCCTAGAGGAAACCAGACAGTAATTAGGTGGTAAGACTGAGGTGCTGAGGGGTTTAGATCTAACAAAACAAAGTCTTGCCTTAATGAATATTAGCTTTGTTGTTTGTTTGGGTATTCATATCTCAGAGGCACATACAGACACATCGAGCTGTTAGCATGGTTTACGTCCTTAGAAACTCATCCCATTCACCAATTTAACCAATCACTCAAGTTTTGAGCAGTTTCCTAGTCCTGGGCACTGTCTAGGACAATATCTGTCCTCAGGTGGTAAGGGATGACAGTAGCACTAGAACAATTTCAGTCTACCTGGAAACATGGTTCAATAGGAAAGGCTCTGAAATCAGACATGGAAGAGTGTAGTATAGGTTCAGATCCTAGCTGTGTGGCCTTGGACAAGTTACTTAATCTCTCTGAACCTCAGTTTTCCCTTTTCTATAATAGAGACGATTCCTAATTTGAAGCATAATAATTCTCCTCAAATTGATTTCCAGAGTCAGTGTATTTCCAATCAAAATCCCAGTATGTTATTTTTTAAATGGAAGTTGATAGGCACAGAGAGTCTAAAATGTACATAGAAATGCAAATAGCCACAACAGTCATGAAGCAGAACCGGAAGGGTCACACTGCCATATGTCATACCTTTTTGTAATGCTACAGGAAATAAGATTGCATGGTATTTTGACCTAAGGGTAAACAAATAGATTAATAGAATAGAGAGTCCAGAAGTAGACCAACTTCTATGTAGTCACTTGATTTATGACAAAGACAATACTGCGGAGCAGAGGGGTAAAGGAGTTTTTCCAACAATATTTGTCCTTTTGTGTCTGACCTACTGCCCTTAGCATACTGTCGTCAAGTTTCACACAAGTTATAGCAAGTGTCGAAATATCATGCCTTTTTAAGACTGTGTAATAGTCCACTGTATGAATGTACCACATTTTGTTTATACGCTCATCTATTAATGCTAATTTGAGCTGTTCTCACACTTTGGCTATAGTGAAATGCTATTGCTATGAACGTGGGTGTGCAAGTATCTCTTTAAGTCCCTGCTTTAAATTCCTTTGTTTACACACACAAAGTAGAATCGCTGGATCAGGTGGTCATTCCATGTTAATTTTTTTAAGGAATGACATGCCATTTTTCTTCTTTTTTTAAAATATTTTTTTAGTTGTAGATGGACACAATACCTTTATTTTATTAATTTATTTTTATGTGGTGCTGAGGACTGAACCCAGTACCTCACACGTGCTAGGCAAGCGCTTTGTCACTGAGCCACGACTCCACCCATGCCATTTTTCTGCAGTGGGAATACCATTTTATATTCCCATCAATAATGCACAGGTTTCCAATATCCACATCCTTGCCAGTGATTTTTCTTTTCTTTCTTTTTATAATCACCATCCTAATGGGTATTATTTGGCTTTTAAAATTTATGTTTCATGCTGCTAAATGAGTGTTCCACTTTATTAGGGTCGCTGGTCACTATCAATACTATGAAGTCTAACAATTAGCATTTGATAGGTGCCTGTCTCGTGCTAGCTAGGCACTGGATTGAGTTTTTCAATTTACTATTTTGTTTAATCCTTACAACACAATTTTTGGCAAATTTTTTATTGAAATATAACTTACATATATACAGAAAAGCACACAAATGACGTGAGTGTAGATTGAGGACTCACAGAGTGGATTTACTCCTGGAACTAGCAACCAGATCAAAAGCTAAAATAGAGCCAGGTGTGGTGGTGCATGCCTGTGGTATGCCACCATGCCCGTAACCCCAGCTACCTGGGGGACTGAGGCAGGATCGCAATCTCAAGTGTCAGCAACATAGCCAGACCCTGTCTCAAAAAAAAAAAAAAAAAAAAATCTGGGTATATAGCTCAGTGGGTAAACACCTCTGGGTTCAACACCCAGTGCCAAAAAAAAAAAAAAAAGCTAAAATATTACTGACGCTCCAGAAGTCCCCCTGGTGCACTCTCTTGGTTCTATTCAGTCCCCTACTAGCTACCCGCCCGAATAGAAAGCAAAGATAATATCTTAATTCTAAACACAGATTATTTTTGACTGATTTTACTTTTACATAAGAGGAATCATGGAATAAAAAATCTTTTGTGTATTGCTTCTTTTAGTAGAATATATTCATGTTGTTTCAGGTAATAATAGTTCATTCTCATTGACAAATACTATTCCATTTTGTGACTACATCACAGTTTTATTTTTATTTTTATTTTTGATACTAGAGATTGAGCCCAAGGGCCCTTCCATAAGCCACATCCCCAGTCCCTTTTTATATATTATTTTGAGACAGGGTCTCGCTAAGTTGCTTAGGGCCTTGCTAAGTTGCTGAGGCTGGCTTTGAACTTGCAATCTTACTGCCTCAGTCTCAAGTCCCTGGGATTACAGGCATGTGCCACAGTGACTGGCACCACAGGGTATTTATCCATTCTATTATTGAGGGATATTTGGGTAGTAGCCCATTGTAGACTATTACTAATAGTACTCTTATGAACATTCTTTTGGTAAATATCTTTTGGTGAACATATACACACAGTTCTATTGGATAGTTAGCCAAGAGTGAAATTGCTAAAGTCATAAGGTGTGCATATATTTAGCTTAAATGGCTTCTCCCAAAAGGATGTGTATATAAACACACACACACACACACACACACACACACACACACACACACACATCCATACCACAAAATATGAGTCCTAGAAGTTCCAAGCACTTGCTGATGTTTGCTGTTACTTTTCTTTTTAGCCATTCTAGTGAGTTTGTAATAATATGTATAATGTGTAGTGATTGCACATTTAATTTGCATTTCTTTGAAGAGTAGTGAAATCAAGCACTCTTCATGTTTCTTGGTCGCTGAATATATGCTCTTGTGTGGTTTCTGTACAAGTCTTTTGCCCTCTTTTCTATTGGGATGTTTTAGTTGTATGTCTTTTTCTTATTACTCGTGAAAATGATTTACACACTCTAAAAATGCAAACTTTGTGCATTGTATTTTGCAAATATCTTTTCTCACTTGCCTTTTACTCATGTAATGATGTCTTTTGTTCAACAGAAGTTTTTGATTTTAATCTAGTCCAATTAAGTTTTGTCTTGATAGTTAATATTGTGCCTTGCTTAATAGTATAGCATCCTACAAGGTCAGGATGACATCGTATGTTTGGTTCCAGAATATTTGTTAGTTTTTCTTTTATATTTAGATCTGTAAGGAATCTGGATTAATTTTTATGTGCAATATGAAGTAGGAATTTGATATTTTTTCACATTCTTTGCCAGTTGAAAAATAAATAAGATGGGGAATTTGGCCCAGTCCAAACACTTGCTCTATTTAAAAATTTTTCCACAGAATCCTAATTAGAGTTAATGAATAAAGTCACTATCTTCAATTAATTTGGAAACATTTTCCACTATTTAGTATTTGCTAGTTAGCTATGTTGGCAAGGGAAGCCCTCTCAGAGAGCTGACATTTGAGCTCAGCTCCAATTTTTGAAAGGAAGCTGGTTATAAGAGGTTCTGGGGAAGAACAGTGCAGGAAGAGAGACAATAGGTAGGTGGTAAAGTTTGACATGTTCAGAAAATAACAAAAAATTCAGTACAGATAAAGTGCACTATCCCAAATGATGTGAGGTACAAAGTAATTCTTATGAATGTGAAATCAAGGACAAAGAAGTAGACTTCAGAGTTCTGATGGGAAGATGTTTTTCCAAGATAGAATTCTGTTCCCAACCAAATTAGCCATCAAGAGTGGGGACAGAATAAAGATAGTTCAAGATCTCAGAAATTTTACCTATCAAGCAACTTTTCTTAGGACTTTTATATGGGCATACATTCCAACAAGATGACGACAAGAGGAAGATAGCCTAGCAGGAAAACAGTGAAGTGCCACAATGCACCTTCCCTGGAGAACAACTGGTGTAGACTGGAGGAGGTTTGGAAGATGTTTTTGAGTATTTTGGGCCTCTACACCTGTCCCCTCCAATCCATTTTCCACAATGTTGCTGAAGTGAACTTGGTAAAGTTTTAGAACATTTTGCCTACTCAGTTTAAAACCCTTAAGTGGCTCCTCACTGGCTTCAGAATAACATTGTAACCTTCAGTGTGTCGTAAAAGGCTCTTTGTGCCAGGTGCAGGGGTGCACTGCTCACCTGTAATCCCAGCGACTTGGGAGGCTGAGGCAGGAGGATCTCAAGTTCTAAGCCAGCCTCAGCAAAAGCGAAGCCCTAAGCAGCTCAGTGGGACCCTGTCTCTAAATAAAATTAAAAAATAGGACTGGGGATGTGGCTCAGTGGTCAAGTGCCCCTGAGTTCAATCCCTGGTACACAAAACAAAACAAAACAAAAAGGCTCTTTGTTACTTGCCTCTGCCTACCTCTTCAGCTTTACCTTTCACTTTTGTTGTCCACTTGAATGATCTCCAAACATTGATCCTCTATGGACTGTTTTTTTTTTTTTTTTTTTCAGGGATGGGTCTGGAATCCAGGCCTTACACAAGCTTTCTGTCACTGAGCTACTTCCCCAGCCCTTACAGACTTCTTAAAGCTTCTTAACACAACGGAAACTGCACCTGTTCTTCTTGGCAAGGAAACACTTCTTCCTCTCCTTCCCTGGTAGATCCTACCTTGTCTTACAAACTTCTTTATCTTAGGAGACTTCCCTTGGCCACCTGGTGCTCACCTTTCACCTGTCACAGGTTGAATCTCCATAGCTTCCCTGTGTTACTCATCCCTAGTTCTGATGCGTCTCTACTTAATTATTGCTCTGTATATCTGTTTTCCTCATTTGGTTATATTCTCCTTCAGAACAGGCTGCATTCAATTATTGTTGAAGTTTCTATAAGGGTTAAATACTCCAACTTCTCTGCAGTCTGACTGCTTAGGTTTGGGTCTCAGCCGCATCACTTGCTAGTTATCTTGGGAACTCTGGGTGTCAGTTTTTTTTCATTTGCAAAAAGATATGATATTTTTATCTGCCACACCTGGCACCAAAAATGTGCTCAATAATTAATCCATAAGAATTAATCCACACAGATTGGCAGCTTTGCCAGAGAGAGGAACTTCTCAACAGGAGAGTAAGGGTGATCCTCTTCAATCCATTTTGATACTTGCCCTCCCTTCTCAAATAGGGGTGCTCAGCTTCCTCTAGAACCGTTATGCCTTGAGGGTTGTGAGGAAGGGCTCAAAAATGCAGGCTCTTTTCCTGCTTGTGTTTACCCATGTGTTGACCTAAGGAATTCAGGATATCTCATAGAACAAAAATGTCCAAATCATGTCATTGCCAGACTCCCTTGTTTTATGGTACTGGGAATTGAACCAAGGGTGCTCTTCACTGAGCCACGTCCCCAGTCACTTTTATTTTTCATTTTGAGAACAGGGTCTTGCTAAGTTGCTGAGGGTCTTGCTAAATTACTGTGACTGGCTTCCAATTTGTGATCCTCCCTCTTCAGGCTCCCAAGAGACTGGGATTACAGGCATGTGCCCCTATGCCCAGCCTCCTGACATTTTTTATGGGGCTGTCAAACAGGTATTAATTTAAGACCTGCACTTTCCTAGGTGTGGGTATATTCATTAAGATACTGAAAGGAGATGGGCTGTACAACGTAGTGGAAGAATGCCCCCCTAACATTTATAAGGCCCTGGGTTTGATTCCCGTATATAAAAAGAAAAAAAAAAAAAAAAAAAGAAAAAAGAAAAAAAGAAAAAAAATCACTGGGCTAGAAGTAAAGAGATCATGTATCCATTCTATAGATGGAAATCTCATGATCTTCTCCAAATGCCTCAAAGCCCAGGAACTTACATAGTTTGTCAGGAATCTTACCAAGAAGAGGTCCCCGGTCCTCCTGTGTTCTCTCTCCTCTGCTAAGTGAATATTCTGTTTTTATTCTTATGATGGCGACAGCATCACATGGAGTTGTTCCACTTTGGAGGGGTTTCAGGAAGCAAGAGACAGTTGAGACTTCTTAACAGGTTCACAAGCTCTGGATCAGAGTAAGAAATGGATGGAACTACCTAGTGGTTCTGCTCCTGCCATGAATCTACTAGAAAGAAATAGAATCCTAACAGTGGGTTTGAGACTGAGATTTCTGACCGTCATTCCTTCATTTTCCCTAGGAATGGAGTAGTCAGATATCAGAGTGGGTTCTGAGTGGTCTTCGATGCTAACTTTTCCAAACTGGGCTTCTTCAATTTCCTTCTCTGTCTTCTCCCCATCCTATCCTCAGGGAGATTGACCAGTGCATGGCCAGAAGGAGCTCTGAACACAGATAAAGTTTCTCTTTAATTTTTTTTCTCTCCATTAAGTATTACACTTGAGGCCGGCCAAGGGATGTCAGCTATGGGCAAGGTTGTGACACCAAGCTTTACGGAGATGCCGTTAAATTCTGATCCACGTGTAAACCTTTTCTTCCACATGCCTGTCTATACTGTTCTCTGTCAGATTGAACATTAAGATTGTATGCCTCAAAGCAGAGTGGAGGCATCAATCCATTGCCAAAGAAAGCAAGGGAGTTTGCTGGAGCATTCAAGAACTTTGTCTTGATTACACAAGCAATGTGATCAGGGCAGGAACACAAGGACATGGGCTAATCAGGAAATGGAGGTTAGAGACTTTTGGATCCTGAAGACATCATGCAATAGTTTCCTTTTTGTGGAAAAATTATAATAATTTCCAGCTTATTTCATGTTGGTTTGAGTCTTCTGATCCCTTCAAGCATGTCACCCCAAATTCTAGTATTTGGAAAAGCTGATGGCTACTTTATACCCTTAAATTTCCTCTGATCAGAGTTGCCAGAGAAAATAGAGATAGAATTTTAGATAAATGACGAGTAATTTTTTTAGTAGAGGTGTGCCCATGTAATAGTTGATCTGAAATTCAAATTTAACTGCGAGTTATGTGTTTTTATTAGCTCAATCTAGCTATTCTCCCTCTGATTTACTTTAGGTGGCCGCAAAGTGACAAATGCTGCCAGCTTCAGGGTTAATGTTTTGTAATGTGCACCACCTAGTGGTTACGTGGGCAAGGAGGAAACCAAGAGGCCTCTGAGGAACAACCTAAAATGGTTATGCTTCAGTTTTTAAAAGTTCTTTAATTTAAAAAAATTTTTTTTACTTTCTTTTTTGGATGCAACATTTACCATCAGAGCAACAATTTAGATTGTCCAGTGACTATTTGATATCTCTTGTGAATCAGGTGTTTGAACAGTGACATCCACACATGTGACTGAGGCCTTGGACTACTTCATTAACATATGACTGCTAATACACAACCCTCACCCTTGAACTATTATGGTTCCTTGTGTTTCTACTGATTATTTTACAATAAGCACATGGCGCCCTGAAGTATCTATCAAGTACAGTAAGAGTCAGCCTGGCCTGATTAAATCCAAGGAGGCCTGGAGGTAGACAAGTCTGTTTACTGTCTTACTTGGGGTAAGTGGAGTTAAATGCCAAAAGAATTTGCACCATCTGTCTCTGGCTACTCATTGGAATTACCTGGGGTGTTAAATGTACCCCCAGAGGTTATGATTTAATTGATTTGCACTGGAACTAAACTTTGCTTTTCTTTCTTTTCTTTTAATTCCCTAGAAGGCACTAAAATGAGACCAGGGTTGAAAACTACAAGTTGAAGTGATATATATATATCCAAGGAGTGTGATCTTTGGACAAGTTGCTCAATTCTTTTGATTCTCAGTTTTCTCATCTGTTAAATAAAGATGATTTATCCAACTTGCTAGGATCCTCAGGACAATTTAATGTGATAACGTGTGCAGAATATTTAGCCTGTACTTAGCACCTGGGAGACTCTCAGTAAATATTATTGCTTTCCTTCTCTGTACAGGAGACTAAAGGGGTAGTTTCCTTCCATTCTGGAGGAGAGAATTCAGATCTGGGAAGAGCTCCATCATCAAGACACAGGAACCAAGTCTTGTCATAGGACAGGAAAGGAGCAATATGATTCCTGCCAGATACTTGACCGGCTATGAATGGACCTTAATGGCCTTGACCAGGAAGACAGGACCTTGGTGAATTATAATCAACTATTATAAAGTTCTGCCCATAAAAGTGGAAGATGTTGAAAATGTGGAGCAACATAAGAAAAATAAAATAAAAACCACTTTAATCCCAGAGAGGGCCACTATTCATATTTTATAGCATTTATTTGTAGTCTTTCTCTGCAGTTTCTGCCCACCCATTGGCATAATTTTGTATATTATTTTGTAAACTGATTTGCCCCCAAGTGGATCATTTTCCAATGTTATGAAGTATCTTTTGAAATATCATTGAAATGACTGCATAATATTTCATAGTATCAGAGGTTGTCAAACTTGAGCAGTGCATAAGAATCAGCGGTGAGCTTGTTAAAACCCAGATTGGGGCTCACTTCCAGCATTTCCAGTTCAGCAAGTCTGGGGTGGGGCCCTGAGATTTTCATTTCTCTGACAAGGTCCCAGATGCTGCTGTTGCTGCTGGTCCAAGGATTGCACTTTGAGAACTTCTTGTTTATAATGTATCTGCTTACTTGTCTGCCACCTCTTCCAGACACAGGGGAGGGACCATGATTTCCACACCCCTGAGCACTCTGCAGTTAAAGCAGAGCTTATCATAAAGGGGTGCTCTGAGTCCTGGGCAACTGCATAGGTTGCAGCCCATGAGACCAGCCCTGCTGAGGAAGAGGAGTTAGATTTGCCCTCTGTAGCCCCGAGGCTGAACTGGTCTCAAGGACTGGAAGTAGCAGGGAAAGTGAGTTTGGTCACATGTCTAGTCAGTCAACAAGGGAATCTGTGAATGCCACCTTCTGTAATGTGTTCCCTGTCACCAGAGATATTTCAGTGATAGGCTACTAATGGCTTGGGAATTCTGCAGAATTTGAGGGAGGGTAAGAAGCCTCTGTCATCTAAGTGAACCTTGTGAGTTTGAGTTCAGCAAAGCTAAAGAATGGAGAGTGGTCTCTGGAGGCCTCGTGAGGAGGAGATTGGTTTGTAGGGTTAGAAGGTAGACAAGGAGAAGACGATCTCCAAATACCACTTGGTCAGTAGTGGCAGGTGATAGAGAAGCAGATGCTCACTGGTACAGAGTTAGGCAAAACAGACTTGGGAGGCCTGGTTCCTAGAGCATTGTATGTGATACATTACCCTTGATTTTCCAAAGAAAACTCAATGTAGACTAGATGCTCATCCTGAGGAGGGACCCCTATCAAACAAAGTCAAGGTACTAGCCAGGAACAGGGCTTGGCGGTTCCTGTTGCCTTCCTCTTCGCCCTCCTCCTGTTTAAGCCATGTGCACTGCTGCATACTTAAGGTGTTCCTTGAAAGTGTTGCGTTGCACAATGCTGAAGGCTTATGAGAAATGAACATTGAGATCAGATTTCACTTTGAAGCTCGAGATATTTGAGGATCAAAATCTCACACCCTCTGCATATCCACTGAGGCCAATAGGCTCTTCTTTTTGTTTCGTTTCATTTTATTTTATAGACCAGTCTGAAAGGCTAAGATTCAGCTTTAGTACTTCTGGGGTCTTATAACAACATACTCATTACAATAACTCACACTTATTACATGGCCGTACAGCAACGCCATTTGTAATTGATCCCAGGATAAAACTCCAGAGCTCAATTTCTTCTTTGAATGAGTTTTGGAATCAATTGGAGCGCAAGAAGGGGGTTTCTGGATGAAAATTTATTTTCAAACACCCTCCAAATTTACAAGATGTCTTCATAATTATAATAGTGACTATAATAATAAAGAAGATTGAAGCCTGCTGTTTAGTATCTCTTATTTACCAACATTGATCAGAGTACTTTACATACATTGCATTTTTTACTTCTCAAAGTGACCCAGTGAGGTGGGGACTATAGACCCATGTTATACATCAAGGAAACTCAGGCTCAGAATTTTTATTTCCTGAGATGACACAGCCCCAGATGGCAGGGCTGTTTTTACATCCAGGCTTGTCTAATTGCATGCCCTTGCCCTTCCAGCTACATATTCTGCCTCTCCTACAAGGCCTAATTCTGTAGATTTCTTTCTCCTTAAAGCTCATGCTTGTGATGGATAGTTCTGAATCCCACATATGCCAATGACACTCCATTCCAGCCATTTCTGCCTAGTATTTTGAACCTAGATTTAAAAAGCGTCCACTTCCTTCTGTCTAGTTCAGGAAGTAAGAAGGCAGTTTTCTTTCTTTCTTTCTCCTTTTTTTAAAATGGCAATTACCTCTGAGTTGCCAAGTCACTTGGGGGTCTTACTGGAATTGCGATAATGACATTAAAGGCTACATCTATAGATTGAACAGAGGAATAAGAAAACAAATGCTGATTTATGGGAGGAATAGCAGAGGTATACCCATCTAGATGCTGAATTTGAGAATCAATCTCTTCCTCCAGTCTTAAGACCTCTATGCTTGAATGAGGTCACCTCTTCTGTGACCTGCCTCTGCCCTGGCCTATGAACAGCTCGCTCCAGATTACTACAGTTTTGTTTGCTAGTTTGTTTGCTGTGCTTGGGATTAACCTGGGGCCTCCTGTGTGCTAGGCAGCTGCTCCACCACTTGCCCTACCCCCGGCTTTTTCCCACTCCCCCTGGCATAGACCTCTGCCCTCCAAATCAGCACAGTGTGTCAAGGCAGGGCTTGGCGTGTGTGAGTGCCCACGTCACCTTCTCCAGGCCATGAACTGGAGACATGGAGTATGGAGTAGGACAGCATGGATAGGTCTGGACTGCAATAAGCTTACTCAATGAGTTTGTAGGTATCTAAGAGGAAGTGCCGACATGGGTGGGCTGGAAGGAACCATCTCTGTAGGCTTTCCTTGGGGATTCAGGATTACATGGATTAGTCACCATCTTTGGGAGAACTTTGAAAATCTTTATGGTGTCATTATGAGGTAGATTGTGGGTACCTTGCAGCCTGTGGGTTTTGGGAACACTCAGAAAGTTATTCTCTTCTTGGTGACCCCAAGGCCTCTGAATAAACACCTATCTCAGGACTTAACACAATCATTTCTTCATTTAGTGAGTACTTCTTGAGAGCCTTCTGGGGACCAGACACTGTGCCACGTGCTGAGGACACAGTGGTGAACAGGACAGTCCTGGTCCCTGACCACATGGGAGAGGCATGGCTTATAATCATGGGATTGGAATGGTCTTCCCCTGTTCACTCTGAGCTTCTTGAAGGCAGAGATTGGGTTGCATTTGTTTTTCAAATGTTTTATTTTAAAATTTATCATATGATCCATATACCATAAAATTCACCCTTTTAATGTGTATGGTTCTGGGGTCACAGTATATTCGTGAAGTTGTGCATCACCACTATCTAATTCCAACGTTTCATTACCACAGAGGAGACACTGTATCCGTGAATGTCACTCCTCATTCCCCCTTCTCCACCAAGTTAACCACTAACCTACCTTCTGTTCTACAGATTTGCCTTTTGGACATTTCATATTTGCGTATGGACACTTCGTATAAACAGACTCATGCAATACGTGGTCTTTCCCATCGGATTTCCTCCACTTAGCATGTTGCTAAGTTCTTCCACATCACAGTATGTATCAGAACTTAATTTCTTTCTGTGACCAAATACGATCCCATTGTATGGACATATCATAATTTCATTAGTCAAAGGACAGTGACATTTACTTTTGGGTTTTGTACCTCAGTGTTTTCCTCCCTTCTTCTTCCCCTTCTTTCCCCCCTTCCTCTCTTCTCCATTCATCCTTCCCTTCTCCCATTATTCCTTCTCTCCCATCTCAAATGCTTATTATTCCATATCTACCACGCTGGGCCATTGTAAAGAAACGTGCAGTGAAGGTTCCAGACTGCGAGAAATTGAAAGGCACTATTTTTTTTTACAGTTTTTAAATAAGTGCTTTATTTCAAAATAATCTTAGATTTATAGAAATGTTGCAGAGTTAGTACAGAAATACCCAATTTTGCCTTCTAGATATCTTCTATTACCACAGCACATTTGTTCCAAGGAGGAACTGGCACTGTGACATCACTATTTACACTTATTTTGGATTCCACTAGTTTTCCCCTAGTGGCCCTTTCTCCATTCCGGACCTCATCCCTTATGTCATTAGGCATTTAATCCCCCCACCTCCTTAGCTTTCCCTGCTCTGTGACAGTTTCATGGGCTCTCCTGGTCCTTGGTGACCTTCACAGTTTTCAGCAGTACTGGTCAAGGTTCTTTTCAAATATCCCCCAGATGGGATTAGTCTGATGTCTTTTGCCTGGTTAGACAGGAGCTATGACATTTCAGGGCATGGTCAGAGAATTGAAAAAGGGTGCCATTTATAAATTGCTGTGAGGTGTCCTGAATTAAGAAGTGAGACCCCAGCTGCCAGGGTTATTCAAGAAAATCAGAGAAGCTAGGGGTGTAGCTTAGTGGTAGAGCACTTGCCTGGCACGTGGGAGGCTTGGGTTCAATCCCCAGCACTGGGGAAGAGAGAAGAATCTGAGAAACCTTGCTTTTGAGGTCTTCACATGGTGGAAGTAGAATATAAAAAGATTCTTTGGATCTTTTTCCAAAGAGAGCTGAATGTTGCCTGTCATCCTGGTGGTAAAGAAAGGAGACTAGCAGGGACATACAAACATGCCTTGACCTTCAAGTCAAGACAAGCCCTCTTCCTTGGTCTCTGTAGAATGAGGAGGTTGGAACTGATTACCTTCAAGGCTTCCTTCTTCCCAATGTGCCGTTAATGCTCTAAGAGAGGACCCTCCATGTCCCACAAGTTCCAAAGTTTGACTCCACTTTTCCTCCATATCAACCCCAGGTTGCTGTATTCGGGTGACTTGCCCCAGAGAAAAGGCCTCACACCAATGCCATTTTCAAAACCTTCCTGGCAGACAAACACCCAAAAGAAAACAAACCCTAGACCTTTGCAGTGTGGATCCCCACATGGATGGACCAGTGAGCATTCCAGGGCAGCAGTGCCCAGAGCAGGACCCCTGTGCTGGCCGTCCCCACTGACGCTGACACAGCACAAGAGTCAGAGTGACTAGGGTCATAGGCAGATCCACGCACCGCACCACGCTGGAGATTCTTTCACCTCAAGGGGCTGTTTTGGTTCAGCAGCTCCTGTGCCTTGAATGAGTTAATCACTGATGACAAGAGATTAATTTATAACTGGATAGCAGACAAGATAGTTCAGGCTCTGGCGAGATGGCACTGAACTGTGGCGCGGGGCATTACTCAGAAGACACCTGGGTGTGCAGCTTGGTGCAGAGGCTGGGAACTCCACATCCACCTTGCTCCCTTAGAGGCCCCCTGGACCAAAGAGCGGGAGCATCTGCTGAGGACTTGCCTTCCTCTCCCAGCATATGTGTCAGAAAACCCGTCCATGGAACAGCCTGGACAGATAAAAAGTCAAGTTAGGAAGAAGCATTGGCAGGCTAACCCAGCTGAGGCCACTTGGTCAACTGTGTGACTGGAGGAGGGTGGGGGAGGGCTGGAGAGAAGGGAGGTAATAAGAAGGGTGGAAGGAGGGATGGGAGCCGAGGGTGAAGGGTCATTCCTGTAGCCTGAGTCACGCAGCTTGTGGCCTGCTCTGGGAAGTCAGGTCTTTGAGGATCTTCCCTCCCATCCCATATGTATCCCCTATCATTCCTTACCTTACCCTCACCTCATTCTGGGCCCCCAAAAGGTGGGAGTGAGACCTGATGTGCAGGTGCTTCCGGGGCCTGACTTTTATATCTAAGACGCTGCTTTTTTATTGAATAAAACAACTCTACCCTGCCACGTTGGAGACGCAAGGCCGTGGTCTGGGTGTGGGTGTTGCTACTCTGCCAGCTTCGGCAGTCCCCTGTGTTTCTAGCCAGAAGAGTTTGGAATTCTGAAGTCAGGGGTGTTGATCAAGGAAGCCCTGAGTGATACAGGAGGCCTTTCCATGAGTCCACAGTCTACTGAAGAAATAAGAAGATGGTGGGGATATGGCTCAGTTAGTAGAGAACTTGCCTCACATGCACGAGGCCCTGGGTTCAAACCCCAGCACTTAAAAAAAAAAAAAAAAGAAGAAGAGAAAGTGAGAAGGTGCATGGAAGTGAAGATGGGAACGAGGCCTATGTGAAAGCTGGGGCTGCAGAGGAGCCCCCTTGTGGGATGCTGAAATGGGGGCTTTTCCCCTGAGAAGGTGCTGGGAGCCCAGTTGAGTGGCAGGTGACTTCTGCTTGCTCTTCCAGCTGTAGCCTGATTCTAGTCACTCTGATTCAGTCCCACTGCCCTGTTCCCATTAGTACAGCACCTGCAGGGTCCTGTCTCCCTTGGCTCAAGCTGCTGCTCCACTCAGATGTCCTTCTCTGCTTTCTCCACATCGTTGCCTGCTGTCAGTCATCATGGAAGCTCCCCCCACGCACCTTCACATGGGACCCTGGCTCCTTCCCTTTGGTTCTCCAGTAGCCTCTGCCTCTGCAGGGTTCTCCATCATCTAGGAGACCCCATTAAACCTCATTAAACCTACAACCCAAGCCCTGGCCCTCAGCCTCTTGGGGTGGGGCCTGGGAAGCAGTTTTCATTCATTTTCACATGTGCTTTGGATTCCAGGCCAGGATTGAGTATGTCTTTTCTGGTCTGTGTCCCCTGGGTCTGGGCACAGGGCTTAGGTCATGGTGACTTCATGTCACTGTGCCCAGACAGCCCCTTAGACTTGGCAAAGAGGGAGGCAGAGTAGGAGGTCTATGCCTTTTAATTTGCACCAGTTTTATTCATTCTTGGTTCCTGCTTCATGTCCCAGACACCACACTGGATCTCGGGGTATAAGGGCAAAACGCAATCCCTGATCCCACCTGTCCTCACACAGCTTATAGTCCAGTGGGGGAGACCTAGGTGCATCAGATCCCTCAGGTGTACCATGAGAAAGAGCAATAAAGGTCTAACGAAGGTGCTTACAGAACCCGCAGTGGGGATCCTGACGCAGACTGAGTCAGGCAGGCTGAGCTTGGATGAGGAGGCTGGGCCCCTCAGGACACCCAGGATAGTGTTTCTAAGACAAACTTCTTCCTTCCCTCCCCTACTCCTCCCTCAGCTTTCCCTACTGGGTTCCTGAATTTGCTCTTGGTGTCAGTCTTTGGGAAAAGGTGTGTTTTTAAACAGAGAAGAAAACATCTTTTCATGCTAGAGGTTGTCTGCTAGCATATACAGTGCCCCTGCCGAATTCCAAAGAGATGCACCTCCATTTGAACAGACAGAACCTTGGCACATGATGTGGCCAGACTAGCAGGCTGGACTTAAGCCCCTACTCACTCCTTCCAACCTGCTCCTCTCAACCAAGCGTACTTGTACGGTGAACAACTTGGACAACCTTCAGTGGGGGCCCTGCCACAGACTCTTCTGACTTTTGGTTTTTTTGGTGGTGCTGGGGATTGAACACAGATTCCTCTTGAGCAGAACGTTCTGGCTTCTTGGCTCTTCCCCACAGCTAGAAAATCCCTTTATCCTACAAGGACATAATTATAGCTTCTATGGGCATAAATCTATTTAGACATTTAGAGAGGAATTTGTGTGCATTTTTCAAAGGATTGGGTATTTTTCTTACCTAAATTGAAATGATGGCTCCTTTAAATATAGTCCCAGAGAGTTCTTTCATATGGTAATTCACACTCCCTGGCTGATAAGCCCTAGACTTGGCATGAGCTTCAAAGCAGAAATTGGGTTGAGATGAGGCATGTTTCTTGATCTCATTTGCTGTTAGTCTCTGACAGTGGGGTAATTTGGGTCTCTGAGTGGCAGTGGGTCTCGAAAACCTGGAGAAACAACATCTTTTTAAAAGAAAGCCCCAAAATATCATTAACTAGAAAGAGTAGAGGAGGCCTTGCCATGTTTGGGAGCTAGAAAGAGAAGCATTTTGTGGTGGAAGAGGACTCTCACCACACGCTGGCTGGCTTTGAACTGGAGTGGCCCTCAAGAGGCACCTTGTCCAGATCCTGTCATTTACAACTGGGAAACTGGGACTCAGAGAGAGAAAGTGGATTGGCTGAGGCCACACAGTGAGTGACGGAGCCTGGCTGACGGGACAGATGCTTTCTTCTGCACCTGGACCTGGTGCAGGCAGTTTCCCCAGAGTGTGTACGTTATGGGGAAGGTGTGAGCCACACAGGAAACTGGGACCTCATAGAAGAGGAAGACGGAAGTCAATCTCAGTCACAGATGGATACACCCATCACTGTTCCACAAGGGACTGTAATAATTGGTTTGGGGGTGTTGGAGGGTTCTGTGCCAAAGTGACATCCTCCCTTGGGTACCACATTTTTCCATGCCTGACATCTGAAGACACGTTTTCAGTTGTGAGGTAAAGATGAGCTCAGGGTGGCCAGCACCAAGTAGGTGCTCAGCAAATGTGGCCTCTCTCAGTAGAGATCCTATTAAGGAGACGGCGAGAGGAAGGGAAATGCATATAACCATCCTTCCAAGGATGCTTTCAGGAAGTATGATTCTCCCCTCCCACAGAGGAGCAATCAGAGAGGAAAAATTTCCTGTCCAAGGTCACACAGCTCCAAAGCAACAAAACTTGGCTTCTTCGGTTCTGTGTCATTTCCACGGGGCCATGTTGACTTCTGTTAGACTCTACTTCAGTTTTCCTCCCTCGCAGCCTATCCCTGAGCTTGCATTTGAATGGAAGGGTGGGCCTTCAATGTGAGCTCTGACTTTGGGAGACTAATGTGTTGGCTGTTCAAACATTTGAGAATGCTGGAAATGGGAGTCCGCTTCTCAAAGCACAAGAGGAGGGGACGTTCTGGGGCCACACCCAGGTCTTTTGTATTTTACTCCAAGACAATCCTGTTTTCCTTAGATTAGAGCTCCCTCAGGGAGCCAGGACCTATTACGATTCATGCTTCAGGGTCAGCACAGGGGTTGGGGCTGGGACTTAGAGGGAGAGCACCTGGGTGACCAGGCAGGAGCAGCTTCATATGAAGACCTTTATCATTTCTTCTAGAAAACTGTTCTATAAATGAGGCAGTTGTGAATTTTCATCCATATGTATTTCACTAATGAATTCCAACAAGATCTAACTCTAAAATGCAACATTCAACATTTCTACTCCTGTTAAGGCTATCTGTGAAAATGGAAAGACAAATTCAGAAGGTGAACTTCTCTAACTCTGAAGGGCTCAGGCAGGAGCACCAACCAGACTAGAATGGGAGACCCGCAGTTGGGTCTTGATTCCCTCTCTGCTGCTGGTATGGTTGTAGACAAGTTGCTTAACCTCTCTGGGCCCACATGTCCATTAAGGACTCTTTCAGTGCAAATATTTTGTGAGAGAAGCACACTTTCCCCTGGCCCATGATACTTGAGGAGGTTAGAATCTTCTTTTGACTGGAATAGGGAGAGATGTTAAAGCAATGACTTGAGTTCTTTCTTTCTTTCTTTTTTTGTTTTTTGTTTTTTTGTACTGGGGATTGAACCCAAGGCCTCACACATGCCAGGCAAATAAATGCTCTACCACTGAACCACACCACCAGCCCTTCTTTTCTTTATATTTTGAAACTGGTTCTCACTAAGTTACCCAGGCTAGCCTTGAACTTGTGATCCTCCTGCCTCAGCCTCTAGAATATTCGAGATTACAGGCATGCACCACTACGCCCAGTGACTTAAGATCTTTCTAACCAGGGCCTTGAGCCTGTGGGTTTGGTAGGTCAATCAGGCTGTAGAGTCATAAACACTTTACACTGTAGAAATAGTTCCCATTTGCTTAAAAAGGAATCCTGAAAATGAGGAGGTGTTTCCAAACTCTACTGAGGAAGAGTCTTTGAATTGGGGAGCTGGACCATTAGTCTCCAATCTCCTCAATGTACAACATGGCGGCCCAGAGTCAAGGGAGGAGGTTCCCAGGATTCCAGGGGAGTTTGAGATAGAGCCCGAGTCAGCACCTGGCTGCCACCTCACCCGATCCAAAGCTGTGCTGCCTCATAGATGAATAAAAGCTTGGAAGGGTGAAGAATTTTAAAAAGCATGCCATGGCTGAAGAACAACTTTAACACGTATAAACAGAGGCCCAAAGATTTTTATTTTTATTTTCAGTTTAACACACACCAAAACCCAGCAGGTCTTCAAACACCGCCACGGACACTCAATTTGCATTTTCTGAAGCCACCTCAGTGAGCAGCTCTGAAATAAGTTAAAAAGAATGGTCAAGGCTGAATGCACACGGAGGTTTCCATGTGCTCAACTCAGCAGATTCAGGTATGACCCCTACAGAGCTTGGACTCTGAACCGGCACTAACATTCTCTACGCTCAATGACCATCTCGCACAATGAATTCATCTGTGTAATTGTGCTTAGCTGTCCCGAGATTAACTCCATGTTTGCATGAAGATCAAAATGCTTACTTTTAGAAGTTTGGTTTTTTTCAATTTCTGTCTTATCTGGGGAGGCACGCATGCTTGGAATTTCCTGGGCTTTTCTTTTTTAAATCTCTGGTAGGGATTGAGAATGTGAGGGTAAGACAAGGGTGGGGTATCTTACCTCTTATTGTTCTTTTTTCGAAACAACAATTGGCAATTTTTCTTTGATAGTCTCTTGTCAAAGGCAAGCCAGACCATAGGGATCTTAAAATGGGTAATAACATTCTTGCTTGACCCCTCCCCACCCCTAAATCCTATGCTAATTAGGACACGACCTAGAATTCTGCTTTATTTAAAAAAATTCTAAAGTCTCAGGGTGTGACTCAGTGGTAGAGCGCTTGCTAAGCATGCGAGAGGCCCTAGGTTCGATCCTCAACACTGCCAAAATAAAAGAGAGATTCTAATGGATTAAATTTACATACATACATGCCTAGAGTACAGCTCTGAAGCGCATATCTTGATACGTGTTTAGGTATGCATACACTTCTGCTCTGCTTGCGCCTTTTGTCTTTGTTTAGCGCCACTTGGTAGTGAGATGTCTGCTCCGTCTTTTCCCAAGGACAGCCACTTCCGTGTGGGAAGGAGGCCGGCCGACATTCCAGTGCTGGAAGGGTGGTGGTGGCCTGATTCAGGTCAATGGGGTTTACTTTCTAATTTCACCTCGTTTGCACTTGAGTGACAAGTTCTGGGAGAAAAGTTGGCACAGCGCACTGAGGTCCATGATGGGGAGCGGTAGGGGACAGCCAGCCGTCTGAATGGGGTGGAGTGTTCCCACTTAATCATTACCGCTGCTGACATCAGTGAAAAACAAGCAAGGCATAGCGTCTGCATGGGTCCTACAGTGAGTGGAAAGAAGGCTGGATTCTTAGGAAGTGGGGAGGTAGTGAAGGGGCAGAAGTCAGGGAGAAGAGGTGTGGCATTCCAGGATCAGTGGGCTCCTTTTTTTTTTTTTAAGTGGCGGAAGAATCCAAACAGCTCCGGCTATTTCAAAATCCTCATATCCGGGAGGAGCAGTGTGTTTTCCAGCATCTCTGTGAATGCCCAGGACACAGGGCAGCTTTGAGAACAAACACATCCTTTCTCAAAATAAGAGGCCAACTATTTACTTATGCAAGCGATGCTCTGAAAAGGCTTTACAGGTTGAGTTGCAGCTGCTGAGCTTTGGACCGACCCCTAGACTTGTTCCAAAAGGCTCCTTCCCAGGGAAGTAAAGTCCTGTGGCTCTTGGGTCCAGCACTGGCTAAGATAACAAGAAAGAGCTGCGTCCACCTGCAGGTTGAAGCTGCCCAGGCAGACCTGAAGACAGCTTCCAAACACAGACGACAAGAAGGGACATCAAAAGCTACTTTCAAAAATCATGCTGTGACCTGTTAAAAGTTGAATAAGCAGAACTATAGCATGAATGGAATCCTAAATTTAAAAAAAAATCATTTGTTCATTCATTCAACAAATATTGAGTAGGATATGCTGATAAGGATTGACTAGGGATGTGTGGTAGGGTTACCTGGCATCCTGAAGGGGCCGCTTGAAGTTCGAGGTTACTTGTAAATTGAGAGCAGCCAAAGGATTGTGCTTCGATCACATATCTTGTTTAACTGCACTAGGTCTGGAGCCAATTGGAGCCTCAGCTATAACCAGGGTGGTCGCTTTGACAAAGCAGTGTGATGAAGTGCAGGAGGACCGAGAGTTGAGTGTGTACAGGGAAATGATTAATATAAATGATCATGGGATTTAAAAGTGAACTTTATTTTAAAAGTTTTTTTTTTTTTTTTTTTTTTTTTAATTTGTTCTAATTAGTTAGGAGTATGGGTTCTCATTCTTCTGGCCCTACGTGATGTAGAATCCCACCGGCCAGACAGTCACTAACCTTGGACTCGGCACATTTTCATTCCAGTGGTAATGTCGATACTTACTGGCTGGGTGATTTGAAGCAAGTCACACTTCCTCCCTGGGGCTCAGTCTGTTCTGCAAAATGAGACCTGCACTGGAAACACTTGGAGACGGAGAGACTCTGTAAATTTGGTTGAATGGATGATACCAGGTCCCTCCTTCTGCAGGAGTTCACAGGTCCAGTAGTCTTCCTGGGGCATCTACTGCTGTGTGTCATTTAAGAAAGAGCAAAGTGAGGTCAAGGACCCAAAGAGGACAGCTCACAAGATCTGCCTCTTCTTCATGGTCTCTGATATTAAATTCCCTGCAGCTAGAAAGGAATTCATTTCCAAGGAGCTAAAACTCTCCCATTAAGAACAGTCAACTTTGGTTCTGAGTAAGCTTCAGGCGGGCCGTAGTGGAAAGACAGCACTGAACTGGGGGTTAGATGTGGTTCTAACAACTCCGTAACAGTTCTTCACTCCCTCGCTCGATTTCCTTGTCTAATGGGGGACTTAAGTTCACTGAGCTTTTATCTGACTACCACCATTTCCTCACAGGTGGCATCTTCCTGCTCTCTTTTACTTGCCTGGCCTGTTTCAGACTCAGAACTGGCACGGCACCAGCGAGTTTATGGTTTTACAGACCCCGAAACGTGCTGTGCAAATGAATGATGAAGACATTAAATGTGTTGCATGCAATCACCAAAGTCTTGAACAAGGACAGACCTTTGGAATTGTAAGAGGACTGAAAAGATGCCAGTGGTAGAAACACCAGTCCTTAAGTTTCAGACCCGAGGGGCAAGTGACCACAGACAGGAGACCCTCAGGGGCTCCAGAGCTGTGTGCCACCTCCCTCAGTGTGGGTGCGCTGGGTGGTTAGGGTGACAGGTGGGCAAATCATAAAGAACAAACCAAAATCTCTAGCAAGGAACTGCATTCAGTCTTTCTGAATCCTTAAGGCGTCTGTGGCAAGGCCAGGACATTTGAATAACTTAAACTCTTGGTAATCTGTCCCTTCCTCTCCGATAGCACTTGCCCTTGAACCCCACTCTGTGTTAAACAGAGAAAACAGGGCTCAAGCTCAAAAGGCTTATGAGTCCAAAATCTTGTATGTTGTTTTGTTTTAATGTACTTCTTTTGGTGGTTACTTCCATGGTAAGCAGTATTATTTTTCCATTTTAAGTAGTTTAACAATTCTCTTAAAATACACATATTCAAATTTTAAAAAACTGAGTTGTCCTATAAAAATGTTAATAGTGTAGATTCTACGCAGATATGGCAACATAGGACAGATGGCTTCTGGAACACTCTAGCAAGCTCTAGGTTCCAAGAAATAGCCCTGCCCCAAGTCCCTGGACCTCATTCCCCAGCCAAGCCTGCCCAAGCAGCCACTTTCCTGGCATGTGTCCTTGTCCCACTCCATCTCTGCACTGCCTGTTGAAGTCTTTAATGCCAAGCCCAAACCTCACCTCCTAGAAACTTCTAGAAGCCAGCAGCCTGCATTCAAATGCATAGGGTGACCTTAAAATATATTACTGACTTTTTGAGCCCCAGTTTCCTAATCTGAAAATAAATAAATCTGATAACATTAACTCAAAGTTTTATTTTTCAAATATTAAATATGATCTTATGAGTGAAACTGCCTCACATATAAAAGATAATCAGGAAATATCTTTGTAATCCCAGCAACTCAGAGGCAGGAGGATCACAAGTTCCAGGCTAGTCTCAGCAACTTAGTGAGACCCTGTCTCAAAAGAAAAAACAAAAGAGCTGGGGATGCAGCTCGGTGGTAGAGCGCCTGGGTTCCATCTCCAGTACCTAAAGGGCAGGGTTAGAAATCTCTCCATGCTGGGTGGGGTTTCCTCCTGGACCAGCTGCATTCTCTGGCCTCCTTCTCCTGTACAATTACCTTGAACAGAGGTGTCTGCTTGTGAGGTGGGTCAGAAGCTCATTTTGCTCCTGTGTCTTTAGTGCAATCCTTGTTCAGGTAATAACACAGAGCAGCCACTCCCTTGTTCCTGGGATATTTGTGTGGCTCCCTTGTTCCTGGGATATTTGTTTCCCTAGCCTCTGAGTGCGCTTGGGTAGCTCAAGTGACATCTCGCTCTGCAGGCCTCATGGGCACCCTGAATCCAGCCTGTCTCCACCGGAGCTCCTTGGAGCCTCAACTTCCCCCAGTGGTTCTCAACCATGGGTGTTTTGGTCCCCGCTGGGGGACACTGGGCAGTGTCTGGAGATATTTTTGGTTGTCACTGCTAGAGTGAGGGGTTCTTACTGGCATCTCAAAGGCAGAGGTCTCAGATGCTGCTCAGTGTCCCCCAATGCATAGGAATGATCCCATCCCATGTGTCAGTACTGCCATCCCTGAGAAGCCCTGACCCAGAGGCACCTTGCGAGGTGAGTCAAGGACCGCTCTGCTCACAGCCCTCCTCCCACGCCTCCCGTGGCCCTCGTGAGATGATCGAGGTCTTCACGGTGGAGGATGAGGCCTGCTCCCCACCTGCTGTGCCTCCGCCTTTTCTGTCCCTGTGCCCTCTGGCCCTTCTCCGTCACCTCACTGATCTGCTATGCCTCCTGCTGTTCCTCCAACACACCTCTTGGACCCTACGTGCCATGTACCCAGAATGTTCTTCCTTGGACGTTGCTGAATTCACCTCTTGTTCTTTCAACTTTCTGCTCAAAGGTCTCTTTCCCGGAGAGGCCTTCCCTGAGGCCTCATGGAAAGTCACAGGACTCACACAGCGCTCTCTCTCCACGCTCGCTCTGTGTATCTCCATTGCCCTGATGATCACCCTACACCCTCATCATTTATTGTATTATTTTTATTATTTTCTCTTCCTACAAGAGTATGAGATCCACAAGAAAAGTTTTTTCTCTTTTCTTTTTTGGTCTTGTTCACCGATACTTCCCACTGCCTGGTGCTCAGACACTATATACTGAACGAGTGAAGAAATCAGTATCATCCTGTTTGCTAATTGTTCCTCTTACCTACATTTTCTAGCTGATTAATGAAGCTACCCCTTGTCTGACACCCAAGTACAAAATCTAACCTGAGGTTAAGCTTGAATCTTCCCTTTTAATATTTTTAACAGCTTTAGTAAAAAAAAAAAAAATGTAATTCACATACCATGCAGCTCACCCATTGAAAGTGTATAATTCAATGGCTTTTTATTTATTCTCAGTGAAGGACCTAGCACTGCAATCAATTTCAGAATGTTTTCATTGCCCCCCAAAGAAGCCCTGCACTTCTTAGACACCCCACCCCTAATCCACACAACTCATTTGTAGCTGGCTTCTTTGACTCAGCATAACTTTTCAAGTCTCGCCCATGTTGGGGACTATATTAATCTCTCATTATTTCTACAGCCATTGGATAGGTAAACAGCATTTTGTTTATCCACTCATCATCAGTCAGTGGGCATCTGGGTTGTTTCTAGTTTGGGACTATTATGCACAAGGCTACTGTGAGCATTTGTGCAGGTATTTTTGGGTGAGCCTACGTTCTCATTTCTCTGGGCTGTTCTTGGAGTAGCGTTGCTGGTCACGTGGTAACTGTGTGCAGCCTTCTGAGGAGGAGGAGTCACATGCCCGCTGTTTTCGCCTCTTTTTGCATGGCCTGGCATTCCGCGCCTTGAATCTGTGCCTGCTTCCATCTCCAGAGAGACTCCTCTGCAGTTCTCCCCTGGAAGGTTGCAGTGCCTCCAAATGGGGGTCTCTCCAGTGGGTCGCCCTCAGCTCCCAGGGGAGAGAGTATCAATGTCCCAGTGCCCAGGCCACACCCCACCTGATTGCAGCGGCTCTATTGGTGGGACCAGGCACCAGTGCTTCCTGAAGCTCCCCAGGTGACTACGGTGTGCAGCTAAGGGCACAAACCCCACATGGCCTTCCTTCCTTCTGGCCACGCTTTACCTGTCACTCACATCTGACTGTGGCAGCACACTCTTCTAGAAACCCCTCACTACACATCCTGAGCTCCCAGGTGCTCACACGGGTGCCCCCCGTGCACCCGCCTTGCTGAGCCACATGCACTTTCCCGAGTGTGCCAGCTGGTCCTTGTCTCCATGCCCTCCCAACCTGAAGTGTCTTTCCCCGTCTTGTCATCCTCCTCTAGGAAGTCTCCCCTGACTGCTCTCTCCTGGTGGGCTGGACAGAACCCTCGTTCTGCTCAGCCCTGAGCCAGCCTCTCTCCCACTCTGGGGACAGCCTGCTCACTAGGAGCACCTCAAGGCCAGGGCCCAAGTGTTATTCAACTTTCTACCTGAGATCTGTCGCTGCCTGACACTTCGTAGGTGGTACTTTTGTTCCTTGGTGGTGTGTGGGGGCGGGGAGGGTGAGGAATGAGCAGTGAGCACTGAAGGAGGGATGGACTGCCCGCTGGGCCACCTGGGAGCAGGGACCCGGCAGGCCGCTTACCAGCTGTTCACCCACACTCTTCTGAGCCCCCAGAATAATGCTGGAGGATGCAGCAGGCCCCAATCTCCCCGCCTCGCCTGGACCACAAGTTCCAGCACACTCCC
Source organism: Sciurus carolinensis (assembly GCF_902686445.1). Taxonomy (NCBI): domain Eukaryota; kingdom Metazoa; phylum Chordata; class Mammalia; order Rodentia; family Sciuridae; genus Sciurus; species Sciurus carolinensis. The sequence continues at coordinate 37,248,661 of NC_062215.1, forward strand.
ATCCCAGGGCGACCCTAACTGCGTCTCTCCAGCCTCCGCCGGGTGCCAGGAGGCGTTGGCAGTGTGGGGTCAGGGCGAGGCAGTCATTCCTGACGCTAAAGACAAAGTGGCCCAATCCAGAGATACAGCATATAAAGCCACCTTCAAAGGGCCAAACTAGGATGAAATGTCCTTGTCCCTTCTTTTACCATGAATTTCCAGGCTCAGGAAGGCAGTTGCCCTTCTCTTGACAAAGCTGTAAAGAACGTGGGTAGAGCGCAGGCTGTCCCTGTGGTTGGGTGAGGCCCGCCTGCCCACTACCCATGGACTTTCCTCTTCCCCCGTCCTCTGCACTGGTTTCGCTGTCTCTGGGGCGTGTCGGAGGCTGCAGGGCCCAGCTGCTGGTGCTGGAGACCTCCATGAGCTTCTGTCCTGGTAACCCCTGCGTTCCTCACAGTTGCTCAGCCCACGTTAATGGCCTTATTTCTCAAGAATCAGAGGAGCACTGTGAAGGGAGTCCAGCTCTGCTGCCACCATGTGGCTCTGGGTGACTCATTTCCCCTCTAGGGCCTTGGTTCCCTTTAAGGTTTAGCAGGTGGGAGGGACTGAATGGTCCTGGAGGCTCCTTCAGCTGGAATGTTTTGCTCCAGTGGAGAGCCCAGCTGGGTGAAGGTTTTCCTCTCAGTTCCAGAATTATCAGGAAAACCATGTTTGGGAAGATCAAAATCAAACATGGCAAAACCCAACAAACCTGGAAACAACTACTCTTTGTATTTTGTGTTTGGCCTCAGCACAGCATGGGTGGCAGAGCTGTGCAGGGGACAAAGGAAACACCAAGACCTGAATTCATGCTGGCTCCACCCTTGATGAGCAGTGTTATCAGGGACAAACCACTTTTCTCTCTGAGGCCTCCGTTTGCTCATCTGTGGAAGGAGACACTTGAGCTGGGTGCGGTAGCACATGCCTGCAGTCAGAAGTTGAGGCAGGAGGATGGCACGTTCAAGACCAGCCTGGGCAGCTTAGTGAGACCCTGTCTCAAAAAAAAAGGGCTGGGGATGTAGCTTAGTGGTACCACTAGGAGAGGGGTGCTGATGGGGTGGTGGTGTTAATCCTTCCCAATTCATTCAACAGGCTCTGCTCAGAGCCTTCTGTGTGCCTGGCCTGGGCCTAGGTGACAGACAGAAAGGTGACTAGGACAGGAGGAACTAACTTGAGGTCTGGCAGGGAGACCGCCAGGTAACAGGCAGTCATGATGTACCGTGGCAGTATTGGTGTTTTTAAGGGTGACAACCGGAGTTAGTAAGAAGGATTGGTTCTGTAATCTCTGACACACTTTTTGTTCTTGATTAGAAAATGCATGCTTTAACATTCAGTACTCGGGCTGGGAATGTGGCCCTACGGTAGTACACTTGCCAAGCATGTACAAGGCCTGGGGTTTGATCCCCAGTACCACAAAAATAAAGACATAAAATTCAGCGACAGTTAGCTACAATCCACATTCTCAAGCAAAAGGTGGTCAAACCCTATCTGGTCCAGGAACCAAGTGAGACCAATCTTGTCTAAGTCGGTCATCTGACCACTGAGCTTTCTGTTAGGATGTTAAAGAAGTCTGGGGCTTGCGTGAGATTAGAAGAGTGGTGGAATGAACTGAGGGGAAAGGCCGCACGGACACCTGCAGGAGTGAGCAGGGAGACATTCCCAAACCATTAGAAAGGATGGTTTGGGTATTAGATCAGCAGTGCAGAGACAGCTGGCCAAGTGCTTGGAAGTGACGAAGTCACATCTCGGTCTCATGTCCCACATCCAAGGTGCAAATCTCTATTAAAAAGTTACATGGCAGCACAGGAGGCTCAGGCAGGAGGATCGAAAGTTCGAAGCCAGCCTCTGCAACTTACCAAGGTCCTAAGCAACTTAGTGAGACCCTGTTCCGAAATGAAAAATAACAAAAGGGCTGGGATATGGCTCAGTGGTTAAGTGCCTCTGAGTTCAATCCCTGGTACCAAAAAAGAGGAGTTACATGTAAATCAACCAAAAATTGGAAAACAACGTCCAACAATAGAGAATTAGTTAAATTATTGTATCTCAATACATTGGGCTATTGTCTGGTTATTAAAGTCATAATTTTAGAAGAATCATCAGTGCTCACAACCTATAATTAAGTAAAAGAATAGATCACAAAAAATACATAGCTTATGACTACAGCTTTGTAGTTCAATTCTTCATGAGGTATAAGAGATTGTGTGCATACACACACACACACATTTGAGGTGTACATAAGTCCACAAGTTCAGCATACACACAAAAAGTCTGTAATAAAAAATGTGACATGATAACAGTGATTTTTCTTAGGGGATAGCAACTAATTTTTACATACACATACTTTTGTGTTTTTTCTCAAATATTCCACATTCAAGTCACATTACTTTTATAACACTGGAAAAATACATGTTCTTTAGAAAATTATTTTATAATATCTTTAGTATTAAAATAATTTAAACACTTCAGTAAATGAAAGTGAACACAAGTTTGGGGAGCAGACCCTATGAAGACGGGGTACCCACTGGGTTGAGCTGTCCTGTTTTTCCTAGAACTGTGCCAAGGATCAGCCAAACACAGTGTTGTAACTCATCTGGCACCTGACACCTGACACCTGTCCTTCTCTGAAGAGGAAAATCCTGGCCCACTGTGGAAAACTGCTACTGTGCACACAAGATGACTCAGGGGTGGCTAAGCTGGTCTTATATCCATTTCCAGAGGAAAAATAAGGCTGATGGTTTGTATTCTCTCAATAAAGACTTCTTTCCTATAATATTTTTTTCAGGGACTGGGAGTGTAGCTCAGTAGTAGAGCACGTGCCTAGCACGCAGGAGCACCCCTCCACACACACATACATTTCTTTAAACATTGATACCTAAAGTTACTCTGATATATTAGAACTCCACATGAGACTCAGACTTAATACTGATTATGTATTTAACTATCTTAAGTTTTCTCTTTCACCATTTCAGCAGACACTGGTTCAGGAGAATGAAGACTACAACAACCTGGGTCTGTGTTTCTAAAGTTCCCAGGTGATTCTGCAACACCACAGGTTGAGACCCACCATTGTAGCATGTTCCAAAGTGGCAGTTGTCAGACTTTGCTGCAATCAGAATCACTTAAGCAGCTTTTAAAACTTCCAATGGCAAGACCATATCTCAGACCACTAAACTCAGAATCTGTGGGTCCCTGTCCATCAGTGAGCCTTAAGTTCACCTAGGCCAGGAGTGGTGGCCTGTATTTCCAGTCAGTGGCTTGGGAGGTTGAGGAAAGGAGGATAGTGAATTCAAAGTCAGCCTTGGCAACTTAGCAATGTCCTAAGCAACTCAGTGAGACCCTGTCTCTAAAAAAGGGCTGGGGTGTGGCTCAGTGGTTAAATGCCCCTGGGTTCAATCCTAGTACCCTTCCCTGCCCCCCCACCAAAAAAAAAGTTCACCTGGATGATTTCAAGATACAGCTGGATTTGAACTAATATTTCTAATGAGAAGAACCTAATAAATGGCTTAAAAGGATTTATAAGCTTAGTGGTAGAGCACTTGCCTAGCAAGTGGAAGGCCCTGGGTTCAACCCCCAACACTGCGAAACCACATCAAAAACAAAAAAGAAAAGAAAACAAAAACAAAAAACCCCAAACAGATAAACAGCTTGTAAAAAACAGTCTGAACGACTTTGTGTTCTCTGTCTCCCTCTGCTGGCCTTTCTACCACCCTGCTGTAATTTACCTACACTGGGGTATCCCAGGCATTGCTGCTTGCTTGGACTTAGAAAATTTTGCTAATAGAATTAAAAAGAACCAAAAAGAATTGAAAATTTTAAGAAAACAAAAATAGCTACAAAGCACATTCTTGTCTGTCATAGGATGGTCTAAGAGTTTTAAATGCATTAGGATAAAGCATCTAGGAAAAATTTTGCAGTATTTGGTAAATAAAGAGCAGCCAATAAATGCTAGTTATGACCATTAACAGTCAAGCATAAATTAGAGCCTATCTCTTGAGTACCAGTGATTCATTTTTAATGACTGGTTTTAATTCATTCAAAAATATTCTTAGTCACTTAGTCCTTGTCCCTGGCATACTGTTGGCTATGGGTAACCAGTGGTGAACAGATGTGTTCTGTATAGCGAGAAACTGAGAAGTTCTGTTTGCATTGTGTGTGCGTGTGTGTGTGTGTGTGTGTGTGTGAGAGAGAGAGAGAGAGAGAGAGAGAGAGAGAGAGAAAGAGAGAGAGAGAGAGAGAGAGAGAGAGAGAGAGAGAGAGAGAGAGAGAGAGAGAGAGAGAAAGAGAGAGAGAGAGGGATTTTAAGAAAGACAGTTTCAATTTTCCTGCTCTGACCACCTTGGGTCAAGTAGTGAAGAACAGAGGGAGAAAGGGGAAATATCCACTTGCTGCTGTTGGGACCATAGTTCCTCTGGTGCAAGTTTTAGGCACTTGCTGGCTGCACAGCCACTGATGCAGTGGGACTTAGCAGGATTTAAAGTTTGAGGTGGAAAAGCGAGAGGCAACACATTAAGGGGTTCCTCCACTCTAACCTACAGGATGCTCTTTCCTGTTCCTAGAACCAGAGCAGAAGGCTTGCAGCTCTTTCTGTCTGCCTCTGGTAATGAAACCCCAGGTTTTGGTCTACTTTTCAGTCCAGTCCAGGAAATATGAGAGGGAAAACAAATTGGCAAGTTTACTGAGAGTTTGGTGAGGCATAGACCTTGGTGCTTTCCTGTAATGGGACCTGCTCCTGAACAACTCTGAGGTACTCAGTGGGGTTACCCACACTTTAAAGTGTCCAAGTAACTTGCCAGAGGACATAGTTATTAAGTAGTAGAACTGCCTTTAAAAGCTGCATGTAATTTTGGAGCTCATATAAGCTGGATCTGTAGTTTCTGAAGACTGGCTCTTGGGATGGGTAGAAAGGCAGAAGCAAGAAAGGGTTCTTACCCCTGGACAGTGTGGCCTATCCCTTTGCTTCCCCTTGAGGGACCTGTGGGGACAATACTGAGGTTCTTGTTGGCAGACTAGAGATCCTATGGTGGCACCTCTCCCACTGATGGATTCAAATTCTCAAGGCATCCTAGCTATCACCTCACCTAAAAGTACAGCTGTTTGTCCTCACAAAAGCTGGTGGAATGTTGGCAGTCTCTCTGCCCAGGACTCTGGAAATGCAAGGAAATACATGTTTGACATTTATTGAGTGCCAGAAGCTGTTCTAAGAACTTTCCATGTATTAATTAGTCTAATTGTTTTAACGTCAATACAAAGAAGATGCCATTATCTCCATTTCACAGACTAAGGCACAAGAAGTTAAGGAATTTTCACAGATAGAAATCTAGAGAGCCAGGGTTTAAGCCCGGGTTCTTCATCACTGCACAGTATTCATGAAGTAAAGGCTGAATGAACCAAAGTAGCTCACCATGCTCTTAGGTTGGAAACATGGTGAGGGCTTGCTCATGGTCAGTATTCACCTGCGACTATTGAAATCAAGGAAGTCTTTGCCCCTATGTTCAAGAGGAGATTTCCATCTCCTCTGATCTCTGTAGCACACCTGCCTCACCATTGACTGAGATCATAGAGGGGGTTACATGGATGTCTTTCTGGAGTTTTAGAAGTGGGTGGCAGTCAGCAGGTTTTTTTTTTTTTTTAATTGTAAACAAATGGGATACATGTTGTTTCTCTGCTTGTTCATGGTGTAAAGGCGTACCATTTGAGTCAGCAGGTTTTACATTGTTCACAGGAAAGGTACAAAGAAGTCTCAGTGCTGTCAATCCAATGAAGAAAGGCTCTAGCTATTGGAGCTCCAATCTTTAAATATCAAAACAGTTTAGACTTTAACATTTAAAAAAAAAAAAATCTTTATGGTGTTGGGGATTGAGTCCAGGATCTCATGCATGTTACGCAAACTCTGTGTCACGGACCCACATCCCCGGTCCAGAATTTGGTATTTGAATTAGAATTCTGAATCCGCAGGGTTTTCTGCATCAAAGTGAGTTCTAACTCTATTTTCTGGGTGGCTTCAGTACTGTTAGTGTTACTGAGGCACCAGTCCCGGGTGTCTGAGAGGAGTGTCTGCCCTCAATAAGAAAAGCAGCATCCCTTTGAGACAGATGTCCAGACCCAACTCCTGGAATTTCTAGAGGTGCTTAATCTTTTCTTCCCCTTTATGTGAACATTAACATCCACACCAGGGCCCTGGAAACCTTTGTAGAAACTGCAGGTTCAAAAAGAAATAAAGGAGATTTTGTTCAAGATAAGCCAAAGATAAGAATGAATCTTCAAATGAAACCAGTAGACATTTCACAAATATTTTATCAAGAAACCCACCAAAGTTCAAAACCAAAACAAACAAAAAAAACCCCCCAAACCAAAAAACAAACAAAATCACCCAGGCTACTAAGTTATATAAGTCGCCTTTTTACTTTTATGAAAACGCAAGTCAAGAAGTTGCCATTAAATGTACTGAAGACAAAGAAGTTCCAAGATTTGAGAAGGGTCAGGATTCCTGTAGGTCAGGGCAGGTTTGATTCCATCTCCTGGGTCCTCTCCAGCAATTTATATTCAGAATCATCTCCAAAGGAGATTAAGTTTAAAGAATGTTCTTTGTGTATGTTTTCCCTGTGTCTGTGGTCTAATTCTTCGGAAACTAGTTCTCCACCAGTGAAGAATGAAGACTTCAAGGAAATCTAAGTGCTACGTGCTCTCGTCACTGCCTCAACAGCAGTTTTTCAACGCGTTAGAGGGGAGAAAGGAGCAATTCAAGACAAAGACGAAAAATTAAAAGTATATACCCTTAAAATATGTATCTCAAGCTCCATGGTAATTAAATACTAGATCACCAGAGCTCATTCTCTACATCTTGATTCTTACTTACGTCAAAAGTAATTGTGGAATATTTTAATTGGCTCATATATGTCCCTAAGTTCCTTATTGAGATAAATTCTAATAAATTGTTGGCAATCAGGAGACAAAGGCAAAGTCTAAATATAAATAATTATTCTGTGAGAAATAACTTTCACCATTACTTGGGCATTATCAAAATAGCTTAAAAACCTTTCTTTCAACCAGTGAAATTACACAAGTAGTCTTTTTTGAAGGCACAAATTAAAAGGAGGCAAAACAACCATAAATTTAGTGTATGAGGCTACTCTTCTCAAAATATATTAGAAAATCTGCATAGGAGTTGAGGTTGTGGCTGAGGCCAGAGGCTCCTGCGTGCCAGGAGTTCACTCTGGCTCCTGAATTGTAAAAGAGGCTGGAGGGAGCCTTGGGGTGGCACTTGGGGACCTGGCACGGCAGCTACTCACTAAGAGGAACTACTTCTGGATTTTAGCAGCTGGTGCAGTTGTTCCAGTGCAGACTGACTAAGCATCTGCTCTGCTCACAGCTTTCTATAAATGTGACCTGACCAAAACAGGAGATTGTGGCCACACTATTTTCATTAGTTTATTTTAAAAGAAAAAAATCCCCGGAGATATAATACACAACATTCTATCTAATTCCTTCCTTTTTCTGAGATTAAACACACTTCACAACCTCCCAGTGTGCTCATCTGACACTACAGTCTGACCCCCGGTGGGTTACTGTTTGCCAGGTCAGAGCTCCCAAGACCCTGACCATGACCAGTGCAGCGGAGCCACTCTCCAAAGCAGCCGAGCCCTTTGAGAAGACATTAGATAACTGCTAACCCATTCTAAATAAATAGTGGATGAACTAACTGTTCCTGTCTGTTAAGATTAAATCCCACATAACCTAGGCTCAAGCTTGGATCTTCCTATGACCATGTTTGACATCTGGAAAGTATGGTGGAATAGTCACCGATCTGACAATCCTAGGAGTGCCACTTGTGATCCAGAGGCATCAAAATAAACAGTCAGGATATCTTCTAAAAAGTCCATGATGGTCCTTCTGGCTGTGTCCCCAGCCAGTGCCTGTACACTGCTTATATGCTTCAGGGCCATTTTGACCATGTGGACTCTTTCTTGCGGGCTGTGGGCTGTTCCAGAATCATCTCCCTCTGCTCCAGATTTTAAAAACTGTAGGAGATAGGACCGGACCATATCTCCATTGAGTTCAAGGGTTTCTTTGATGCAGGGCAGGTCTGAGGCACTGGCCAAGTTCAAGAGGTGAATCAGTGCCTGGCAGATCTGGGTCCGCAGGCTGGCACAGTACTTGAATTCCAGAAAGTCTGTAGTGTCTTCACTCTTCTGCAAGGCAGTGACCAACGCGTTCCAGATCTGAGCATACTGCTCTACAGAGCCATACCGCTCTCTCTTGCTCGGGATGGAAAGGGCAGTGGCAGATCTGATGCGCACTTTGAAGTTCTTGCATGATGTTACAACGGACGTCAGGGCATCGTAGGCCTGGGAGGTCCATGGAGCTGTCCCTAGGAAGAATATAGTCATTAAAACCAGTAAAGGTATAGAAATAAGTTGGGGGGTGGACAGTGGAGGTGGCATGCACACTAGTGCTCCAGATAGTCATTTTATATGCCCATTTCTTTCTTAAAATAATCCCATAAGATCAGGATATCAAGTGACTAAATGGTGGGATCCTAGGTTAAGTGACTGAATACTGGTCCCCAAACCTCTCTTTGCATAGACAAGCCTGCAGCATGCTTAGGTCTTTTGCTACCCAATACAGGACCCTTGGTGATTTAGAAAAAGATTTCTTTTCTAGGAGGATTCTCTCCAATGGGGTGAGATTTGGGAGGTGCACAGAATGAACTGCAGCCCTACCTGGCCTCTCAGCTGGGTGTAGCTCAATAGTATACAACCCATACAACTGTATGCAGCAGCCCTATTCATGCTAGCAAAAAAAAAATTTCCTCACCCAGATTAGCATACACACATTGCTTTGGCCATAGCAAGTTATACATTTTTTTGTGAAGAAAAAGAATAAGATGCCCAGATTTCTGTCTTTCTTCCATTCCCAAAGGCCCAGAGAAATCACCCTGCTTTCCTCCTCCCCAGTTACCCACTTCATTTTGTGGTCTCCTTATTCTTCAAGACCAGCCCAGAGTAGAATGTAGCTCCTTTAAGTCTCCCAGCCCTTCCTTACTTCTTTGTTGCCCCTGAGGACATGCAAGTAGGACCTTAGAATTTGTGGATGCTGCTGCCATTTGCAATGGACCACCGTTTGAGGTCCTTGAATCTCGCTGTCCCACCACCATCCGTAGTCAGGTTCCTGGCTCACTTTCCTCTTGTGGTTGCTAACAGCTCTGCCTCCTCAGTGGAAAATGTCATGAGGCTACCTCTCTGCCAGCTCCCTCTGGTCTCCTTACTTGACACAGGCTCTGCAGGCCCAGAGGATTTTCTCCTCTCCAGGAACACATTCTTAGGTTCAAGTTTTGTCAGAGAGACCAATGTATAAGGCAAATGCTGGCATTCAAAGTGAAAGTGAGTGGCATCTGGGGCTACGATCCACACACCTAAGCAGCTGCTGGCCCTGAATGGTATATCCAGCTGTGAGTCATGTCATGATGGTATGACTGACAGACACCTTCCTTAGATGTGGCCTCCTTTTCTGTTCCAAGAGCTCATGGGATTTCATATTTGTACCTTTTTTTCCCATTCCATTTTTAAAATATTTTTCTTGTTGAAACCATATATACTTATTATAGAAAACTCAGAAAATGAAAGCAGAAAAAAAATCTACTCATCAATCCACTCAGAGGCAACCAGTATGAATAATTAGGTCAATTTCCTTTTCACCTATTGAGATCTTACTATAGAAATTATTTAATATTCTTCTTTAGTTTTTGTAACATAAGAACTATTTTCCCAGATTATAAAAAAAATCTTTGTAAATATAATTTTAAATGGTAACAAAATATCCTACTGAATATATATACAATAAATTCTTTTTCCTTTTCCCTAAATTTGGGTTTCCATTATTTTCTAATACTGTGACAAAAAACATTGTGACAAAGAGGTTGTCCGCTAGAGTGAAGAGGGAAACTAACTTACCAAGAGGAAGGGCAGGATTTTTAAACACGTTTCCCATTGCGTAGCAGGCGTTCCATCGGACTTTCATGGCAGCCTCGATCAGAACAGTAGAAATCAGAGCCTGGATAGACTCCTCAATGATTTCAGCAAATATGGGTTTTTCTATATGACAAGGTTGCAGAAAATGAAGCAAATTTCCAAGGGCCCGAACTGCATTGCTTTTTACCTAGAATAAAATGTAAAAGTCTTCGAAATCTGTTTTGCCAGAGATGTTTCAGAAAGTATGATTTCTGCTTTAAAAACCCCAGGAGACACTAGATTTCTCAAAGCAAGAGGATTAATGAAATGTACATCCTGTAAGGGTGCAAGTCCTTGGAACTCTGCAAGATCATATCTGGTTAACTCCTGAGCTATCAGAAAGGTGAGGTCTGCAATCCGTGGTACAAAAGCAGAAAAACAACAAAAACCCCCACTCTTTGCCTGGCTGGCTTCCTAATTCTTCTCTATCATAGTTTAATTGCCTTTTCCTACATGATACTTTGCAACTTACAATTACTTAACTGTTTATATGTTTGTTTACTCTTCTCTAGGAAAACCATATGCTCCACAAAAAGAGGGACTAAGACTACCTTAGTCACCATTGTATTCCATGTATGACAGCATTCTCACATGGGAAGATCCTCCACAGGCTAAGAAAGGGGTTGAGGTGTGGGCTTCTGGCCTAGAATAGTCACCAGATCTTTGCTCATTAAAATCAGGATTGTAACCTCTAGCAAGCCACATAGGAAAAGTCAGAGACAGGGGAAATAAAATGACCAGATCTGCAAAGCAGGTTCTGGCTTGAATAATGCATCTATGTGTGTTCAGGAGGAAGACAACATACAAAAAAAAAAAAAAAAAGAAAGGTGAGGTCTGTGCAGCTCCTGCCTTGGATTGCTGGTGTTAGACTGCACCTCAGAGAGGTCTGTCTTCCCAGCTTTACAGAGATGGAGCTTGAGGCCCAAGACAACAGGACCAGGGTGGTTTGCTAGGCTTCGTCACTCCAGCCCAGTGTTTTCCATTAGACCAGAACATCTTCACTTTTGCAACACACTACAATCATCCAAGGTTTTGGTTTTGTTTTTATACCAATTTCTTGTACTCTGACCCAGAAATTCTGATTGACTTACTTTGAGGTAGGGCTTCCCAGGTGATTGCCAGGTTCTTAGAACCACTGTAGTAAATTAGGCACTTGGTCTGGGTCAGGTACTGTGCTAGGTGCTTTGACATAAGGCACCTCAGAGTCTAGTGAAGTATATGCAATGACTCTCATATTCTAGGTGGGGAAACTGAACTTCAGAGATGCTACAGAACACACCAGAGTCACCAAGCTACTAAAGGGGAAGCCAGGACTCAAATCCATGTCACTGACCTAAATCCCAGGTCTATGCTTTTTAAGTTTATATTATGTAATCAAAGATATTCAAAGTCAAGGGTTCATCTTTTTGACTTGTCAATTCCACTTAAAATTTTTTGGGAAATAATGAATAATATTAGGAAAATATGAGTATATCATGTAGTATTACAGTAAGCTCTGATTTTTTTCATGACACTAGAGACAATAAAAAAACGGCATAAGTGCAGAGTGGGTCAAGTTTTATCCTGAGTATACTCTCTACCCCCTTTGAGGAGGGGACATTTGCTTGGGACTGTAGCTATCGGATATGGTACAACTACAAATACTAAGTATTTAAACAAGAATTACTAGATTTTGTTCTGAGTCTACCTTGTCTTTGTCCTTGGAGGCTTCTATTGCTGACCGCAACATTTTCAAGAGCAGGAGACCAGAGAACTCTTCCTGGAAACTTGGGTCTGGTGTTTCCCTATTCCACCCAAAGCATGCAAAATAAGTTAAAAGGTAAACCCCACTTAAATATATACATATAAAAATATATTCACTTAGTATAACTACAAAAACTGTAGGAAAACAGCTTAACAAATCTGTTGAAACCACAGCAAGAACTTACAGTATGTATGCATCTTTCTTCTCTCTCTCTCTTTTTTTTTCCAGTGTACTGGGGATTGAACCCAGTGGTGCTCTACCACTGAACTACATCCCAGTCCTTTTAAGTTTTTGAGACATTGCCCAGGCTGGACTTGAACTTGGAATCCTCTTGCCTCAGTCTCCTGAGTAGTTAGCATTACAGGCACGTGCCACTGTGCCTGTTTTGGTATGTACTTCTTAACTCAGTAATTCTATACCAAAGGATGTATCCAAAAGTAATATCTCAAAAGGGAAATTTTATGCACAAAAATGTTCACTGTGGACAGAAACCTACAAGTCTAAAGTCTAAAAAAAATGCTTAGGTAAAGTGGGTTAAAAACTCATTACAGAGCAATGACTATATAATAATTAATAAGTACTTATTAGAAGTCAATAATGGAGAATGCTTAAACATGTTACTTACTCATGCCACTTTTACAGGGTTAAGGGACAAAAAGCAAGACACTTGTGTATGAGTAACAACAGGGGAAGGAGATGTAGGTATTCAGGTAGGAGACAGGTTTTACACTGAATACCCCTTTGTACTATTTGAATTTTTTTAACTTGTGAATATATGATTTAAAAATATATTTTAAAAGTAGGGCAACCATTACTAAGGTTTTGGATTTCTACTTTTATATTTTCTATAATGTGGATATGTTATGTATATTAGCATACAGTATTTTTATACATATAATTATACGTAAAATTTACTTATGTATATTTTATACATATAAAGATATACATAGAATATTATATATATTTAATACATGCAATTCCCAATATATGTTAAGAACAGCTTATTAATCTTATCCTTTAAAGGAATATAAAGCAAAACAAGCAGTAAGACGGACTAACTGGGGGAATTATTATTAATTCTTTTACAGTAGGGATGAAAGATGCTCTCTTGGGACCTCTACCTCAGAAGTCACCCAGGGAAAACAAGCCGAGTCACCTACATGTTGACAATTAGAGTGTCTGTCAGGTTGCCCAGGGACCAGGCTGCTTTGGCGCGGACATTCAGAGACTTGTCTTGAAGTGACATCAGTATGGCATTTGCTGTGTCTGCAACAAATATGACATCCTGTAAGATGAACCAAACACCGCATTACTTGGAGTTCACACTGCTGCCTCTGAAATACTCAAAATTTATTTTCACATAAAGCTATAACCCTTTATTGCAAAATTTGATTTGGAAATCAAAATAGAATCAATTCATTTACTAATCTTTTATAAGATTACAATTTGGATGCTCAAGACACCCATGCCATGGACACCCAACCAGCCTGTGGATGTGTTCCTGAATGTCTTACAGCCTGGTCTGTGATAGTTATCCACGAATTCTGTCCTTGGGTTGATTTCCACCTCCAGGAAGCTTTGTTCTGACAATAAAGTACATTTCCAAAACATTTCCTACTCACTATACACTTCTCAGTGAGACGAATGTCACAAAGAAGGGTGAGGGAGAACTTCACCTCTTTCTTAGTAAAACCTGTATCAGCTTTCTAAATTATTATTCTCACATGGTACTCTCATTTCATTTTCATTCAGCCATTCATTAAGCATTCACTGGATACCTGGGTCCCAGGCGGTGTGCTAAGTAATTTAAAATAAATGTACTATAGGCATTACCATATTTTTGTAGCAATTAAAGAAACCAGATTATAAAAGAAGTTAATTTCCTTTACTGCCCAACTCAGGAGTTCTATATCGGCAAAAAAGCGGTGATGTGGATTACACAGAGACAAGGCAGAGCTGAACAGGTTCACTCTGACCTGTCTGAGACAAGGAAAAAGCACGTAGACTCCAAGGGCCCGTGAGGTCGCAGCTTTCACTAAACGGTTCTTGCTGTCATTCAGGCCAAGTAGCATTGTAATGCACAAAATCTGCCTGTCGTTCTGCAATGATAAGGGTGACAAAGGGAAAAGCAAAATGAAATGACTACAGCCAAGTTTCCCCCAAATGACCATGAAGTACCTGTTGAACTCATATTCAGGAGTCGAATGCACTGTGATCTTGAGGGCAGGCTACCCTGGTATAGTGCAGGTTCCATTCAGACTCAATGGTTACCTCAGCATTTACTTTGTGTGAAGCACACACAGCATCTCATCACATTTAGCTTTTCAACTGTGTGAGTTAGGTCATTTTTTATTCTTTTACTCCATTAAAGTTACATTCTTTATAAAAGCTAATTTGTATAAATAAAAACAGATGCACATTCTGCTGAAGACTATAGAAAAGCAGCAGTTTGGATACTGCTATGATCTGAATATTTATGCCCCTGCCAAATTCATATGTTGAAATCTCCCAAAAGGTGACAGTAATAGGTGTTGGGGCCTTGGGGAGGTGATTAGGTTATGGTAGCAGAGCCTTTGTAGATGGGATTAATGCCATTTTAAGTGAGGACCTGGAGAGCTGTCTTGCCCCTTCCACCACGTGAGCTAGCCAGAGTCACCTAAGAAAGAGACTGAGCCCCTAACAACACCAACCTCCAGAACTTTGAGAAATAAATTGCTGTTTTTTAGAAGTCACCCAGTTTATGGTATTTTATTTTAGCAGCCCAAGCGGGCTAGGACAAATACCCTATGGTGGCATCAAATCTAAATATCTTCACCTTGGGCTGGGGAGATAGTTCATTTGGTAGAGTGCTTGCCTCGCACAAGGCCCCAGCATCGCAAAAAAAAAAAAAAAAAGAACAACTTAAATATCTTCACCTACTCTATGTTGTCACATGACTCCCATCTTAAGATGATAATATTAAGTTCTAGAAAAGTTAAGATAGTCATAGAGCTGGAAAGCCCCAGCATTTAAGCCCAGATCTTTTAAACTCTGGCAGGAAATCTTTCTGAACTCTCTTTGCCGTCACAGTCGTGCTACTTTCCTCCACCACCCACCTTCTAAAACACAGGGAAAAACAGCTTTCTGACAGATTAAGATTATACTTTAAGTTCTCCCATTTGTTGTTCCCACTACCCTCATGCCAAACTCAAATAGAATAATCGCCTTTTCCTTACAGATAACTTTGAAAATATTTCAAAATAAAAAAGAATCAAACTTGAGCTCCAGTGCTTGGGGCACAGTTTGAAGGTAAGGTTACCGGTAAACTGCTGAAGGCCTCGGGCAAGATGGAAGACAGGGCGTCGCAGGCACTGGCCTGGAGAGTCGGGTGCTCTGAACTCTGCAGGGCTCGGGGCAAAGGACCCTTTAGCATCTCAGTCCAGAACATCACTACCTGAAAGAGGCACAGTTAAAAATGCAGTGGGACCAATTAAAGTTAGCCTACCACATACTGAATGTGGCCTTAGTGTGACATGTTTCCTTAAAGTACTGGCTTTCTGTAAATGCTTCACTGGTTCTTCTTCCACAATGATAAAAAGGAATTTAGAAAGCAATTAGTCAAATCCTCATATTTTATTGACTAGGAGATTAGAGTGTAAGGAAGTCAAACAGCAATATCGATAATGAGGAGGATGAAGATGATAGTAAAATAGCTAATGGTTTTCAGAGAGCTGATCACATGCTGGGCATTGCTCTAGGTGCTTAAAGTACTTCAACTGGTTTAAACCCTCAGCACAACTTACATCATTATGTCTTTTTTCACACAAGGAAACGGAGGCACAAAGTGATACCATAACTTGTGAATAGGCAGCAGAGGCCAACTAGAATCCAGATCAACTGACAGTTAGGGCTCTTTCAGCCTGGTTCCCTGTGGGCACAGGGTGTCAAAACAGTCCCAGGCTTGTATTCTAGATCAAGGAGCACAGACAGGATCCAGAGGCTGAGCTGGAATTGAATCCTGCAGCTGCTGCTTCCTGTTTCTTCCTGTCCACAGCCTTGGGCAAGTAACTTAAGTAACTTAACCTACCTAAACTTTGGTTCTTCTTCAATAAAATGGGGCAAAAATATCTATGTTGCAGAGTCTGTGATAATAATACTGTGTGCAAAATTCCTTCCACAGGATACCCTTAAAAGTTCCTACATGGTAGATACTCTTAAATTGGGCAGTAGGCTCTTTTTTCAGCATTTTGAAGAATTATATAACTTCAAAGTCCCTCAGGTAGGCATCTGATTACTTTTATTTCCATGCTTTATAAAAATCCTGGTATTTCATGTTCATTTGTAAATCCATCTGTGGTTTTGGTAACTCTAGTTTCTGTCCTATGGATGTGGACCTGGGTTTTGCTATATATTCAAGCAATAGTTATATCTTCCTCTGACTTCAGCTCCTGGAAACCCAGTCTGGGCCCTTCCTACTCCAATACAGAATAATGTGGACAGGTGTGGTTGCCAGCCTCCAAGGTGGCCCATAGTTATTCTTACCTACTAACGTTTACACCTCTGTGCAGTTCCTTCCTGCACAGAATACAGCTGACCTATATAACCAATGGATGCTGTGAAAGTGACAATGTGAAGCTTCTGAAGCTAGATCATAAGACACACCAGCTTCCATCTTGCTCTTCCTCTTGGATCATTTGCTATGAGGGAAGCTGGCTGCCATGTCAACAGGACAGTCAAGCAGCCCTGTGGAGAGATCCTCATGGGGAGGAACTGAATGAGCCTTCTGCCAAAAGCCAATGCTAACTTGTTGGGTACATAAGTAAGCCACCTTGGAAGAAGATCCTCCAACCCCTGGAAAGCCTTCAGTTGACTGCAACTCTGGGTGGCATCTTGACCACAGCCTCATGAGAGACCTGTACCAGAACCACATGGCTAAGCTAGACCGTGTGAGAGAATAAATGCATATCACTTAAAGTTGCTAAATGACTATGGTTGATTTATTACTTAGCAGTATACAAGTAATATAGAAAGTCTATTGTCTTCTCTAGAGATGAAACAATCCCTGAGTGTGAAGAGTTAAGAGGCCCATCCACAGCCACTTTCTAGCGAGGACAGAAGTTTGGATTCCAACCTAGTTCTATATGATTGTAAACCTCAACTCATCTCCCTGTGAATGGTTACATTTTATTAACTTTTCCAGCAATCTTACAATTTAAGGATTATCATTCCTCTTTACAAGGAAACTATGCTTATAATCCTATATACATTAAGTGATGCTCTCCAAATCTGATCCTATGCCTTCTGATACAAAATCTTTTCATCATTCTATGTAAAAGAAACACTAATTTTATTATTCCTGGTTGTACCTTATGTATAATCCTACTACATACTGAATTACAAATAAAACCTATTCATGTAAGTTTCATGTCATGCTAGATTATAAATCACAGTTTGTGACATTGGAAGAAATCATATCATCTATTCTACTTTATCACTGAGTCGCCAAACCACTCACAGCTAAAACACAACTCCCACTAATGTCATATGGTTTGTTTTTACAGTATTTCAATAAAACTGTAACTGAAGCAATAAGAAAAGCAAAAACCATGGATATGTATTTACCAAGAAGACTGGAACTCTCTGCTCAGGTGCTATGGTAGAATCTGGTTTATACTGTTGTATTAAGCCTGTGCCCAGTTCTTCCAGAAGCTGCCAAGATAAAAAAGAAATAATTATCAAAGCAGAGAATTAGAACTGGAGGTAACAAATCAGCTCACTTCCATTTGACGATCACTTTAAATCATGAGGAAGAATAATTTCTAAGTGGTTTTCCTTCTTTTCTCATTAACTCCTATAAAAGAGGCATTCTTCTGAGGAATAAAATCAGCATCTATAAGTTGTTAATTTAATACCAAACCAATTCTTTGGGTTTATGTATAAGAACTGAAAATAGAGGAATGTATGGCTCCTGTACCTGCAGCCTCCTTAAGAAATCTGGCTTTTAATGAAATTACCTTTGCTCCATGAAGCTGAATGGATGGATCTGCTTCTCCCATGCATTTGCAAATTACCTCGCCAAGTTCCATCAAGTAGACCTGAGCCACTGAAAAGTAGCCCCTTGCCAGGTGAGCCAATACCTACACAGAGAGCAGGGAATTAGCCCCAAGAGCTGAATGCAAGGCTGCAGTATCCAGAAAAGTATTTCAATATTTCAGAAATCACTTACAACTATCAAGTGACTGAAATCTGATGTGAATGAAATGAAAAAAACAACCAAAATCTTTATTCTATTACTAACATCAAGTAACTCTAACATAATTCTATGATGCTTTATAGTTTGTGATTGTTTTTCATTTAATGTTATCTCAGATCTCTGAGTAATCCTTTGAGGTAGGTATTAACTGCATTTATAGCTGAAAAAACTAAGGCTGAAAAGGTTAAAAGACGTATTTAATGTTATCTAGAATATCAGCAGCAGCTCTAAGCCTGTGTCTTAGATTAGATCTGAGAATAGAAAGAGCAAATACTTTTATCCAGTGTTAAAAGTATATTCCTTTGAAGAAGCAATTATTTTGTTTCACTAAGCAGATACAAGATGATAAAGTTTATTGAGAATTAAGCATTTTAAGTTGCAGAATTCGAAGACTAACTATATTTCCTTTCAGAACTAGTATACTATCTATTACACCCACCTGTCCTACCTATCATATAATACCTGAGATAACTACAATAGCTTTTACAACATTTTACAACCAAAGCCCTCTCCCCCCATCAAAATAACAACAAAAACAAACCACCCACAGCTAAAACACAACTCCCACTAACATCATATGGTTTGTTTTTACAATATTTTCATATGCCTGCTCCTCACAATCACCTTCTAAAAGGGGAATGATTACTTCCTTTTACTTTTTTTTTTTTTTTTTTTTTGCAGTACTGGGGATCGAACTCAGGGCCTTGTGCTTGCGAGGCAAGCACTTTACCAGCTGAGCTATCTCCCCAGCCTGATTACTTCCTTTTAGAGATGTGGAAATGAAACCTCTACCTGAAGGGCCTCCAGTCGCATGGGGGATGGTTCAAAAGTGCTTCCTGCTACAGAGCCAGCATCACCACCTGAGTAGCAATCCTCTTTGGGCAGTACAACAGTGGAAATACAAAGTCGGATGAGCCAGCAGGGTTCCAAAGACCCCTTCGGTGAGCTAACTGATGTTTCTTCCAGAGAGGATCCTGCAGGGGCTTTCTTCCACCAATCAGCAGGGCTGAGGTGAGGAGTGGCTGAATTGCTACTGCTGAGTCCAGAAGAACAGGGCTGTTGCAGAAGCAGCTGGACTTCAGGTAAAGGTGCATGAGTGGACACTATAGCTCCCAAGAGTGTGAGACTTGACACACGAACATTTACATCTATCAAATAAAAGTCAGAGGCTATCATCAAAGGAACCGCTATCATAAATATCAGTTACCTCTGTAGGTAGATAAGTATTATTAGATCCTTGTTTAATTAGGTCTATTTAAACGTCCAGACCTAATTTCAAGTTCATAAGAAACACAAGGGACAACATTGTAAAGAAACAATCTGACACTAAGAGAACATTACATATTCCATAAGACAACTGACTGGGAGTCTCCAAAAATCAGTATTATGGGGGGAAAAAAAAGGTGGAGGGACCACATGATTAACAAAAACTGAAGTGATACAATACCTAAATGTAATGCATGAACCTTGAATGAATCAAGGCTTAAAAAAAAGCTATTAAAGCTAAAATAGCACCATTTGCAGAAAACAATGGTTTTCTCTGCTCCCTCTGTCATAGATAAGTTGATTATATGAACATGGGTCTATTTCTGGGCTCTCCGTTCCACTGATCTATCCTTTTGCCAATTCTACACTGACTTAGTTACAAATGTTCTATAATAAGTTTTGAAGTTGGGTAGTGTCAATCCTTCTGTTATTCTCTCCCAATACTGGACGACTACTCTGTCTTTTCCCTTTCCATACAAACTTTAGAATCAGCTGACATGCAAATAATGACTTGGGATTGGAAGTCTATAGATCAAATTGCGAAGAACTGACATTCTGATAATATTGAGTCTTCCCAGCCACAAATATGGAATATCTCTACATTTGTTTAGTTCTTTGAGGAGATTTAGGTTCTTTTAATCTCTTTGCCACTAAACATAATGAGTGGTTTTAAGGCAGAAAGTTTATCTTTCTGAGCCCTGCTTTAGACATTGGTATAAGGAACGGACTGGACTTAGTTTTTACATGGCAATATCTTATTTAGGCCTCATAAAAATCTTATGGAGGGCTGAGGTTGTAGCTCAGTGGTAAGAGCACTTGGCTAGCATGTGTGAAAGCATGGGGTTTGATCCTCAGCACCATGGAAAAACAGATAAATAAAGGTATTGTGTCCACCTACAACTAAAAAAAATATTTAAAAAAAATCATATGGAGTGGGTATAATTTATCCTGTTAGGAGGAATTTCAGGGTCAGTAAGGGCCATGGCAACGGGAATGTACTGCAGAACCTCACTGATTCAAGATCCACTGTTCTTCCCATGATGTCACAGACAACATCTATATTTTGCTCTACGATAATGACAGAAAAACTCATCTTTTCCAAATATGTTCTGATCTGAAAGCTAGGAAACAAAAGGAAAACATTCTAAAGGCAGGTGTTTATAGCACATTGCATTACATGAAACAAGAAGGAAGAAATAAGACTCTGCACTTGGGATTTGAAGTTCAGGGATATTATTTGAGCCTTCGGAAGAGATAACATTAAAGAAGTTAGGTTTTGTATTCCAATTTTTTTTTTCCCAAGAAGAAGGTGATATCTGTCTGTCCATTCACCCATTTTCAATTTATGCCTAAAGTTACTAATTATTTCACACTTGATGGATTCCACTTGCACTTGGCTCATTTCTAAATCTAAAGGAACACTCTGGTCACTGCCACGAAGCATCAAAAAGGCATTAAACTTTACAATTAATTCTCCTGCTCATTTTCTTCTGTAGGAGTTTGAGGGGGCAAAAGTAGAACTCTAGCAACAGTGGTAGCTGTGAAAAGCTGAAAAGTAGAGATCTCTTAGAGCTGCAAAAATGCTCTGAATTTGAAAAAGAAGTAATTGGTTTAAACACTACCAACCTTTGTGGCGGATATAAGGTTTTATCTGGTTCCAGACTTTAGTTAGCAGGCTGAGTTTCAAACGGTTGTAAGGTGCATTTGATACTAAATTTGCAAGGCACTGTAAAACACAAAAAATAGCTCATCAATAGGCCTGACTAAATCACAGCATAGAAACACAACTTCATAGCACTTAATTTAAAAGGACTTTATGCTTAAGAAATAATTTTCTTTTTTTTTTTAATCTTTAAAAACAATAACTTGTTTAAAATTTAAAACACTGGAATAACTTAATATTAAGGCACAAGTAGTATTTTTACCAAATCATTTATTTGGACATAGAGATATTATAGGTTGTATCAGGCAGGTAGGTACAATCTTCCAAATAGGATATCTTTAATGAAATTTTTATTTAGTTATATTCTTATGTCAAATTACTTTTGGACTATGTAAAACATTATACAACAGTGAAACATAGAAACCCTCTCTGAAACTCAAAGATACCTTGGAATATTTACCTTAATTATCTGAGTTAGGGTCTGTGAAGATGACTCTGCCACCAAAGCCAACAAAAGACATCTGTGCAACTCCCTAATGCTGGAAGCGATCATAACAGAGAAGGGAGTGAAAGCTCTTCTGTGGTCACTGATATCTTCAGCAACAGAAAGAAACTGCTTCGAGCCTTCCAGTATGGCAGATAAAACTTGTAGGGCACAGGCACGTGTCTGAAATTTCAGGATGATCACACTGGTTAGTGAAAAATCAGGAGTCAGAGTCTCTTTTCTCCCATATATGTTTAATGTTCAAAATATTTAGAATCATTTTAATTAGAAGACTAAAAGCAATGAGATTTTCAAGTCCTGAAAGCAGCCATGAACTAGCCCCTTCATACCCCACATCTAAAAACAAATCTTAATCATATTGCTGTTAAATTTTCTTATAGTAAGGCATAAACATAACTGACACTATAGCACAAAAACCTGAAATTCTAAACATGAGAATAATTTAAAGACAGAGGCCTGGGTTTATTCAGCATAAGACCAACTAAAAAGAGGGAACTAAAAGGCCCATGGGGTAGAATATGCATAAGAGCCTGTTTTGTATCAAAGTTCCTGAGAACAATCTACTCTTTATATTCTACTTTGAAGCATCAGGGTGATCAATGTTAAATAAGAGAGAAGGAATTTGGTGCACAATCAGTGGGCACCATAAGTGATCCAACTTTCAGAAACATTTTGTGTGAAGGAAATATTGCTTGTAGTGAGAGTATCTGCTAAAGAAAATTAAAAAGGTACACCTTTGTGATGGGCTGCTATATGTCAGGAAAGTGTCAGGGCATCAAGATTCTCTTTATAAGGTTAAAAGATTACTTTTAATTGGTCCTCAGATGATTTTGTGGTACTAAAAATCAGAAATGAAAAAAGAAATGAGAAGAAAGTTAAATGAACCAAAATGGAATACAGATAATAAATGTAGTTCTATTACTACAGAAAGATACTGTGCCCTCTTTGGCCAGTTCACCCAGAAATGATATTGAAACAACTTCAGGACACATTTTTTCAAAGCAAGGAATCAACATTACAATTCTAGGATCTAATCTAAATATTTACTCAACATGAAACATCTGAGTTTGGAGTGAAAAAAAAAGGTTTTCCAGAAAGCCTTCAACTATGTTATCTTCAAATAACCAAATAATAAATCACTTCTGCAGGCCTTTTGAAGAGTGACATTATAAAAAAAAAAAAAACTAAAGATTTATTGTTTTGAAAACAAATGTGAAGTATGTAGTGTGAGTCTTCAGAATTACGCATACTCACTTAAGTCAGTGGGCTAATGATGCATTAGAAAATCGTGCTTATGTGTGAGGAGTGAGACCATGAACACAAGCTAGCTGATTCAAGAACTGAGATCAGGGGCTGGCGAACTCTTTCTGTAGCGGGCCAGTAGCACATATTTTATATTTTAGACTTGCAGGCTATAGTGTTTCTGTCACAACCACTGAACTCTGTGCTGGTGGAATGGGCACTGTGTAAAGGAATAAATGTGGCTGTGTTCCAACAAAACTTTACTTACATTACAGAAAATGGAATCTGAATTCCATATATTTTTCACATATCATGAAATTTTATTCTCCTTTTAATTATTAAAAAAACATTTAACAGCATATAGATCATAGCTTGCAGGTCATACAAAATAGGTGGTGAGCTAGATTTGGTTTGATTACAGTTCAGAGTTTGCCAACTGATGATTGCATGGCTGGTCTGTCCTGAAAAAGATAGATGTTATGCTAAAATTTCATTTCTTTAGAAGGTAATTAAAAATCACAATTATAGCAGCTCACAATCCAAATAAAATTAAAAATAAAGTTGTGAAATAAACTGATGTTCAAAAAGACAAAAAAATGACAGCTCAATTAACTTTGGTATCTTAAGGTGGGAAACATCCATCACTATCACAGATGAAAACAAGATGGATGTTATTGAAATTAATTCTTTTTCCCACTGAGGTATAAAAATTCATAGAGAAATGTGCTACTACCTCAGATTATAATTTCATAGTTTTGAGTTAATTTTCTTTAAATCCTGTTTAATGTATCTTTGTTATCATAAAATTGTTACTTCTGATACTGAATCTGTTCTAAGTTCTGCTTCATTTATTCTCACATCAACACATAATATCCTGTTTACTAGTTCTAATCAGCACTTTCAGCAGAAATTACTGATGAGCAAGCAAATCATAATAGGTGCAACTCTCCAGAGAACTCATTTTGTTGATTATGTTTTACCGTCTGAATATTTACAATAACGGATGACTTTGCAATCTTATAAACATCAGTGTACATTGTTTTACTAGTGTGTAGTTTCATCTCCTTGGACATGAAGACCTGTCTAAAGTTAATAAAATAAAAAAGCCCTCTTCCATTTTTTTGCTTTAAGAATACAGCAGAAATGTTTGCTGAGATAGTTCAGTCACTCTTAATTTTTTTCCTTGTCTGTATGATCTCAAAATAAAGAAGTCTCTCCTGAGTGTGTGTCCTATTGAGGTTTCCATGCAGGGAACCAGGCTGAACTCATCTTTGGCTCTGTTCAAGTACTAAATTTTTTTTTTTCAGTGCTGCAGATTGAACCCATGGTCTTGTGTATGACCATGGTACTGTACCACTAAGTTATACATACCCTCAGTCTTAAGTCCTAATTATTATTCACACATTTCAGGGTTAACTTTTTTGGATCACATTTCCAGAGTTGGTTGTCTTGAAAGTGGAGGTATCTGAACCTTGTGACAGGGTTAGTAGATTTGGAAACATTCAAGTAAAGTTTAACTGTTCCTAGTTGGCCATATAAAAGTAACCTGGTTAACTACCATTCCATAACAGTTACAAATTCTAACATTTTCATTTTCTTATCTTGTTATGCTATTATCTAGATTTTTTCTTGTATCCACTTTTCATAGTTATTTCAAAGAGAAATAAAAATTCATCATAGAATTTGAAAATCAAGATAATTCCCAAGGTGATAAGAGAAAGGTCTGCCCTATAGTTTGTTCCTTAGGTCAAAGTCTTGATGTGTCTCCATAATATGCCTTTATAACACTCAAGAAAATTATACAGAAGAAATTCTTACATTAGTCATGTTTTTTCATAGATAAATTGCTCTGTCTTTCCTGGAAACATAAAATGTGCATTCTGGAGCACATTTCCTACATGGAAACATAACTTCCCAAGTACCATCACATTACCAAATCCTAAAGAAAATTTCTAAGTTTTCTCCTTTCCAATTAACTGATTTAGTATTTCAAGTTCTGGTTTCCTGAAAGTAATCTGTTTACTGTTGGTATTCCAACTGGAAGACTCCAATTGCTTTTTCGTCTATTTCTCACTGGAAAAAGTTTTTCAGTACACCTGTTTCCATTTTTCCTGATAGTTTTCTAGAAGGTTTTATAAGAACCTCTCTCATCGACATCACCTACCGCAACACCTTTTCTAGCATGTGGCTTAGTGCACAATTAATTACCCTTTGATTGGTTTGCAGAGGTGTGCTCCAAACCTCATTGTGGACAATAATCACCACTTTATTTAGACCCTGCCAAGCTAGTATTTTATAAAAATCTCTTGAGTATAATCCCTTGCCATTACACTGAACTAATTTTAATAATTTCTTCCATCTTTTCTTGTTAAGAAGGATGGCTTGTTTTTCTGCTTCTCCAGGACTTTCATGGGCTTCTGCACTGGATCTAGTACATCTCCAGAAGTAAGTATCTTTTTTCTTACCACTATACAAAATGTAAAGCACTTTAAGTCAAATGTAATATATATATATGTATTTTTTTTTGGACTGGGTGCTTAGTCACTCAGCCACATCTTCAGCCCTTTTAAAATTGTTTTTAAATTTTGAAACAGGGCCTCTTTAAGTTGCTTAGGGCCTAAATTGCTGAACTTGTGATCCTCCTGCCTTAGCCTCCTGAGTCATTGGGATTACAGGTGTGTCACTGCCCAGGTTATACGTAAACATATAAATACCATGAAAATCATTTCAATTCACTTGCTTTCATCAGGTACATCCTCATAACCTTTCTGTATTCATCCCCCAAGCCTGAATGTCTCTCATCACCTTAGCTGGGCAGTTGGAGTGTGAGTGGTGAACTTGGCTTCTACTTGCCCCACAGCACCATCTCCTTGGTCATACTGGCAGTTTGGCCTAGTGGAAAGTATTCAAATATGCATTTAAAATTCCCTGTAGTAGTTTTCCCTTCAATTACTAGAATGGCTTCATTAGTAGTATCTTCGCTACCATTCATTTTCCACTTTTCTCCCAGGTCTTCATTTATTATTGATTCAGTTTTGTTGTGTATAATTAGTGTTAATCTATGCTTCCAAAGGATCCTCTAGAAGTTTTCTTACATAGTAACTAGCTATTCAAGGAGATGATCACAGGATGTTCCAATCTATTGTGGATTACTACCCATTTTAAGGAGAAACCTCAATTAAAATTATCTTTCAGTGAGTAGTTATTTGAGGATGTCCAGATGCCATTGGGATGACTTTTTAACATGCATTATTGTAAGGGGACTCTAATACCAGGTTGCTTTCCTTATTCGATTAAGAGGCTAACTTCTAGAGAGGAACTTACATATTTAAGCAGAGGCAGATATTTGATCAATCATGGAATATCTTGCTGTAAACATCCATGGCTACCAAAATAATTTTTTTCCTTTTTAAAAAATAAATTTTTCTTATTAAAATATGCAAATATTTATAGCTAGGCATGGTGGCACAAGCCTGCAATTGCAGCTACTTAGGAGGTTGAGGCAAGAGAATCCCAAGTTCAAGGCCAGTCTGGGCAATTTAGTGAGACCCTATCTCGAAGTAAAATTTTTAAAAAACACTCAATTGTAGAGTGCTTGCCTAGCATGTGTGAAGCCCTGGGTTTGATCCTTAGGACTGCAAGGGGGAAAAAACAAAGAAGTAAATATTTGTTACACATGATTTTTTAAAAATATGGAAAAACTGAAAGAAAAAAACATCTTTGGGATCCTCCTACATTCACAATTCTATATCTTGTGCTTTCACAAAACACTGTGAGCATTTTTCTGAGCATTACAAATCCTTTATAACCTATATACCATAATAATCCCAATGAGTTGTTTAAGCCATTCTTGATTTTTTGCTCTTACAAATTCCATGATAATCAACATTTTCATAAAAGGGAGGCACAACTGCTTCAGTGGAGCTCAAAGGGGATAGCCAAGTTATAAGTCTGTATGCTCAGGCTTCAGGCAAGCCCTGGGGCAAGAAGTGACCTCTACACGAATCCCCTCAGTGTGTTATTCACAGAAGCCCATTTCCTATCCCCCTCTTGTCTGTCAGTGGTTCTCAAGTCAAGATTACTAAGAGCAGTATTAAGACTGGATGGTGCAGAGATAAAAAACAAAATGTATAAATTTTCTCTTCCTATTATAAGCTTAGAATTTAAATACTCTTACCTTTGGAGAAGGATCTTTTAATGCAAGTGTCATTAAGGACAGTGACTGAGGGCTTCCAAGCTCAGGCGTATCAGGAACAAAGGCTGACCAGTAGCCATAAAGAACTTTTTTTTCTATTGATTTTATAGTAGAAAGAAAACAGGCTAATGCTCCTTGGCGAACTTTGGCTTGGTACGACCTTTCAAGTTCAAAATAAGGAAGAAAAGTTTTTCAACAGCTTTTAAAAAATGCAACATGAAATGCTATTTATTCCAGTCAATTAAAATGATACATTAAGCAATTAAACTACTGAATAATCCCTAAAGATGTTACCGTGATATAAAAATTTTTTTCCATATGATCAAACATGTTAAGGCAATTTGCTTATCTAACAAGGTATTAAGGCTGACAAAAGCCAAAACTAGCTAGAGAATAAGAGGGCAACATTTTGATGTTAGGAAACTAGTGTTAGATATTAAACACTGCCGAGTATTTATCCACCCATTTAACAAATATCCCATGAGTGACCTCATGTAGGTACCAGACATTATGCTAGGGCTGGCAGACAAACAAAGTCCCTGCTCATAATAAGCTTATTAATGGAAGTGAAGGAAAGTTCAAGATATAATAACACATTTTGAATAATGCTAGGGCAAAGGTTAAGTCAAAGGGTCGCACAGAAGGGGGACCATAAACCAGAATGGGAGGGATTGGACAAGTTTTCCCAGAGAATATGATTTTTGAGCTCATTGAGAAGAAGAGTAGTTATTAAAAATACAAAAAGGAAAAAAAAGGTAGGGGGTGGAGATGAGTGGGAGAAAAGACTATTCCAGGGAGAGGAAAATACAAAGGCAGATCAAGTGACCAAAAAATGTTCAGAGCAATGCAAAGCTCCACGTAAGTGAAAATTCTCATGTTCCATCCCAGGTAGCAATCAGGTTTTTAAGCAAAGTAATAACTGACATGCAACTTAGAACACTGAAGTATAAAAACATAACAAAATACTACTACCTCATTTTACCCTGCAAGCCTCCTTCGGCATCAGAATAGTCTGACTCGCTACTGCTGACCCTTTTCCAGCTGGAAGTGGTGAAGGGTGAGGAGACTCGCTCTTTTCCAGAAGCTCCACTTCCATCTACAGGCAAACCCTGGATGCCCAGGGAGGAGGAGTGCAGAGTGTTCCCTTCACGCATGTTCACTCTGCCTGTGCCAGTGCTTGGGACCACTTCCATCTCACCACTAGAGTCTTCTTCCTCTTCCTCTCCTTGCTGGTTTTTCTTTGGCTTAACTTTGTATTTTTTCTTTTTATTCTGATTTTAGGAGTAAACGAAGACATACATATTATTTATAAATGACTTTTAACTGAATCATTGGTACTTCCTCATTTGAAAAATGACTAAATAAGTTCCCCACATGTAGTTTAAAGAAACGAGAAGAGAAAAATAACACTTACTTAGTATCCTATGTATCAGGCACAATGCTAAGTACTCACACACATCATCCTGGACTTAAGAAATAAGGCATGAAGTCCATGGGTCAGAGCAAGACATGTGGTCTGGATTCAAATTCTACCTCTGTAACTCTGGACAAAGCACTTAGCTTCTCTAAGGTTGAAGTTCCTGATCTGTTAGTATGAGGCACCTACCTTGAACAGCTATAGTAAAAACAATGGAGATTATCCAAGAGAATTAAAGCCTATGGAAAATGACTTAAGTGCCTGTTTTCTCAGTCCTCCCAATTAAGATATGTGAGATAGATGTTAATCCATTACACACAGTGCATGTGCTAGGGCCTTGGGGCTATAAAGTAGTAGATGCTAAATAAAAGTCAGTTTCTTTTCTCCTACTTTCTTCTTTCTGACATTTAAATATCTCTGGAACCTGTGCATTCTAAAGTCCCTCTCTGCAAGGAGGGAAGGTTCTCATCACATCTACCTTGGACTACTAATATGGCCCAGACTCTTTTATTTGCTACCATGGTGGTTTTCTTAAGATGTAAATCTGATCACATCATTTTGCTATTTAATATTCTTTCCTCACCTACGAGATACAAACCCAAATTCCTTAGCATACAAGACCCTTGTGATTTGCCTCTGCTGCACATTTATTTGCCCCACCCTTTCCCTCCATGCATCTGAAACTCTACCCTACCAGTTAGACTAAGAGCATACACAGTCATTCTCTGTGTTCTCCTGAAACACTCTTTCCTCCTTCTCAGTACTGTTATTCATTCCTGAAACTCAGTTTAGTCACCACAGCTTTTAAAAGCCTCTTCCTCCTCCATTTGGACTGGGTATCCTGCATGTGTTTTGAGTACTCTGAGAATATTTTGATGAAAGAAATTATAATATTACTTTGTAGTTTACTTATCCATCTTTGCTTTCTACCCCAAACTCCTAAGAATAGCCAGTGTTTGTATACTTCACGTTTAGCACAATATCTTGGATATAACAGATGTTTGGTCAATGTTGAATAAGTAAATGAGTAAAAGAATTCCTAATTTGAAGCTTTCTTTTTAACCAGGTATTACATTTGGGATGTAAAATCTTGGGACACATACCTGTATGCTACAGGTTCTCCAACAGAAATGTGAAGGGGACAACAGCTTTTGGGGGAGGCTGAGAAATGTGGTAAATGTCAGGAGTGTGGAGACAGTGTGCTGAGAGGTAGGTGGTTTTCTAATGGTCCACAGAAGGGCTACCAATTATGGTCTAGAGGTCAAAGCTAGCCCAGCCCACTGTCTGTTTCTGTAAATAGAGTTTACTGGAATACAGTCATGCCCATCTGTTTACACAGGGCATCTCTGGCTGCTTTTGTGCTATGACAATGAAGTGGGTAGTTGTGATAGAGAGCTAAAATATTTACCAGTCAGTCCTTAACAGAAAAAAATTGTTGATCCTTGGTCTTGAGAAGTATGGGGATGAGGATGCTTGACTTTGTGTGTAAGGTGAATGATCATTTTTGAAAGCTGTTACACTGCCTGGACCTCTCAGAAGCATGAGGTGCTTTAAATGTTTTCAAAAGTCTGATAAATTTAAATTTACTTTGCTAATTACCTCAAATTGAAACCAAATTCAAAGTGGGTTTTTGGAGCAAAACACAGAAAATATGCAAAGCAAGCTATTCAAAACAATCCCACAACTTAAATTCAAATAGACAAAAATGTACCATAGTTGGTCGAGAAGCAGAGGATTCTGACTGCTGTGCTTTGACAGGTGGTCGCCCATCATACTGAGGAAGTGGAGTTGGGTA
Source organism: Sciurus carolinensis (assembly GCF_902686445.1). Classification (NCBI taxonomy): domain Eukaryota; kingdom Metazoa; phylum Chordata; class Mammalia; order Rodentia; family Sciuridae; genus Sciurus; species Sciurus carolinensis. The sequence goes on from NC_062215.1 coordinate 37,278,745, forward strand.
TAATACCGTGGGCATCTCTATGTTTAGTCCAGGGAGTCCATGAAACATGGCTTTCTAAATAGTGATGAATAAGGAAAACACACACAAACATAAATCTTAAAACAGAATTATTCACCATGCTCTGGATCAGAACACAAACAGATTAACATTTAAAGACTATTAAGTAATAAAAATGGGACAGAAAATAGACACCTTGAAAGTTTAAGGCTTAAAGAAGAGCTTAATCTCACCTACACTCAAGCTGGATCTGGTTTGGCCACATCAGATTAGGTTTGATTTTAGTGTACCTTTATTTACTTATTTATTTAATCCAAACATTTTATCCAGTTATTTTAACTATTAATTTTAAAACTAATTTATCATTTTTATTTAGTCATCTATCTCTAAATCTAGTTATCTGTCTTTATTTGATTTGGGGGTAAGAGAAATAGCACAGGAGAAAAGTTAAAAACTTAGTTATGATAAAGCTATATTGTCACAGATAGCATTGACTCAAGGTGAGCACAAAAGTCTCTTTTCTTTTCCTGGCCAAACTGGAGATAGCTGGGTCCCCAGCGAGGTGAGTTCATCCTCCTCCTGCCTGGCAGGTTTGGAAGCTAATGATGGCAGTGTGCTGACATGTGTCTTAATTAACCTGCCTTCTACAAGGCAAAGGATGCCAGAGGAAGCCCTGACTCTTTTCTTACGTACAATCAGGTAAAAGCAGGTTAAAGACAAGATGTAATGAAATAATCTGCAGATCATATCTCACAACTTGTTCCTTCCTAAGATTCAAAAATAATTTAAAAATTATGATACATTTATTTAAAGAGCAGGTTATTTGTTCTTAATATTATGTATATATATATATATATATATACACACACACACACATACATACATTCATATATATACATACATATATATATGAACATTTTATTCTGCTCTCTTAGAATATATATGGGAACATTTAATACCTTAACAGTTAGCCTTAGAAAGATGATGTAAAATGGTACTCACATCTGGGGTTTAAATGGGAAAAACACTGATCATAATGAAGAACTGCCTTACCTTTAGTACAGCTAGAAGAGCTCCAAGTTCATCGGTCTGTGTTAGTTTCATTTTTCCACCATTTAGAAGTGACTGAATGCCTTTTAATGCATTTTGTAACAACTAGGGAGGAAAAAAGAGAGACTGAGTTAGGAGGAGGAATAGATTTTGGTTGCCCAGGGATCTATTAACATTACTTAAAATGGAAGAGGAAAAATCTCTAGATGATGAAAAAAAACCTTTTGAAACACACTCACAAAGTGGAGGTCAAGATTCAGAAAAGAAACTTGATAATCCACTTTGAGTTATTTTCTAGAAGAGTACATGCTTATAAACCAGCATGTATAAATGTGGGCAAGAAAAATAAAAAGGAAGAGATTTAGTGAGAAGACTGTGATAAGGAATGAAAAAGTGGCAGCAGAAACCAGAAGCAAGAAAGTTCTCTAATATGGCAACCTTAGCAGCTCTTAAAAGGAAACAGGGTAGATGTGGGAGCAGATGATAAATGATAAAAATGTGGTCTCTGGAGGCAAATTCTGGATCAAGACTGATTTTTAATTCAGTAATCTCACTTCTTAGACTCCATCCTTCAGAAATACTTCCTAGAGGGAGGATGTGAAACAGCCTTGTTTGAAATAGTGAAAAAAATTTTTTAAAAAAAGGCAATTTTTATCAATTACAATGATCACAATGATTATGTAAGAAGCTAACTTTCTAAATGTGAAACTCAGCAACAACAGTTGCAGGTAAGCACTTTAAAAACATATTTTATATACTTCTCACATGAACCCTACAATGTAGTTACATTAGTACCATTTCAGTGAGGAACACATGGGCTCTGAGCAGTTAAGTAATTTTCCCAAGATCTCCTAGCTACAGAAATTAGAAAGCATGAGGTATATTAATAGGTACTAAAAAGATGTCCCAGAGACATTAAGATTTAAAAAACCAGAAAGTTTCAAAACAGCATATTAAACATTATTCTATTTTAAAATGATAAATATACGCATTCATACATAGGAAAAAAAAATCTAAGAGCGCAGATCATCTCCAGGGATTATATGAGCAAGGAAACTATAAGGAACTTTCACTATCTTGGATCTTTAATGTATGAATGTGTCAACCTGAATTTAAAACATGTTAATAAATTGCCATATTTGCATACAATTCTTTTAAGAAGAAATAGTATAGATGTCATTGAAATCTACTCTTTTCCCTTTCACCTTAAACATGAGGCACTAGCCTGAAATTAGATTGTTTTTATACTCAAGAGGAAAAAGAATAAGGAGAGCTTTATTTAAAAACCTAAAATGGCAAAGGAAAACAAAACAAATAAAAAAGGTTTCTTGAAATTTAAACTCAAAGGTATGGTTTCAGTCTTTTTGGCTTACAAACATTCCATGTACCTGTATATATCTCTAGATAAAACTAACAGAGCAGCTGAAATTAAACTCTTTGGTAACAGCCTGTTTTACTTCTGCTTTAAACACATCTACAACATCTGTAAGATCAGCAATAGTTCTACCTACCATGCAAAATGTTATGTCATCCATATCTGATGATTTTGAAGACTGTAAAGTGGTCAAGAAAGCTTGGAAGCAGATATTTTGGTAGGGCTCCTCCAAGTATGGCTGTCCTGGCACACTAAAACACAAACAGAGAGAACAACTCAGGCTGTCTCCTTTGAAATGGTGCCTTCAAAAGAATAATAGTAATAATACAAAATAATAGAATTGTAATATACCCCTGAATGCAATCTTACTAAAAAAAACTGTGCACTTTGGTCATTTAGTTACCACTGAGGGACAGACCCAGGCTCTAATAAATATGAAGAAGAAAGAGTGATTTCCATAGGGAAAAGTTACAGAAGATTGTAGTGGAAAAAGTATGGAGAAAGACAAGTTTTTAGTTCTGCTTTTCAGTTCTAAGAGAGAAATAATGCAAAGAGGTCCTGTTGAGTTAGAATCACATGACTGAACCTGTGTTCTTAGCCACCAGACACCACTATGCTACACAGAAACAAGTTCAAGTTTGTGCTGCTAATTTTCTATTGCATATTGTAGACTAGTTCCATCTTCTTAAAAGATAAGAAACTGGTCTCGACAGATAAATCTCATCAGAGTTTAAGCTGGTATGAATATACCTTTCTGAAAGACAATATGACTAGAGTGCACACCAACAGAAAATAAAATATTGGCATATTGCACATATATCACTTTTAGCATATATATTTTTCTTCATTATGAACTTTATTTGATTAAAATCACACAATATAAGATGACCTTATTAAATAGCATGGGAAATGCAAAGTGATATTTTTTCTAAGCTGGCTCTTGTTTCAGACAGATGAAACAACTTATAAAGGGCTCAAGAGAGGTCCTATCTTCTGATTACTGGGAAAACTGCCTGGATCCACATACCTGAGACATAAGTTTGCCATACAATGCACTGCAGCTCTCCTGACTTCAGGGTCAGACTGAGCCAAGTCACTCAATGTTGTTAAGAGACCGGTCTTGCCAAGCAAGTCTGGAAGGTACTAAAACAAAATAACAGTCAATGTTGGCTTAAGAAAAACTTCCAGAAAAATATTACTGTGTAGACAAATTTTATTTTTTTAACTAAAGGGCAGTTAAATGTCAAAAGACTAGCTGTTAAAAAAAGAAAAAAAAAAAAAGACTAGGTGTTAGGTAAATCTTTCAGAAGGGTGTAGTAAAAAATATGCCAAAAAATGGCAGTAAGAATCATGACTAGGTAGTTGCTGAAGCTCTTTAGTCACAGCTGTGAAGATGATGGATAATGATAATAATGATGGTTAATAGTTAAGAGCGCCAAGTATTTATAAGGCTCAGATTGCTCAAAGCTACACGTCCAATTAATGGCAGGATAGAAACCTGAACACAGGTCTGTTGGCTCCAAAGTCTATGTGCCTAACTGTTAAAAAAAAAAAAAAAAAAGAACACAGTTAAAACTACCTTTTAAAAATATATTTTTACTTTTAGTTGTAGATGGACACAATACCTTTACTTTATTTATTTATTTTTACGCAGTGCTGGGGATAGAACCCGTGCCTCTTACATGTGAGGCAAGTACTTTACCACTGAGCCACAACCCCAGCCCCTAAAACTACCTTTTGACATTTTGAGCCATTGCAGTAAACCAGAGCTGCCAGGGCTTGAAGAATTTCCATGTGTGTCCAGGAACTACATTGCTGAATAGCTGAAATAGTATATCCCATCAGGAAATCCAAGTTCTGTTCATCAACAATCACCTACCAAGAGAGGAAAAAATACAGATGATTGAACTTCTTAAAAATGTTTTTATCTTTTTACAGATTATCTATGCTCACCTGAATCAAGTTGTGCAAGGAGGATATATTCATCTTTTTTGTGTCAAAAGGATTAGCTCTAAATATTTGAAAGTTTGGTCAGGATAGGGGACTTCGACTTGTCCCAGGGACTCATTCACTTCTTTCCCTTTAGTCCCTCCACTCAAAGTAAAACCTGGTAAAGTCTTTGTAACTTTTCCTTGAACTAACTAGACACTGACAGTGGTAAATACTCACATACAGGACTCAAAACACTGAAATGTCTTAATTCAACTCAACTACCTTATACATAGTAATCACACAATATATGGGGAATTAATATACCTGCTAAATAGCTACTAAGTTGCTAGCATGGTATGGGGAATACAATAAGAGATGGCACATCTCTGTCCATACTAAGTTTATAATCTTTTTGGGACAGATCAGGCTAATTCAAGGATCAATTTATGGACATCTGAGACAAACTGTCATCAATGCCAGAAAGCTGGTTATGGGCTGTAGGTGCCACAGGTATACACCTGAGAAGAGTAAACATTTGGAAGCCACCTCACATGAGCTTGAAACATTCTAAACTTGAAAACAGCCTTATCTCATGTAGTAGACACTTTTGGCTACCTATCTGCATCCATCTTCTCCTCTCATGCGAGAGCTCTGATTCTACTTTAATGCCCATCTCTCCCACATGAAACCCACAAGCAAATCCTAATTAGTTTAGTGGTTCTCAACCAGAGGCAGTCTTGATCCCCAGGGAACAGAACTGAGGATTGCAGAATGGAAAAATGTCAGTAAACCTCTTATTATTAAGGGACGCTAAAGTTGATTCCCTTGGGACTTGCAATGTGGCATTAACTGTTTCTTCTTTTTTATTGTTTTGGTACTTTGGGTTGGCTTTTCTGTTTTTTGAACCCAAAGCATCCTAGTAGACATATGCTAATTGATAACACTTTGCACTCTTAAATACATTCATGTACCTGTATAACAATCTTAATCCTAAAAATCATTGTGGGTTTATCGAGTAAGTTGGAAAAGGTTCTAGAGATATGAAGCTGCAGTGTAGATCTTGATATTAATAACTGGGGTCTTTTTATCCTGGTGTACCCGCTCTCCTAAGCTACTTCTTAGGTTTTATGTACATGAAAAGTGAATCACAAAAATGATAGTTGAGGAAAGGGGAAAAAATACTGGTAGGAAAGAATTCTGGGATCATTTCAATCCTGAGATGTATCTTGGTCAACTGTACGTGCCATGAAAAAAAAAAATCTAAGCCTAAGAGGCCTGAATGACACATTGGTTATTGAATCAATAGGAATACTTCTAATATACTTCTAATAGACAAACTTCTAGAATTGTGCAGAATTGTGTTTTTCTGGTCAGAGTTATATTTGTTTGTCATTTTTACATTTTATTTTAAGACATGGTATCACTAAATTGCTGAGGATCTCCCTAAGTAGCTGGCATCAAACTGGTGATCCTCCTGCCTCAGCCTCCCGAGTTGCAGGGAGTTACAGATACGCACCACCATGCCCGGCTTGCTTTAGTATCATACTGAGGTATTTGCTTTTCCTAGTATCTCAAAAGATTAGCTTATCAGACCTACTATGGATGTAGTATTTCAAAGGCATTTGCTTATTCCCAAAGTTCATGATCTGAATCCTAAAGTTACATACATGATTACCTGTAATCTGTTTAGTAAATGGTGGATCAGCTGAGACACTTTGCTGACAAGATGATTCTGATTAAGAGGTACCAGTCGGCAAGCTTGGACAAGAAGAGCACTGACATCCTACAAAAAAACAACAACAACACACAAAGGTAATATTTCCAATTTGAAAGCCACCCCCACCCCCAAACACAGGAAAATGTAAGAATTAAAGTGAATGTTCATACTGAAGAAAGATGACATCTGTATGAAATGTGAGGCAAAGATGAAATAACAGCACAAAAACAGAATATGCTAAAAAAGGAAAAGTATAAATATGGTTTTTGTCAAACTAAAGACTCCAGAGTTTCTGCCATGTACAGATAATAGAATTAAATAACCAAAGAAAGGCTTCCAGCATATAAAAGCACAAAAAGAAATTAAAAATACCAAAAAATGTAAACCAACTAGATTTCAATGTCATTAGGAAAATTGGAAATGACAGATGGATTTTATGTAAAATTGGGGAATTATAAGAAAAGAACCTATCTGCAAAACACATCATTCATTCATTGATGTTTACTGAATAAAAAGGCTCTGAGCACCTACTATGTGCCAGGTAGTAGGCTAGATCCTTGGGCTCCAAAGGTGAAGCAAACATTTTCCTGAACCTCAAAGAGCTCACAATCTAGTGAGGGAGACAGAAATACACAGAAATAATTAAATTAAGAGCTGAAAGAATTAAGTACAAACTTCATGGGGAAACAGTGATTTTCCCATCTATTTAACAAGCCTTGTGGACTGTTAAATAGAATCTGGAATGAACCGAAGAATGAATAGAATTTTTCTAAACAGATCAGTTATCCAAAAAAAAAAAACACTTCAAGAAAAAAAAATACTGTACAAAGACTTGGGAGATGAGAAACACCTGCAGTAAGAACAGTACCTTTGAAATGCAGACAAGACACAGAAGGAGGAGTGACAGGAGAGAAAACTGGAAAAGCACCTATTTTTGCAAAGTATAAAAATAAATCAAGTTTTCCTGATTTCTTCTTAATCCCATTGTGCTCCCTGGTGAAGCACACTATTATTTTGCTATGAACTCTTCTGGATTTTTTCCTGCACATATAAACATACACATATTTTTAAATTTCCTTCCTTTCTTGAACTCCATATTGACTGTATGAATTGTTTTGTAATTTGCTTCAACCATTTACCAAAATGTATAGTAGAGCTTCCCAAATCAGACTTTCACTTTTATAGGCAGAGTTTTTTTTTTTTTTAAACCAAAGAAAAAATCATTGTGGCAGCACAGCAAAAAGGTTGGGCTGGAGGAAGGAATTCAGTTAGAGGATTCAGTTAGTGCAATAGTCCAGGCAAGAGTCATCTTGCCTAAGGCACTAGCAATGGGAACAAAGGAAGGTATGAACTGAGAAACATGTTTGAAAGAGATTCTGAAGAATATGGATTGAATAGTCTCCAAGTCAAAGGAAAGGGAAAAGAACCAGGGTTTGTGCTTTGCATGATCTGGTGGACTGTGCATATCTATTCTTGACGATAGGATGGAATAGGGAAGGACTGGGGATGGAAGTGTATGGAGAAAACAATCATTTTTAGAAACTATCAAGTTTGAGTTGCCTGTAAGCATGAGAAGGTTGTGGTTCAAATGTTCAGGAAATTAAGTGGTATTCAAGGCCTGATGTGTATGAATAAGATTTCTCAAACAGTGAAAAGAACTCCTAAAGAGGGGGTGGAGGAAGAACGGAAAATAGAGGGACTTTGTTACAGATCTAGGCTCCACTTCTAGCTGTTGTTTGCCAACAACGTGAAAATGGATCTTTGTGAACTTCGATGTTTCAATCGGCAAAAATGACCTGACCTAGTAATTATGCACATTCTAAGATTCCTGGAACGGTTCGTGGGAAAGTATACATTCAATAAACTGTAGTTACGAATTTAATCGACAAAAGCGTTTGGGATGCACAGAATGGGAGTGGAGTGTGAGGAAAGAAAGATGGTACCAGATGCGAAGTGTTAACAGCAGAAATCATCAAACTGGGTTTCGAAAGATGCGAGTTTGCCAACCACTGCAGAATCGTTGAGATGGAAGAGGGCAGAGAATACGCCAGGATCGGAGGGAGCAAACCAGCTGGAATTAAGTCATCCGGGGCACGGGTAGGGAACAGCCAGGAGAGGCAGGCTGGAGCTACCAGCCGGGTTCGGCGAAGGGTGGGGCCAGGGCAGCAGCGCCGCTCCCAGCCTCCCACCCGCGAGGCGCCTACCTCTGCGGCCACGCCACCGCCCTCGCTGTAGTTCTCGGAGATGAGCTGGTCAAAGAGCAGGTGGATCTCCGTGCGTGCGGAGCTGCTGTCATCCGGGCGCAGGGCGCGGAGCCTGGCTGACAAGCGGCGGAACCCATTGTCCTGCTCAGGGGGCGGCTCCCGTGGCGCCTCCCGTGGCTGCCCGCCCGAAAGGGAGCCGGCAACTTGCACCGCCGCCATCTTCCCTTCATAAGGTGCGGGGAAATACTTCCGGGGCATTCCCGGGTTCTGCGTTCTAGTTCCGGAAATACCTAATACGGACCAGACCGGCAAAGGAGGGTTTCCATGACTACCGTACCCTTAAGTCTGGTACCCTGCAAATGCTGCTTGAAATTAGCTTAGAAATATTTCCCTGCCCACCTCTTCTGGGCACATACTGAAAAGTGGGGTTTCAATTTGGCCTCTCAGAAAGTTTGTTCTTGGGCAGGGTTTCCTTACTGTTTAGTACTAGAGTTTCAGATTAGGACTGGAGTTGCTGTGAATGGCAATGGTGGAAACTGCTGGTTCTCGGATGTCCTTATCCTCCTCTTACATCGTATTAGAGCCCCTGATTGTCCCCCAAACACAAAACCACCCGGAATAAAGGTTACATAACCCAGTATTCTTTGCAATTGGCTCTATCTATCTGATTAAAATCTGGCCAATAAAATATAGGGTAGCTTCCCAGTACTTTGGTGACAGCTGACTGCCTCTGTCCCTTTTCTCCCCTTCTGACAATGAGTACTCTTGTGGATCATGAGCCACCTCTCACCACTAGGAAAGTAATTTTGAAGTTTAAATTGAACTATGTAAAATATAACCTGCCTCAGGGTGACCTGGTTGGGATTGAAGACCCCAGGATTTTCTGAAAGGTTGAAGGCAAGAAGCTGGAAAATAAAGCAGCCATTTAAACAATTGTGATCAATTTTCAGTTACCCAGGAGGTGAGGGCTGAACATTCACATTTGGGCAGACTGGAAAAACCATCTTTAGGACTACAATTATAAAGCAAATCCTCACCTCTGGCTCCTGGAAAAATCTTGAAATCATCTGAATATACATGTTTTATCCTGAGAATGAAACACTGCTCATCATTGAAAATTGTGAATGTGCTTTAGCAGAGCTAGTCCTTTGAAGACTTTGGGTTTCTTTGGGGAAAATGTTTGTTTATTTATTTTTGTTTGGATTTATATTCCATTATACTTGTATATTATTGTTAATTCTTGGAATATGTGTGTATAAGTGTTAGATATGTGCATGTATGCACGTGTATTTATGATACTATTTAAGCATTTGCTCAGAGAAGATCAAAAGCTGAAACCTAGTCACTAGCTGTTTTAATTGGGACTCCCTCAAAGTAGAGCCTCAGACAAGATTGATATGTGAGTGATCTATTCAGGAATAAACAGGGAAGGAAGGAGAATCAATACAAACATATGCTCTTGAGTTAGGCATTGCAAGAGATGATTGCTCAACCCTTTGGAGTTTCTGAGAAATCTTATGGAATGTTCTCAGAACCCCCTCCTGAGGAATGGAGGACAGATGCATATATCTGCCAGCTTTTAACTTCTATTGTCAATTATCACCTGGTCAGGCATTAGCTCTGTGGTTAACATGCATCAATGTGCAATGGTTCCTAGAGGAGTCTCCTATTGCATAGTTAAAGCAGCTCTGAGGCAAAACTGAGGTGGTTTGGGATACAGGGTATATGTCTGAGGCAAGGTTCTGACAACTTATATTTGTGCTAAGCTAGTAGTTGACTGAGGTAAACCATTGCTGTAACTGTGATTCCAAGAGTTTAAGACCAAAGGTATTTGAAGCAGTGCTTAAGAGATGTTCAACACACTAGGATAGAAAGATGTAAGGCATAGTCATTACCATACTGG